>NC_133864.1:15369616-15964638 GCF_044706935.1 Curcuma longa
TTTCTTTTAGATATTTAATTATTTTTTTCTGTAAAAGGTAAAATTCGTCACCCTAACGGCTCTACATGATCGGTCTCATAACCATTAGTGAATAGATAGATTGAAAAATTATAGTTAATCACGACGGAAGAGGTTTAATTATTTTTCTTTAAATATATGAAAAAGAAATGAATCATGATGCATGCAGACAAAAAGTATTAATCTAAGTTGGAATAAAAATAATCCCTATTTTCAAGTTGGCATAAAAAAAATACAAATAAATTTGTAAGTTTTCTTTTCAAAATTATATATATATTTTTCGCATTCATATCCATTTACTGCTTTACCCACATCGATCCTTCCAAATTAAAGACTCATTCTAATTAAATGGGATAATAAACTAGATTACATATATAATCATGAATGTTAAAATTAAAGGCGTATTCCGACAATAGCTAGCCATTAATTATTTCCTTCAAACGAATTCTTAATTATTCGCATAGGAAATACTGAAAACCCAAAGGGAATAGAAAATAATAATAATATCAAACAAGGACAATGGTCGTAGGCATCAATCCAGCACTTGCCATGACTATTTGCACTATTTTACATATATAGATACATGTCAAAGATAGACCAGGGGAAAAGTGGCATGCAAGAATGTACGCATGCAGTCTCGGTGTTCAATTGCATCACACTTTCCAGAGTTCTCACACATCAATTAGAACAATCTTATATATGTGCAATAAGATTAGCTACTTAATTCATCTTCAAGGAGTCTGATAAAAAATGGAAAAGAATATCACAAGATTCAGGGTGATTGACTTATGCTCGTGGAGTCAGAAGCACGAGGAGATACTATTTTCCATTTATCATGCGTGATTGAAAGGGAACTCTCTTTATCTTGAGAAATGTGGAGTGCTCCCTGTTTAAAGGATGCTTCCATGGCTCTCCATCTGTTTGCAAATAAGCTCTGTTCCAGTCACCACCTCGCAATTCCAACTTGACAGCAGCAGCCTGTGATAAATTTTTAACCTCTTTGTAAAAAAAAAAAAGAAAGAAAAAAAATTAATATAATGAATCAATCATTTTTATGCCAAGCATCAGCACAAGAGGCCTCCCAACTCACAGCCATGCATTTCCTTTTGAAGCTATTAATTAGAAGTTGTGAATTATATATAAATCATCTATCTCCTAATTTTCCGGCTTCATAATGAATACATCGACAAAAACTTCATAGGGGTTTCACTTGTATATATTACTTTTCACGTTCCTCATCTTTCGGGAGTCACTAATAGTCAATGGCAAACATAAAAGAGAACCGAAACAGTACTAATGATTAGTGTTTGCCACACATTCCCAAGAATTTCAGGTGGCAGAGAGATGATCATGTAAATTCAACTTGGTAATAAAGTTCTTGGCTTGGTATATCAAACTTAAATTGTGAATTATGAATCACACTAGTCTATAACTTCCTACTTTCATGATAAATTCATGACAAGCAACCTATCTTATTTTCATCCATATCACTCAGTTTCCTCATCCTTTGTGGATCATAATTGTAGGACAACATTTTGTATGCATGATTGACCAAAATGAAATTGTTAAACTAATATATGGCTGTTGCATGAAAGAGTTTTAGGTAGAAAAGCAATAGCTACACATTCGAACTTAGAAAGTGATTGGTATCTTCAACTCCAATTGGTCCTCACTTAATATGACAGCAATAAATAACACATAAATCTCCATTATTTGAAGTCACACACTGAATATTATTCCAACGATTAAATAATTAACACTATCCAAAATCCTATCTTTGGCAAACAAGAAATAACAGCTACAGATGTCGCACATATAAAAGATAATAGAACAAGTTAGTAAGCTAAGCATGGGGATGGTTAAGAAATATAATCTAAAATGGGAACTTGACTCTATCTAACATGGTAGCTAGATTTGTTTCCAAATCAGGTGGGTTCAAGTTTTTTATTGAAAGCGACCTGTCAGCCCAGACTGAATTTATTTAAGTAATAAATAAAAATACATATTTAATCACAAAGAACTGAGAGTTTGCATTAACTGATATCAATCTTTTCCAGTTCCAAGACTGACCTAACCTAGCTAAATCTACACTGATAGCTTAGAGTTTGTTGCATTTTACTCTATATTAATAACTAATAATTCGCGCCAGTCAGTGCTCTCAAATGATATTTATTTCTAGGGAAATACACATCCAGTATAATTGAATTAAATGCATGCTAGTAGAAGCAAAGGCTTCATGATCTAGTAACCCTACTGGGAATGAGAAATTCCGGATATATAGCAACAATATCATTATGCTGTGACAGTTTAAATGGTTAAGACAGAAATGGTACTTGAGCAATGTGTACAGCAGAGATAATTTCAACCATAACCATGGAAGCATGCCATCCTTGTTTCATTCCAAATATCTCAAGCAGCCCATCATCCGCTCGAGCCTCATAAAACCTTCTCTGAGAAAGAAAATAGCGGCAAATATCTGTGAAAACTCAGTGCATAAAAATATTTCAGGGGCAAATTTCCAGAAATTATTTGTCTTGTGGTGTTTTATACTCTGTAGATTAAGGGGTTGATAGACCTTTCTTCCTGCTCTTTCTTGCTTAAGTTACATTTTTATTTCAATTATATAAATTTGAAAGAGAGTAATGGTCTAATTTATGAACTTTCACAATCAACACAGGTGACAGGACCAAACTCCAACTACATGTGAGTTACTATTGTAAAGAAAGTTTCCTAGAGAGAAAAAAAAATCATCGAGACAGTAAAATTTTCATATAGATGAGTAATATCAACCTGATCAAGATATTCAGGAGTAGGATGTCCCCATGGATGACTTCCACTTCCATAGCTGTCCAGATTTAGAAGCACAAGGGACCTAACGCTGCAGCAAATGTGTCCATTGCAGAATTATCTCCTTACCAGTTGAATAAATAAGTTAATCATGTTAGATAGGAGAGAAATTGCACTAATAGCATCCTTCCACGTTGATTTTTTTTAGCAAGAAAACTAATGTATCAATTAGAAGGTTACTACTATGTCAGTTCAAAATTTTCATGGTTCAATAGAAAACATTTTCAAAATTCTTAACTCAATAGAATCTAGAAACTAAAGATGCAGCAAAGCATGCTAACTCAAGTTCTGAAATTTCCACACTGGATAGTACATAAGGAAAATCCAGTTAGTAAGCAGGCAATATCCCTTGGAGACAAAGTTTGCTAGAATGGTACATTTACTAAAATATGACACAATTTAGTCATAAAAGGTGAGTTGTGGGCTTCCAAAGGAGCCTTATAAGCTTAGATGAATAAGCTACTATTAATTTTAACTTAGGGACTAGTGCTTGAGTCTGACAAGTTAACATGAAAATTTTCTAATTCTAAGGTTGTGATAATTAGTATCAAAGCAGATCTAATTGTATGCAAGGTGAGGTAGTCAAAAGGTTGTTTGTGTAACATACAACTGATGGGACATCCCAACAACAACCACCATTATGCCTCACAAACATGATTAAAGATAGGCTATGTTAGACTTGACACTCTGGTTTAGTGCATATGGCGAGTTGTGGATTAATAAAGACAATTTATAAGCTTTGATTAGCAAGCTAATGTTAACTTCATCTTAAGCACATTTTTGAGCTGGTGGTTAGCTTGACAAGTAAAAATTAGAAAGCATAATAACCAATTATGCAAAACATAGAAAACAAATAACCAATTATATTGCTCAGTTAATACACAAATACAAGACATATTTCTAATGAAAGAAAAATATGGTTCAATATGTTTACATGAATAAAGACACCAATTCCCACAAAAAACTAAAATTAAACTCGATGATCATCAATATGAATAAGTGAAGAGAGATTACAACATGATCTCTTGAACATTGCCACAGTAAATTAGATAGTCAATAAAAATAACAAAGTATAATCACCTAGCGGGTATTGGAATCTTCTCCCATTCTTTGTTGCTAACCTTTTTGATATAAAGGGATAAAATGTTTTTAAGCCCCCTGCATTTGAAACAAGATCAACTTATTGAATTTCTATGGGCAGAAATATTGTCACACATGAACAACAGGAACAAATATATCCAAGACACAGAAGACCCATATCAATATGAATATAGATCAGTAATTCCAAGTTAGAAACTTAATCATTTTTTGTTACAGGAAAATAAAAATAAATTCAAGAAGCAAATATTTTTGATAAATGTGCTATAACTGACCTGAGATTTGGAGTTTTCACACATGGTGTAAAGAACCAACCTTGTGTGCAGCTATATCCACCATAAATCAACTGCAAAACAAATGCTGTTTGTTACATTTGACTATCATCTAAATATTATTCATTTTAATAATTAAGAACGAATAATGCTTAAAATGTATCATTAATATCAAATTGTTAATACATCATATAAATAACAAATCATATTATTGATATAGAATCAGTAAATGTAAAAAGTATGTTATAACTAATAGTGTGTGTGTGTGTGTATTAAAAAGATTACTAAACTAAAATAGATTATTAATATATGGTTGTAAACAAAATGATTTTATTCCTTAATAATACATGTTATAAGATTTAGTCAGTCCCTAATTGCATGCAGGTAGAGTTTTAGCTAAGGGAAAGGGAAATTTTGGGTTGTTGACCAAGAGAGGTTGCTAACTTCTCTCTTGATCCACAGTAAAGAAATTTAGAGTCAAATGACAGCAAGGTTGGATTAATGATCGTCAAGATCATGATAAATCTAGAGTTGTGGCAAGGGTGTAGCAAATGATAAAGACTATCCCTCCAATGCTAGTTCACTAGGAATCGTTGGGATTGTCGAAAAGGCCTTGGTTCAACATTTTCCAATGCATTCTAATATGGCCAGATGTTAACCTGATTCCATCCAATCTGATCTCGATTTCACCAAATCACAATTTTTTTTTCTCCAATTGGTAGTGAACTATATAATTTTAGCCAATTTCTTTAAATCTCTAGGGATATGTATGATTCATGGAAATTTCCAATTTTCTATTTTTCAGAAAAAAATGAAATTTGAAATGAATCTGAGAAAATTAGAAAAATGTTAAGCAACTTTTTCACACCATTGTAGAAAAAAATTAATTTAAAAACCAAAAAATGATTGTTGCCAAATAAAGGAAAGATTTATTATGAAAAATAACAAGGAAAATAGAAAATAATGAACTAATTCTCAATCCAAACAAGATGTCAATTTCTTGGAAAAAATTGAATCAACCTTTGCAAATACTGATTGATCAGCTAGAGTGATCTATAGGTGTTAGCTGATTCTGACAACCACCTCCTTACCTTTTCCCACTTTGTCAATTTTACTTGAACATTCCACAATTAATGTCTGGAAAATGATAAATCATCATGAGTCAAAATATGGAAAGTATTGTTTCGAACAAGAGTTTCAATCTTCAATCGAAATGGTATAGTATCGATATGATGTTGTGTACTTCGGCATGCTTTCTGAGAGTTCAACTCAAATGAGTTTAAATTCAAAAATCCACTTCCACTAATTAACTGATTTACCCCCAAATATAAAGTAGTGGTAATTATAAAATCAATTGAATTATAATTTTAAAATAATAAGTTAGCAAAATTTAAGAAGTATCTCAATTAATGACTACACCTACCTAATACCAAAAAAATGAACATTGTCAATCTGACAACAGCATTGGCTCTTATAACTTCATATTAAAAGTAATCTCGAAACTTTCTATGAACTATTAAATAATACTCCTAGGATATCTCAGTTAACCACCCACCAAGAGCTGATCTTTAATTGGCACATTAAAACTAGAATGGGTACAGGTACAAGATTATGAATGCATCTTAGTCTCCAACTTTAACATCACTCCTTTTGCTACTATGATACTCCAACTGCTGCAACTTAGTTCCCAATCTTTAGCAAAAATTAGCATGATGACAAAAATGCAGTATGAAAAAAACTCAGATAATAATTGGAATATGGATTAGGTCTTGTTATATAGTTTTTAATCACTATTTCTCGTTTTAAAGTGACACTATTAATTTACTAAAACCATCACAATGACAATTATTTTATCCATAACAAAAAGACGTTCCTCTATCTAACTCGAATGCAATGTAATAAAGACAGAAATATGAACCTACTTTATTTGAAATTGGACCTCGTGCAAGGTATGGCCTTGTGTTACGTAAATGGTGAAAGCCATAGGCAACTTGGGCATCCATTCCTGTATTGCAAGAAATTGAAAAGAATAAGGATCTGCAAGCATCTAATGAATGGAATACATGATTACATAAAAGGTTAAGCATGCAAATGTATGACAAGATTGCACAAGAAAGAGGAAGGTTATTTAATGTAAACTGGAAGCAGTATCACCATATGATACCAGTTGAGCTAGACAGCAGCAACTTCACAAGATAGTAGAAGAGAGAAAACATTATGAAAAGTAATACATTTAGAGAAACAGACAAAAATAGCACTACAGACAAATTTGGATATGCATCATAAAGAAACCACTTATGACACGATAGTCATCCTCTAGAGTGTTGAATAAACCACAGTATCCTCATTTTGTGGTCATATCATTCTGCCTGAAAATTCAGAATATAATCAAGGAACATATCACCCAAATGGTATATTATTTATTCTAAGAGCCTTCCATACTATATGGATTAGAATAAAGATGTTAAATTCAGATCCAAGACGGTATCAGTTTCAATTTTCCCCAAAATTTTTCACAATGAATTGCAAATGAATATTATTAATAAAATTGATCATACCAATGCTCAAGTAGTTGTAGAAGACTCCTTCAAAGCAAGAAATTCTTTCAGCCAATTCTCTTTGGATATCCACATCCTATAGAAACAGTAACTTTTCCAAAATATCACCATATTTCTTAAATGGTAGCACATTTGAGCAGAGAACAAATAAGAAATCACACGTGAATAGACACATACTAAATGCTGCTACTTTGAAGCTAAATATAGAAATAGAAAACAACCTTAAATTAAAAAATAAAATAAAATAAAATAAAAAGTGTGTTTAGTAGTAATTGGAACACCAAAAATGAATTCAGTAGAGATAGTTAAACGACTAGTGCCTAGAGCTCTAGAAGTAGTAACACTTAGCCTTAATGGAAGTTGAGGATATTTGAAAAGAGAGACAAAGATGTAGTTTGACATAGGCTAAGTGAAGAAAAATAAGTAGCTAACTAGTATAAGTCAACTTGCAGGTGATTGCTGTTTGTAATGGTATTCAATGATTAACAATGCATCAAGTTGTAGCTTTTATGATCCTTAGAAAAATAGTGTCTACTAGAGCTCGTTGGATGAATAATGTTTATGCATCTTTTTTCTATTCATCTTCTACCTTCTTTTGCTAAGCAAGAGATGTAGTTGAATTTGGTGGAACATTTATGCCATTAATCACAATATTCCACAAGCCTTGAGACATGAAGAATGTTTTCCTCATAATGCTACAATAATCATAGTTTTCACCAGAAAAGATGGGAAGAAGAATAGAAGGTTGGTTGAATGAGGAGGATGTCATAATTGAATGAGGAAATGGATGACCCCCAATTACTTTATCCAACTAAACTTTGATACCGCTGTTAGTTTTAAAGGAAGAAGATTAGTATATAAAATGGGAACCTTTCTTTAATCAGAATTTGCTTACAAGAGCTTCAAATAGTTTACAGTTTAGGTTAGTTTACAAGCTAGTTGGAAATTAGAAGTGTTGAGGGCTTTTGAATGGAGCTATAGTTGTAGCTAGGTTTCTTGACATATTAGTTATAAATGCCCACACCAACCCTCTATTTATAGATGCTCTCCACCACCTATGAAGATTCTAGAGAGCCATCTCCTCTTCTCGAGATATTTGAAAATATTTTTTATGACTTTTCTAGAAATTGCACCAGGTAATTGCTTGCTTAATTATGCAAGAAAGTGTTTTAACTCAACAGGTTCATTAGAAAATAGAAATGTTAAATCAAACTTAGACTGGGGTCAAACTCTTGGCATAATAGCAAGGTAAATAAAAGCTAAAACAAGCATATAAAAAAAGCTTAAGGAAAATGGTTCTGGCCTTCTGGTGGCTGGATATAGATGTTTCATGTCAATAAAATAAGTACAAACATTGCCTAACCTTGGAACCTGCACATCAGCAACTATAATATAGTAACTCTACTTTCCAGAAAGCGCACGGAGCCAAGTAATTATCAGAAAGCCTTAGGAGCATGAAAACCAGCATGTATCATGGGAAGTGGACAAATGGAAATTTGCAAAAGAAGAAACCACAACTGAATTGTAGATCAAATGAGATCAAGCTTAGCACTGTACCTCGTTGAGATCATACTCTCCTACAGACTTAAGACAATAAGGCAATTGGAGTCCTTGTGTTTCTTGCATTATGATTGTAACATGCCAACTGCATGATAAGGGGAAAAATTTGCATAAGATAATTATCTCAAGAAGGATCAGTTGTTTGTGTAAAGTTTCCCAGATTTACTACACTGCTATTAAGCTACCTTGTGCAGCCCACACTGGATTAGAAAGGAAACAAAATGTTAAAAGGTTGTGCAAGGCTAAGAAAACTCATGGTACTAACAAGTCTGATAGACCAAATCTAGGAGAATTTCTAGTCCATTACCAATGTAGCATACTTGATATGTTCCATAAGATGGAGGGCTTTTGATAAGAGCGACAGGAAAGCAAGCCATGCACAATTCATGAACTAACAAGATTTAGTGATGTTATATTAATGTGGATATCACTGCATAAGCATACGCACCATGGTTATAGAAATCATTCCATCTCGCATGATACAAGTGAGATTGTATCATTCTAAGGTGGGATTGAGATGTGGAAAAGTTGGGTGGAAGCACCATGCCAGATATTTCACATTGCTGGCGACTATCCAAGGTAAAGGAGAGTGGAGGCAGCTCTACCATGCAAACTCAGTGAACAGAATGGCAATTAGAAACAAGTACAGATTTTTTTTTAATATTGAGCTAAAATGGATATATGGCTACTCAAGAAGAAAAAAGATATTCTTATCTTGCAAAAATTAGGTGTAGCTCTAATAGATAATAAGATGAGAGAAAGTGGATTGAAATGCAAGGGACATTCTCAAAAGGCTTGAACCAATTAATATTAAAGGAATAAGGGGTAGAGGGAGACATTGAAATTGTAGATAATCTGTCTAAATATAATCAAATGAAATCTATTATAGAATTCAACAAATGGAAGAGTTGTGATACCAAGACCAAATACTTGGAACCTAAACTACACAACTTGATGATGCACATAATATCAAATCAATTTATCATCAAAAATATAATCAACATCAGGTTGTGTTAATCCACGATATGGGATCAACTACATGAAATCTTATCCTCCATTGAACTCTATATACTATTTCACAACTAAGATTCAGATCTTCTATACTACTTCCAATTACATTAATTGTTCTCTTTGGATATCATGTGAAGAAGACATGATACTGAAATTAAAAGGTAATGCCTAGCAAACAAAACAATTATATAATTTTATGCAACAAAAGATTCTTTTTATGGCACAAAAGAAGAAAGCTGCTTTCAATCAGAATTAAAAGTATTGCAAGCAGAGGGAAATGATAAAAATTGTGCTCAATGTAACAAAAGGTTATTTAATTGATTTATTAGTGAAGTCTTGCATAAAATTCAATGGAAGGATAAGAATCATGTAACAAACCCCTAATAGTTGGAACTACATGGTTTGATGATGACGAAGATATCAAATCAATTTATCACCAAAAACTAATCACCACGAACTCATGATAATCCCATTAATTGGTGTCAACTACATGTATCTTACCCTCCATCAAACTTTATGTAAGGCAATTTCAATAGTCATATTAAGATTTCTTAATTATTTCCAATTATCCTAGTTGGAGTTCTCTTTTAGATATCATTTGAAGAAAACATGATATTGAAAGAAAAGGTTAAGTTCCTAGTTTATAAAACAAGTCATGCTCTTGTATGATTTTATGCAAAGATTCTCGTTATGGCAAACAAGACGAAAGAGTTCCTTTTGCATGCTGAAATGAGCACCATAATTTTTTCCCCATTTGAATGGGTACTACTTAATGTATTAGCAATCATTTCCAATACCTTGAATCTATCACAGTTGATAAATCCATCACGGATGATATGTGAAAATCACTGGCAATCTTAGTGTATGCAAAGGGAACCCCTATATCACGTAACTTGATATTTGTAGGAAATCAATTGATTTTGTGTGGTTAGGCCACAAGGAAAAAAAATATGATTTGAAGAATCATCATCTATTACATTGAGCTCTATTCAAGAAAATATCACTAGCAATATTTAAATCATTGGCTAATATTTATCTTAGTCACCCTCTACCTCTTTCATCTTTCACTCTAATACATTCAAGATGTTACTGGTCGACTTTGAACATGCCCGAACCATTTTGACTGGTAGTTAAATATGGTAAAAATGAAATTAAAGGAGTTGCACTACCAATCTCATAATAGAAATAGATAAAATGCTCACCTATCAAGGTTTTGAACAGGATTAGAAATTGCCGTGAGAAGAGATTGTTTCACTGCCGACTTCCATGCAAAAGGGAAGGAGCCACCCTGCATTGTTGTACTATAAGTAAACAGATGTTATTTCAATTAAACTGGAACAATCAAAGTTAGTGATGTACAAGTCTTTACCCAACCAAAACTCCTAGAAAGATCATTCCCTGTTCCAAGTGGGATAATACCAGTTGGGGGAACAGGCTCTCTTTTCTGCACAAAAAGTTCACCAAGACTCCCCAAAATCCAACCTACTGTACCATCACCTCCTGCAACCTGCAAAATAAAATAATCAACCAAAACTCATTTGATCATTAACAGGAAAGAAACAATCAAACAAATCTTGTGAAATTGCATCAAAGCAAGAATGGAGTCGACAGACAAATAATTTTAATATTTGACTAATATCTACAACATAAGCAAATTTGGACATGCAATGATCGAGCATGCATCAATGAATCAAATATTCATAAAAAGGTATCAGCAAGATAAACTTGCAGGAAAGCGTACCATAATTCTTAGCTTCTCGCGGATGGTCTTTGCATAATCATCACCAATAGATGCCAAATTCTCTAAGCAAGTTAAAGCATACCGAACAAAATGAGAAGGTGACATCACTGAAAGATCAAAGACCTGGGTTAACATACAAGAAATAGTAAGTGACATGATTTCATGCTCCTAGATATGTTCCTGACCCAAAAAGATATTTATGAAAAGAAAATTCTAGAACCAAATGCAGTCAACACAACATGATCATTCAAACATTCTGAAAAAAATGTGAGTCAGATTAGAAAGATTTCAAGATACCAGGACTCTACTTTGCTAGCACAAACCAATCTATGTGGCAACTCTTATTGGAGATATTAATGGATATTGGGTATTCATTTCCAGTCCCAACCACAAATATAACAAGTATAAAAAATCTCATATATTCATGTTAATCATATAAGTTTATTGAGCTACTAAAAACTAGCAAAATAAAAACATAGGAAAACATAGAGAAATTTGATTTTTTTTGTTTTGTTTTGTTTTGTTTTTACTTGGATAATACAACAATGGCATAAGCCCTAACTAGAGCTAACTAGATGGCTAGCATGTTCTGCCATTCCATAGTAATATAACCGGAAGTTAAGTCTCACTTATGCTAGTAACTTTCCTGTACCCCTCGCACCTTTAAAGTTCAAGCTAACTAATCAACTTCCAATGTTTAGAATCTAATGGATTTCTTACTTGGAAGTACTATCCATAGTTTTCTAGATTGGCCAATTCCATTCCAAATCAACAGAGTTGGATAGGTATCTGCTTTTTCCAATCCAATTTTATCTGAGAAAAAATCATATAGATTAAGAAGAAAAATATACTAAAACAGCAAAAAACCAAAGTTAAGCCACTTTCAAAACACTCAATTACAAGAGGATGATTTGATTCTGAGAGAAATCTGCTGATTCTTAAAGGTACTGTTTTATTTTGAGAGGCACCAGGTTTGTCTTTTCCAGTCAAAAGTTGAAAACATATAAACATATCCAAATTGAAAGAAGGATACAATGAGATTAGAAGGAAAAGAAATTAATTGCAAGCCAAAAGTGGAGAATGTTCTACAAAAAGAAAAGAGACAAATGAGTGACATGTTCTCCTTTTAAATAAGAAAGTTCTGTAACATATCTGTTTTAAGGTGTTTAAGTTTATGTGCTGTGACAACAAGTGAGACAGTTGATGTTCTTTAGGCCATAAATATACTGCACGGTGTATGTACTAATGTGTGTGTGTTGGTTATGGAAAGAGCTAAGTAATATAGTGTACTATTTGTTATAGTATAAAACCTTAACAGACAAATATGATTTATAATTGAATATAATAAATTATGAGTTAATATGACAAAATTATTCAACATTTTTTAATTATTAATAGAATACAACAGGTATTAATATGTCACACTGAAGACAATCTGTAATAATATATGAAACATGTCAATTTCATAATACTTGAGATTATATAATTTAATAGCTCTAATATTTTGGGGGTTTAATATGTATTGATATTATCCATAGTAGTGATGATTGATTACTTTTCTATTTACAGTCCTTTTTTTTTCATTCCGATTCTACTGATTCTATTGAACTGAAACAGCCGACATTATTGTTTTTGAACAAGCTGATCCTGATACCAATCCTAATTCTGCAAACTATGATACTATCTTAGTGAATTTTCTTGTAATTTGGCATTCATCAAGACCACAAACCAACAAAAAATAATGTTTTTTTATTATATTGTTCCCTCATGTTAGTCTTGATAGTGATATCTCCCCTATTTTTGTGTTGGTACTCTAACCAAAAAGCATAGTCGTAGCTGCCTCAATTGACCTGTAAAAATAGGTTTAATTGTGGAGCAGAAAAAGAGACTGATCATTAAGAAAATAGACAGCCACTGAAGATGGTCGAAATTGAATGATCTTCTAGATAGAGAACAATTGTCATGACCTCCAAGCTAGATAATAACAATATGTATTTCAAATTAGCATACAAGTTCACTTATAAAGTCGTTGAAGAAAATGTTCCTTTGAGAAGAAAACAAGGGACAAACGCCATGCAAGGATGAAGGAAGAAGGGAAAATATTACAATGGCGCTCATATTTTGAAAATCATCAGACAGATGTACTTGTTTTGAACTTTTAATTAGTATTAAAAGGGATGCCCCATCATCTCTAATATTCCCATTTGCCCCTTTGACCTTGATTTATTAAAAAGTTAACAGTTTCATTAAAATTGTTTAAACTTTTATGAATTTAAAGCAAAAAATCATCCAAATTTCTTATATAATGCTAGAACTGCTATAAGGGAATATTAGCACCTTAATTGAGCAAAGGATAATTACAATTTACATCTAAAATTCTCAAATAAAATTGTTCACTTTTACTCATTTAATGTTAAAAAATAAATTTAAAAAAATCCTAACTCCACTTATGGACAACTAAAAGTTTGGAATGTGAATATTTACATAATTTTCCAGTGGAATTAATGTATATTTGGGCCTTAAAGGGCAGTGAACAAAATCAGAGCAAAAAGAAGTATACTGTATAACATGATATTAGAGGAGGTGATGAGTTTCCCCTTTGATAATTTTGAAAATTAAGGTACACTGAATTTTACCCACGGAAGAATTTGAATCCTTTTTTTTATTATTTGCAAAGGCACTAAGCCCCCTGCCAATTGAGCTAGCTGGCATCTTCATGTGCTGAAAAACATGTAGCCATTTTTCCCAGGAGTTAACGCTGTACAGCGATATTATCCACCACAGACGAAAATTGCAATCACTCCTATCTAAAACTGAGCTTAACTTCAACCAAAACAAGGAAAATAAGTAGACCCAAATTATCAGTCAAAAGAAAAAGGATCGAAATCTTCCAAGTGATGCTTAAGGTCGGACGACAGATGCGGCACCGCATTAGGAATTGCCATCAGCCTTAAGAGAGAGATTTAAGGTTTTCAATCGGAACTGAAAAAGTGTACGCAGAAAACCAAAATGCTCCCTAAAATATCCAACTGATCTTTCACCTAAGGAACTCCAACTATCATAAATGTAGTAGCAAGCACGTGAAAGGAGGAGGGGAAAGTGCACAAAGACCTGCTCCTCGTTGATGAGCTCCTGCAACCGGATCTTGAGCTCAGGCCCATGGCGCCCACCACTTCGGGAGTTCACGAACACCACAATCGGCGCCTCCGGCATCTCGTCCGCCTCCACGCCGCCGCGGTTCTCGGCCGCGGCACTGGCCCCGGCGCCTGCGTCCTGGTCCCGGATGGCTGCCGCCATGGCCGACCTCAGATACAGCGGAATCACGATCCTCCTCTTAAGTTCTTCCTTCTTGACCCTGCTCCCAAAGATCCCGCACGCCCGAATCGAGTCCCACAACGACGACCGCGCCGCCACGTTCGCTCCCCCCGCCGCTTCCGCTGCTGTCTTCGAGTTCGACATCTCTCTCTCTCCCTCCCTCTCCCCCGAGCTTGTCGACTGGCTTCACCGGAGACGGCGAACGAGGAAAACAAGCAACAAGCAAGAGGAACCGAATTTTATTAGGCATCTGACGACAACAAAAAATACTTATTCTTCATTAAATTTTTATTTTTTAAAAATAATAAATTTGACTGCTTCATTAACTATATAACTGTAGCCGCGGTGACAGAGTGGAAGCATCTTCCGAAAAGACACTGTGAGATGAATAAATTACGAAGATGCCATGCCGTTCACGCTGTCTGTAATTAGCAATGGGTAAACCAACCCCACTGCAGCGTACCCTCCCAGTGCATTCGATTAATACCCGCGCAGCGATTCGATAAAAGAAATTGTGGCCCACAGCTAGTTACTAAAAGAAGAAGCCTCAAGTTGGCCGACCAGACACGGAATCGGCTTTCCTGTAGTACACTGGCTTTCCTCGCTGGAAGAATAAAAACTCATTAAAAAGTTTTAGAAGAACCAAACGAAGCATCTTTAGAAAAAAGCTAGAGATAAAGTATTTGATGGGTCTACACAACTCAAAATCAATAAAAATAAATATGAACATGAAAAAGACTGGTGGAAAGGTCATCTTAATTTTTGCCCAACTTTTTTTATACATCTTCACCCCACTTCACTTCTTGCACTTAAAAGAAACCATATATTAAATTTGCAACCATATATTGATTAAATATTATTTCTATTTGAGACCGCTAGTATGTGAATCAACAAGAGGCAACTCCTAGGAGACTATGAAATTGTTGACGATGAGGTTGATGTGCAATACTTAGATGAGAGTTAGAATGAGTGTTACAGGCGGACTTCGTGCGTAACCACTCCGACGCTTGAGTTAGCACAATTTGAGATTAAAAGATGAGAATAATAGGGCAAAGAAGAAGAAGAAAAGGACGAGTGGCTTGTGACAATACCCCCTGCACATACCTCCTTATAGGATTTATATAGTAACATTAAGAGTATCTCAATATTAGAGCCGATGAGGAAACCAAATCCGACAACTATTGAAGATCTCTCTAATCACTAAGTATCACATGTACGTAGAGAGGCATCTAGGAGACAATGTTTAACAACTGTAGAATTATTTCTTCATTTGACTATGACGTTGCGTAGTTGTTAGTGGGCCAATATAGGATGTATGCCCCCATTGTAGATAAAGAATTTGAGTATGTGTGGAGTAGCCTTGAAAATCAAACTGTTTGGCCTGAGTGGTCAAGGTCAAGATATCTTAGAGTCAAGTGAACTGAGTTGATGGAGTTATAAAGCCTGAAGTCCTCTAGGGTTGTGTGGACCCAATTGAGGGAGGAGTTGGGCGGCCTGAGATGATAGAGTCGAGGAGCTTGAGTCCTTTGATATAGAATGCGCCGAGCTGAAGGAGTAGGTGACTTGAGTTGATGGAGTCAAAGATCCTAAGTCTTATGGGGTTGTGTAGACTGAGCTGAGGGAGGAATCGGGGGTGACCTATACTATGGAGTTGATGAGCTTGAATCCTCTTGTATAAAGTAAATCAAGCTGAAGGAGTTGGGGGTGACCTAAGCTAATAGAGTCGAGGAACTCGAGTCCTCTAAAATTGTATGGACCGAACTGAGAGAAAAGTCGAGTGACTTGAGCTGATGAAGTCAAAGCACTTGAGTCTTCTGGAGTTGTGTGGACCGAACTAAGGAAGGAGTCATGTGGCCGTTTTAACCTTTATCTATGTTTAATTTTGACTTCCACCTATACTTACACGACTCAGAAGGTACCCCTATTACCATATCAAATATGTAATATGAAATTATAAATTTGTTCAAAATTTTGTATTATTTTTTTCTAATAATCGGACACATCCACTTTTTTTTTCATTTTATTTTTCATATAACAAATACATCAAACAGACACGTATACACACCCACAAATACGACTCCATATACAATAAAACAGAAATCCGAAACCCGCAAAAGCCTGAGGCCTCGTCGTTCACATGGCGAAGGCGGGGCGAGCAATCCCTAACGCACGAAATTTCTATTTTATTTTTCCACCTCGCTTCTCCCCCTTCTCAGTCCCCGCTGCTCCGATTCTCTCTCGCCTACTCCAAGCCTTACCCTAATCGTACGCGATCAGAGCTTACAGGTTCTGGTAGCCTGAATCGACGCCGGTGACGCAGAGGTTCGAATCGGAACTAGCATGGAAGGCGGAATGGAGGCTCCAGTCACTCCCTTCTTGAGGTAATTTTGAGTGATTCATTTTCTCGTCAGGATCGTGACTACAATTGCAATTTCGTGGGTTTGCGGGAGGTGGAATCGGGATCTGGAAATTTTGATCTCGACGGGAAGAGAATAGGAGATGAGTCGCATGCATGATTGAAGATGAACAATTTAAGCGTGGGCGATGATATGAAATCTAAGATACTCGAGACGAGTTAACTATGCACCATGTTTCTAAAGATGCCATTTTGCACCACATGATTATTTTCTCCTTGCTGGATTTGGATAAGATTTGTAGACGTGTTCCGTCGCTTGATTGTTATATTGGTAGTGTCCTAGACAACAGTGAATCAAGAAACTTGGATTGGTGTGGTGTGGTCGGATGGATAGATGTGATTGCTTTGATGACCTGGATGACCTTTTGAAATGTGCTTTCTTCAATCGTTGGTGTACATATTCTTTTTAACAATAATAGCGATGGTAAAATTATCATTGTAGATTATTATCATTTCCTCTCTGAAGATGCTTTTTTTACTTTGCAGTTTGTTTGCCGCCTTTTCTTATGGTATAGCATCAATGGCTATGGTGTTCATTAACAAGGCAGTTTTAATGCAGTATGGCTACTCTATGAGTCTCCTTACCTTGCAGGTATGGTTTATGTCTTTGGTGTGTACATTGTATGGATTGGATGTTGCTTTTTGTTTTTTAAACTTACTCTGTTCATATACGGTACTAGCAATTGGTCACAGCCCTTCTCATACACTTTGGCAAAGTCATAGGACGTACAAAAGCCAAAGTGAACATGACGACAGCTAAGAAACTCCTTCCAGTGTCGGTGTTCTATAATGCAAATGTGGCGTTTGCACTGGCAAGCTTGAAGGGCATCAATATTCCAATGTACATAGCTTTGAAGAGGCTCACCCCTCTTGCAGTTTTGGTGGTTGGATTTCTCAGAGGAAAGGGAAGGCCTTCAACTCAGGTAAAAAATCAGCTTGCTCTCCTTTTTTTCCCCTGAGGCACGAGCAACGGATTTTAGTTACTTACATTTCTTATGTTCGGTTAGTTTTGTTCTTGGTACTAATAGAATGTCCATTATCTCATTAATGCTGATTGGCGGAAGAAAATCAGTGGCTTGAAGTGAATGTTGCTCATTCGAATTGTATTTGACCTCTTTTTATTCTAACTCCTGGTTTTGATTAAAATTAAATTTATATTGTTTTAGTCTCCTTAACAAATATTGGTTGGATTAGAACATTCTGACTGGTATTATTTGTTTGGCATAAGTAATTCCACGTCTTTTATTCTTCTCTTTACACTCATCAAGAGAACATAATCAATAAATGTTTAGTGCGACACTGTGTTATGACTGTCCCCTTGTTTTCAAAAAAATTGTTGACGAGGAAAGAGGGTATTCAGAATAATCTGAAGGAAATAGTTAACATAATTAATTGAGTATTCTTTTCTGGTGTACGATATTTTTTGAAAGCAATAACGCTGAAAACTGCATAATATATTAAGATTCTGTTTGGGCAAGGGACCTGAGATAAATGTGCAAAAAGAATATTAATGTCCTTCTCTCTATTTCTGGAAATTGAATTTTATACATGGGCTATTACATTCACGGATTATGCTTATTTCAAATAAATCTATCTTAACTAGCGTTCCTGAACATGAATCTACCTGGCATATTGTCTCTCAATAATTACTTGGCTTTACTCGGATGTTTAAATGACCTTTCAGGTATCTCTTTCAGTCATCCTCACTGCTGTGGGAGTCATCATTGCAGCACTAGGAGACTTCTCCTTTGATTTCTATGGGTACACCATGGCCCTCACTTCTGTTTTCTTCCAGGTGAACATGTTTGCATGTTTTTACTTTGTTAGATATTGGAAAGTTTGATTAAAAAGTTAAATGTGAGTTATTAACAAATGTTGTTAAAGCTGGTCTAGATTAACGGCTGGTCATGATTGTAGACTATGTATCTGGTGCTGGTGGAGAAATCTGGAGCAGAGGAGAGGCTTACTTCAGTTGAAATAATGTTCTATAATGCCTTGATATCTCTCCCATTTCTGTTTTTCCTTATCATAGCAACAGGAGAATTTCCACACTCTGTTTCATTATTGTTCGAAAAGGTCAGAAACAACCTCTAGTATCTCAGTTCCACGATTTCAAATTATGTTTATGTTTGAGATATTTTTTGTTAGTTAATTTCCAAATTTTACTACATCATGGAAAGCATCACTTGTATTTGTTATTCACAAAGGTTCAAATCTGAGTGCTATCGTGTTATCATTTATTATACTGAAAATCAGATGCAGATCCAACAGTGCAGCCAGTACTGTGTAGGTTGTTTATTTTCTATTATTTCCTTCTAGAACAAGTATTATCTTCTGTTGAGGAACATTGAGGAATAGTAAGTCTACATTGTGTGTAGTTCGATTGAATTTAGACCATTGGTTTCTTAGCCGTCCACCAGCTTTCTTGGCCTTTGAAATGGTCTGGGCTTGGTGAAGGATTTTAGTTAGACCTGCAAATTACAATGTCACAAGCTGTTAGGATAATATTCCAAACTATAAGATTGACATGGTCGTAGTGGTGAATTGAAGTGGTAAAATCAGTATTGGGCAAAGGATGATATTGGGATTTACAATAAGAACTTGAGATCTGACTAAAGATGCAAAATTCAAGCAGAAAGACTAAATCTGGCCTGAGAAAAATGCAAGCTTTCATCTCAGGACCTTTCAAGTTTTTCCCAACCCTATTTCTCAGGAGTAATGTTTATCCACCCTTCATTGATTCTACATGGTGAAGGACCATGTGCAAAGATGGTCTTTTTTTTTCTTTTCTTTTCCTTTCAGTAATTTTGAACTTGGATTAGAAGAAAAGTAGCTAGGAAATTGATAGGTAATTCCATAACCATCAATAAGTTAATGATTGGTTCAATCAGCTCAGTTTTGCTATTCAAATAGTTGGATGTTTTTCTAACATGGCAGGCATATTCATTTACGTTCCTTGTGATTCTGGTTCTGTCATTGATAATGGGGATCGTCCTGAACTTCACGATGTTCTGGTGTACCATTGTGAACTCCGCTCTGACAACCACGATCGTCGGAGTTCTCAAGGGTGTCGGATCCACAGTGAGTATTAAACCGACATTTTCCTGAATTCATTGAAAGAATTGTCGACTTAGTTTAGTTTGTTGAATAACTTTTGCATGCTTGCTTCCAGACCCTTGGGTTCGTCTTGTTGGGTGGCGTCCAACTGCATGCTTTAAATGTGACTGGGTTGATCATCAACACAGCTGGTGGCCTGTGGTATTCATATGCTAAGTACCAGCAAAAGAAGAAAACTCCCCGCAAGGTGCTATCCCAAGAAGATCTAGTTAAAAACAAAGTTTGAATCAGAAGCATGTAGCCTTCTTGTGCTTAGAAATACGAAAGAAGAAAGGAAGAAGAATTACAAGAGAATAATAAGTGTTGCAGTGCTGAAAACAACCAAGTTTTCATGGAAGCATTATTCTTTATAGGTGGTGTCATACTTCGTAAGCCATTCTTTTACCTTTCCAGTTAAGGTGGAATGTTGAGATTTGTAATTGTAATCGACAAATTCCATCCATTTATATGTTGATAAGGATCACGAATCGAAGTGTTCTTTGTGCATTGTTCACTTGAATTTGAGATTGCGACCTGCGCTACCTGAGCTTGCCATACATATTTTATTAATTGCAGGTTTTGGTTCTAAACTTCCTCCGGAATCAGTTAATAGGGTTTCGAGCTCATCTTCGGCTTCCCTCCTCCACGGGCTCCATGTTGACGTAGGCGTAGCTCCGCGTGAAAGCAATCGAGCGAAAGAGAGAGCTCAAAGGTGGTACTTTTGTCGATTGGGCATCGGATTCGGCAAGAAACGAGGAAAATGTTCGTGTAAAGGATATTCGATCGAAGGCCGATGCGAACGAGAGAGAAGATCATTCTTCCGCTGCGGGGGGAGAAGAATCAGCGGCGATGGATCGCGGCGACGGTACAAAAGTTACTTTTTCTAGTTTCTTGATAATCGTGCTAGGAAATCGAACCGAGACCCAGTACAGGGTGCATTTCTCTGTCTTCCTCTTCGACGCTGCTGGAACAGTCGTTTGTGCCGGTGTTGTCTCATCTTTCCTTCCGCCTTGCTCTCTTCCTCGATTCCTCTTCGTACCCGATTCTAGATTTGTGGTTCCTCTTCTTACCCGATTCTAGATCGGATCGGATACGATCGTCCAGTTTTGAGACAGATCAGCAAATCCATACGAATTTTGCCAGAATTTAGCTGATTTCCGTTTACCACCAGTTGGAAGATGATTCAGATGATCTGCGCGATCCTTGCGAATTCGAGGCGGATTTACGGCGTGCGAATGATTTTCACTGTAAGGTCCATTACACTTACTGATCATATGCTGAAACTAATGGAACTGGTTTACTTCAGAGAGATGCGGAGAAGAGTGAGAATTACTGGCATTCAAAGTGCGGCTGCTACCAGGGTACTAATCTCTCACCAGTATTTTGTGCTTCTTGTTATTCACTTTTTTGCACGAAATTGAACTCATATTGCAGTGCTTTGTGTTATTAACACTTTGCTGCACATTCTTGGTGCTTGGTTTTATATTCAGTTTTTCAGAATAAGCAATTCTTAGAGCTTGATTCATGATGAATTGTTCAATCAGTTAATACTGCGTCCATTCCATTTGTTGTTATTTCAATCATCCCTTTGTTGTATTTCATATTCCTTCGGTATGAGTTACTGTTCGTGTGATCACCAGGATCAGTATCCACTGGTTGATGAAAATGTTGCCAAGATCAAGGGCAGATATCATCAAGGAACACAGCTTGCGACACATCCATCACAACTGGACGAATTTGCTCAAGCATAAGGTAGTAAATAAAGTAATAGAGTTGACGAACTTGATGAATTATCTTATTTTTCTGCATTTTAGTTTTGTTTTTAAGTTACATATGTATCAATATATGGCTTTGCATTAGAGCTGAAAGTAATAGAAGAATGAAGTTCATTAGAAAATAAACTGTTTCTACGTATTGAAATTTACTAGAAAACTAAAGACTACCTGTGCAGAAGATAGTCAACATGCAAACTACCTTTGAAGTAAGTCAATGAACAAAAATAATATATCGCTGGAAACAACTACACGTCTATATGCAACAACAAACACATCTTCAGGATATTTGTAAAAAGAATAAAAAGCAATCTAATCAATTTAGATGTCATTAGCAATTTCATCTAATTTCAACTTGCCAATCTAAATAGTTGAACCAAATACTTCATGATGATGAATCTAATTACTCACAAATTATTGTCAGCATCATGAAGCTAATTGATTTGATGAACAGTGTTACTAGCTTCACAAGATAATACGAGATACATAATGGGTAGTTGCTTTGAATTATGCTCTTGAAGATCAAGGCCACTTGGTCATGCTATTGATGCTATTGAAACTTTGTCACTAGTTTCAGTATATGCTTAGTGATTCCTTGTTTGGATATTTAAGGAAGGTCTTGCAATGTTTATTGATGGTGATAAAGATGTGACACGCCAAATTCAGTTTCCTCACATGAAACTTCTTTGGAAGCTTGCAGCACAATTGATTCATTCTACTCCTGAAACAACCAAGACATTTCAGAAGTTTGTAGCCAACATCAGCCCATGCATCTTATGTGCAGGTGAGTCGTCTTGCTCACTCGCTCACTCCAACCATTGCTACTTGTGAAATACACATGTCTTGATTCTTCTCCCTTTGAAGACTAGTTGAAATACTTTACATTTAACAAACATCCTCTTTCAAATGATTTATGATACCGCCGTCAAACTGCATGATGTTACAAAATTTTGATACACAAGATGCTTATATTCTATAGAGCTAACCATGAGAGTGCAAGAATCAGGAATGCATCACATCGAACTGAATTAATGAGCAGAAAATTCAAACATATCACCATTTTATATTCAGAATTCAAATTACAATAATATTACAATCAAGCTCAAGAGGGATAGATGGGAGGAATAAGCAAAAAAGAGAAGAGATTAAAACAAAAAGAAAATTATAATAAATTAGATAAGAAAAATTAAAATTATATAAAATAATAATAATATGAAAAATACTAAAACAAATTAAAGATCTTGCAAGGTCAAGAAAATTATAAAAAAAGGAAAAAAAAGAAAAAAAAGAAAAGAAAAGCTCAGATAGGATAACACCAGTGACAAATTCAATCAGCCACATCTTCCACACAGAAGTAGCAGAATAACTCATCCACTTCGGCATGCGGACGCATGTTGATCAGATCAAAGCATGCACTTGGTAGATGAATGGATAGGAGGAGGCTGGAAAGACTAGGAGTGTTGTGTGAAGAAGGGTTTTATATAGCCAATGAACTTTTTGACCTCAAACAGATACATAATAAAAGCTGACAGGACTAGGTGGTAACTAATTAAAAGCCTCTGGACTTGAAGTTGACATTACACTCGTTGAAAGCTGCAGGCTGCAGCAGCTGTTGAGCTGCCTACGCCAAACAACAGCTCTGTGATGTCTGAAAGCAGATTACATAACAAATCTTTTGTTCATAAGGGGAGCCAAAACTAGCAAATCCCAAGGAAGTATCAAAAGATCACCTGACGACTGAAGATTTCTTGCATTCCTGGGTTTGCACCTTTGGGATATATAATCTCTGAAACCATACTGTAGGTAGCTAAATTGGCTAGCTAGGGATAGGGACTATTGAATAGATGTTGAGAGAATCCTGCCAAGATTTTGCCAGCCCGTTACTTTCATTGCTGCCTTCGAAATGACTATACTTGTTAAGCGTTGGAAAACGAAATGGAAATTGGAAAGGCTGCCTATACTTTGATGGCTCAAATATTACGGTTTTACGGAGTTGTGTAGGGTTTTGACCTTTTTGACTCGATCTTCCCGGGCTCGTGAAACTGGCATTAATGCAGAAAAGTGTGATGTGCTGAATATATCAAGTCAACCTAAAGCACTGCCAGATAAATACCACCCCTTAAAAAAATCCCAGTCACTTAGTCTGGGCCAGGCTATAGTTTCGGCTTATCAAGTCCCAATGGCAGAACCACCGGCATCGAGGAGGATGGATTTACTCATTTAGAATAGGCAATTTTCATAGATTAGTAGGTACTGGGAGGAGAATAGGAGATTTGTTTTGACCCTTTTTTTCTCTTTATTTCTAATCGTCTTCATGCAACTTCAAACAATTGTAAACAAATTTTTATTCATGTGTTCATATGGAAATATATGATTTAATTGGATCACTTGATGTATTGCACCATTCTTGCCTGCATGCAATACAAATGACCAAGAACAATAACAAAGCACTGAGGGAAAGACAATGAACAAGACAAACATAGACATTTGCAAAAGAAACATACAGAGAATGAGAAAAGCATGACAGTGTAAATGACACAAATATGCCAGCACTTGAATGATCGGGCTATGCTCTTTCATCAATAGTCTCCCATCTGTGAATTGCTAAGGAGGGTTTTATTGACTGGTGTACCATGGATGTTTTCACGGCGAGAGATCCTTCACGGCTTCACCTGCTGTCGCCGTGAAATTCTGTAGGTGAAGGAATAACTTCTTGTGTCAAAATGAATAACATGAAAGAAAAAAAAATGCAACAATTAGTAGACATATGAGCTGTCTTTATTGACTAAGAAGAGATGCAATATCATGACATGAACTTATGATTTAACAAATTGATTTTTTTTATTCATCTAGAGTTCATATATTTGGTCAATTAGAAGGGTTTAATCCTTGGCATATGATCTCTCCGCCCACAATAGTGTGGAAGTCTTATTTTAATATATATAATTTTTAACCTGAAAGAAGACATATTGAATAAACTAGAGGTGCAGATGTGTGATAGAAAAGATTGGTTAATGTACAGAATGATTATTTATTTGCCAGGAGAGATTTGATTAGGCCCAACAATATGAGATGACAAATCAAGCTAGTTATATATGTATAGATGATTATCTATAGAGAAATAGTTCAATTTTTTGTCCCTTGATGAGTTGAGATCAAGCCTAAGACTCTGGTCTCTAGCTAAGGTCAGCCATAACCTTATATTCAAATTCATATGACAACTAGTTGGGGCACAAATTCTGTCATACTTGTTTTAATATTGGTTATATTCAAATTGATCACAATCATTGATTCTATGATAAATGATATGTTAAAATTGCAATATATGATGAAAATTTCAAAATAGACATGATGCATGAAAACTGTTGTATGTGTGTGAAAAGTTGATGTATGTATAAGAACTATTTACAGAAATTTTATGTTTGACTAGATGTAAAGATTGTGTTCTTTCAACGACTGTGGTCAACATTTTAGATTTACTTTTAAATGTCAGTGATTGATAGTTTTCATATTGTCCTACTGTATTAGAAGATCAAGTAGGCATGCAATCCATGAGATCGTAGCTGCAGGAACAGTGGCAATGGAGATAGATAGCAGCAGTTGACATGCGTTGAATCCAACACAGCCTCTCTATTGCCTCATCATCAACAAACATTCAATGGAGTTGACAGCAACTTGTGATCAGGTAAGATGCATCATGTCACGTACCGGCTACGTTTTGTCCTAACTCTGTTGGCTACTATCGATACAGACATCTCAGAGATCAAATTTATAAAATCATCCCTTTTGAGTAACTCCTATTTTTTAGTTTTCTTACAATCCATAAATGCATACTTCATGTGTAAAACAGAAGATATACCTATGAGACATACATGCATAGGAAATTGTTACCAAGTCGTAGAGGTGTAGCTGAAATTTGTAGTAGCCTTCAGTAAATTGATGGATGATAGATTAGACTGAGATGAAGCTAGACATGTGCGACATGCATGCATAACTTAATGCAGCCCACGAGTGACTGAGATGTTCACATGCACTTTGTCTTCCTGCAGTTAATTCTCACCTTCTCGAGCTGATCCAACTATGCAAACTGTTCCTGCAAACTCTTCAATTAATTATTGTCATCTTGAGGAACAACTACGATGCTACCAGATGAAGTACAAAATACACCAACTCAAACTTTGTCTCAATCACTGTGCCATTTAATTTCTTGGCACGACACTGTTTCTCGATTTGATACGCCTCTATCCATAACCAGCTTCGAGTGCGACTATTTATACTCCCTCTTCCAACTTAAATTCTACTTCTTCAAACTTCTATTGCTGATGTGCATGGCTAGGTCAGCGGCGACGAAGAGGAAGGCAATCAGCCGATCAAGATTGGTGAAGACGCCACTGCAGCATGTGGTGCTGAGGAAGCTGAGGAGGCTGAAGAAGCTTGTCCCAGGATGCTGCAGGAGCACGGCTATTGGATTAGAGGAATTGCTGAGGAGGACTGCACAGTATATCTCATTCCTGGAATTGAAAGTGATTCTTCTTAAGAGGACGATAGACCTTCATGGGCTTTAACAAACTTAAATAATAATCTGTACTCGTTGCTAATTATCTATCTAGCTTTACGGAGTTAATTTCATGCTGAATGTGTGTTCATCGTATTATCACATGAGATCTTGTACTCGCCTATGTTTGCATGAATAAACATTGCACCTCTGCTTCAGTCTTCCTGTTTCTGGTGACAAATGAAATGGCTGTTCCATCATGTTCTATGATCTACTGCCGGCAAAGACAAGATCTGTTCATATTTGAGGGACCCCACCATATCTAGTTCCAGACAGACACTGGATCTTCTTTGGTTAATCTAACTTGCAATCCCATGGATTACTATAGAACAAGAATGCATGATTCATTGATGGTTATCAATTAGGTTGATAGACAGAGTGGAAAGAAGAAAAAAACTCATATTATTTCTGTTCTTGCAGGATTTAGAAGGGGATCAGCAAACATGCATCAAACATTGAACTGAGTGATAAAAGCAGGAGGAACAGCTCCACATCTTGTCGCCCGTGTTTCCCGGATCTTGCAACACAGTTTCTGCATTTCTGAAACTCATCTCCTGTTCATGCTTTACAACTAACAAAAGCAAATAGTTTTACTGAAATAGTTCATTTTTTATTAACTGTTCTTGTGTTTTCCTGAAGCCAAGTTGGGTTTACTGGCTAACAACCTAAAATATTGAAAGTTAAGCCAGTCCAATGTGATTTTTGCACTGGTTTATCAACAATTAATTTATATTTAGGGTTTAAGACAATTTTTTTAAATTTTTTTCTATAAAACCCACAAAAAAGTTAACAAACGTATCATATATATATTTGATTAATTTTAAATAGTTTTAACCAATGTCTCTTCTTTTTTCAACTATTTGAATTCTTATTTTGTCTTTCACAATTTTAAGATTCCAATGTCTCTTCTTTTTTCAACCTATTATGTTCCCTTGTCTCTTTTGTCCTTTTTCTTTCAATATTTTTAATAATTTAAATATATAGACTTTTCTTTTCCAAGGTCGATGATTTTCTTCTAACACGTCTATCGACTCCTAAGAAGTCGTCGGTTTTTACCAAATATTTTTTAAAAAAAGTAATCTCCAGTAATTGAATTTAAAACTCGTGAGGGCGAAAAATATCAAAAATGGCATACAGATATTTTATTTTCTCTTACATGGATCAAATTGACCGTTGCTTCAGCGTGCGGCTCTCCACGATTCTCGAAGCATCATCGACTCCTTATCCCTCCGTGGGCCCGCTTTTTGCTCTAATATATAAAAAAATTAGGAAAAAAACACATGAAGGGCTGGGCCCCACGTGGTCCCCACCACCCATCGGTCAGAATAGGATGCGGCCCCCTGCTGAAGACCAGCCTGTCAAGTGCTTTACTTCGCCACCGCGAGTCGGTGACCGGATCTCGCGGTAGCCACCCACTTTATTCTCAAACGATCATAAAAACAAAAATAAACCCAATACGAAATTGTATGTGACAAATTAGTAGATAAATACCTAAAAATTAGCGGAAATAATGATAAAAAAATAATAATAATTTTAACCCTACAAGCTCTTGCTGTCGTGTCGGTAACCGTAGTAAGAAAGGTACCATTTGACGAACTTTTTGAGTCCGGCGTCCAGGTTGGTGGTCGGCTTGTAGCCGAGCTCGGCTCGAGCCGAGCTGATGTTGGCGTGGGTGAACGGCACATCGCCGTTCCCCGGCATCTCCACCACGTGCTTCTTCGCCTTCACCTTCAGATGCCGCTCTAGGATCCTCACCAACGCCGGCACCGTCACCGGAGACGTGTTGCCTAGGTTGTAGATCCGGTACTGCGCCGGCCGTCGCTTCTTCCCGCCGCTCCCCGTGCTCGCCTCAGCCGTGTCCAGGGCCGCCACGCAGCCTCGGACGATGTCGTCGATGTAGGTGAAGTCGCGCGCGAGGTCGGCGCCGTCGCGGCGTCGGTAGACAGTGATGGGTTTGCCCTGGAGAATGTTGCGGGTGAAAGAGTAGTAGGCCATGTCCGGCCGGCCCCAAGGTCCGTATACGGTGAAGAAGCGGAGACCGGTGATGGAGAGGCCGTAGATGTGGTTGTAAACGTGGGTGATCTCCTCGCCGGCCTTCTTCGTGGCGGCGTAGAGGGAGGCCGGTCGATCGGTTCGGTGAGACTCGGAGAAGGGGACCTTGTCGTTGAGGCCGTAGACGGATGAGGAGGAAGCCCAGACGACGGCGGGCTGCGGATCGGCGGATTTACAGGCCTCCAAGAGGGTCACGAGGCCGGCGACGTTGCTGTGCACGTATGAGGCCGGATTCTCAATGGCGTAGCGGACGCCGGCCTGAGCGGCAAGGTGCATCACGTGAGTGAAGGGCACGGTGTCGAACAGCTTGGCGAGGAGGCGGGCATCGTTGACGTCGCCCTCCACGACGAAGACCCCGTGGGAGTCGAGCAGCGCCTTGCGGGCCTTCTTCAGGGAGGGATCGTAGTAGGCGTTGAAGTTATCGAGGCCGACGACGCCATCGCCACGGCGGCGGAGAGCGATCGACACGTGCGAGCCGACGAAACCAGCGGCGCCGGTGACGAGGACAGTGATCCCATCTGGGCGGGTCACGGCGGCGGAAGCGCGGATCTGGCGCTCCCAGTGGTGGCCTCCCCAGGAGGCGGTGAGGTACCGGGAGGACGTGGCGACGAAGCTCTGGAAACTGAGGTAGGAGGCGGTGAGAGCTATGAGGAGGAGCGCCCACAGGAAGAGCGTGCTTGTCGAGGCGAAGCAGCGATGAAGCTTCCGGTTCAGCGCGTGCGTCCGCTCGATCTTCACCTTCCCCGGCGTCGACGGGAACAGATCGTCCTCGAGAACCCTCGGCTTCATCTCCCTAGCGATCGATCCAGGTACTCTTTCTTCCACAATTCGATCTCTAGAACAGTGAGATCGATCGATCCAGGTAACCTTTCTTTCACAATCGATCTCCTGAACAGTTTGATCGATCGCTCAGCAACAGATCGATCGATAACGATCGCGTAGAAATCAAAGAGACGAAAGCAGATCAGAAGAGAAGACTCTGAATTATTTATTCATTTTTTAATCTGCACCCGCTGAGGAGGGGCATGGTCGGCGGTGGAGCGCCTAAATAAGGAAACAAGGGGACGGGGTGGTTTATTAAGCCGACGGGCCTAAGTTAACCACAAAACTGTACCCGCTGATCCCGCCGCGTGAAGCCAGTCCAAGACAGGGTGGCTCCGTTTAACTTCTTTAATTCGAGGGGGACCCACATTTTTCTCGAATGATGAAGACGGTGGTGAATTGAGGCAGAGTTTTTCCACTTATCTTGTTAATTTTGGAAAATTCTAGATTCCACTCAAAACTTATCTTCTTCTCTAATTATCTTCGGAATATAATTATCCAAATAAAATATTACAAATATTTCAATTAAAAATTAATAATGTCTTTAATGGTTGGATATTTGAACGATTCATTAGAATTATTACTAATTTTGGATATTTGAATGACTCATTGCCATATTTAGAACAAGATTGAGTAACATGAGGGGAGTTTTTATACTTTGAATAATCTCATAAATATCCTCTAGTATTTTCTCGAAAACTTAGATGAGTTTTGGCGATGTAAAATTTAAATAATATTTACAAAAAGAGCAATGCACATTTTGTTAATTGACAACTAATTTATTTTATAAGCATCAAAACAAACACATGTTGTAAGAGGATCCAATGCATAAATTCTAAAAGCTATATCAACCGTGCGTGAGGCGGTTGACTTTGTGTCGGTAACTGTGAAAGTTGACTTTTTCTGAATGATCCATACGATAAGAATCATGGAAATGAGATTACTGTATAAATAAATAAATAAATATATATATATATATTAAAAAATTGTTAAATCTTAAAAATAAAGATACTGTAATCCTACTGCTCTCTCTGATATTTTATTAGTAACATCGCACGATCCTTCAACGCCTTTCGTAACCGAAACACCTCCCCCGCAGTCCTCCCTTCGCCTTTTCATCGTACGAATTCCACAGGGCTGCCCACCGAAATCCCTCCTTTTCTCGTTCTCGCACTGCGATTCTTCGATATTTCTCGCCCAATTTCTTTCGCCGGCCCTCTTCGACTTTGGGTCGGATTCTTCGTCGGCGGGATTTGAGAGGTCAGATGCTTTCTAACTGGCGTATTTGGTGATCTCGAATTTTCCGGTTGGAGAATTCTAAAATAATGTTTTTGGAATTCGTCTTCGTTGTTTCGTCTGTTTTCTTTTCTTGTGTCAGATTGATGGAATCTATGGGTTTAGTTAAAGATTTAAGGCTCTGGATGCACATTGTGGATGTAAGGAAGTGAAATTTTTTTGCAATTTTTTTTGTTTGCAGGAGTGGTTGTTCTAAAATCCCTAGAATCTCCATGCCCTTCTCATAGTATGAGAAGGATCTCCTGGAATCGCCATCGGTCTGCAGGTGAACTCTCGTTTTCCTAGATCTTTTTCTGTGTCTCTTGTAAGAAAAATTGGCTAGAATACAAACGATTCTCCATCTTCGACTTGGCGATTCTTCGCTTGTTCCCATGAAATCTGCTAGTCGTCTTTCAGTTTTCCACCAGCTGCCCTGCTTTACTCTCCTTTCTCCGCAGCACTCTCATCCTCTACAGTTGACTGTAGTATCGTGATATTTTTTTGCTTCGATCTGCTTTATTCCTTATGAATTTGGTGTGAGGATTCATCTGAAAGTTCCATTGTATGATTGTCTCATCTTGATTTTCTTTGTTTACCATTATGCATGATTTTCCTTTGTAATTTCAATTTTGCGTGATAAAAAACCCCACAATTTCCTCCAAAAAAGGAAAACGAAATCTGCTTGACTGGTGATTTTGGTTTGCTTAGTTTATGAATTCACCTAGCTGATGGAGGGACTTTTGTGGCAGATTTGTGGTTGTGGTAGTGTTGTACTCAACAATGTAGTTTCATGTGAAGGCAGCACTTAATGGATGCACGTAACATTGAGCCCCTTGGTGCTACAGCACAGTCGAAGCCCACTCAGGAAGAAGATAATTCTGGTCCACCATTGCTCCCTTCAGAGAAAAGCAATGCCACTCTGGCCACCCGTAAGCCTCGCACTGTTGCTTCTAGATACATGAATGGGATCTCATCCACTCCAGTTTCATCGTCTAGTAACTCAAAACGATGCTCCTCTCCAATTTCTAGTCGCAGCCACACGTCCACTGTGCCTGGGATGTCAATGCCTAAGCGATCCCAGTCAGCTGAGAGGAGACCAGTGAAGCCTTCATCAAGGTTTTCTGCACCATCATCCCCATCTAGACCTTCTACTCCACCTTCTCCATCTTCTAGACCAGCAACTCCAGTCCGAGATGTTACCGTAACTCACAATACTGCACGACACTTGCTCAGCAACAAGGCACGAGATGGTTTGTGGCCTTCAATGCGGAGCCTATCTTCTTCTTTCCAGTCAGAATCTCTTGTAGTTAAGGAAAAAATGAGAGAAAAGTTGGTGGCAAATTCCTCCTCTGTTAAATCAATTAAGTCTTTAGCTGATGCTGTATCTGAGAGGAAGAGGACTCCTTTGAGAGGAAGAAACGCATCTGACCAATCAGAGAATTCCAAACCACCAGGAAACTCGAATGCAAAGATCTTAGATCAACATCGGTGGCCAGCTATGATGGGAGGGAGATTGCCCCCAAGTGTAATGTCTAGAAGTTTGGATCTATCTGATAAAATTAGCAAATCAACTAGAACAGTTGCTTCACGAGGGGTCTCCCCTAATAGAATCAATCTGTCTACTGATAGCGCATCCAGAAATTCCAAGTTCTCACTAAGTAATGCATCTGAACAATCATCAAATCATGGAGGTAGAAAAGTAGAACGAGATGTGAAACCTGTTGTAAGTTCTTCACAAACTCCTATGAGGTCTTCATCTGCAAAACGCCCAAGTAGTAATCAGTCATCAGGCTCTCCAGGTTTGCGTCCTTCATCATCCAGTGGTCGGTTACCAGTCATTCCAGGTTTGCATCGTCCTTCATCTCCAAGTAAGGTTTTATCAGCATCATCATCGACATCTAAGGGGATGATGAGTCCTTCGAGGACAAGGCCATCTTCTCCAATGTCATTGTCAACCAATGTTACTAGCAGAGCGGGTGGTACATCCTCTGTCTTTAAGTGCAGTGGTGATGTGCAAAGAGGAAAGTTGACTGCCAGTGAGATAGAAGATGCTCATCAGCTAAAATTGCTGTATAATGCAAGTATGCAGTGGCACTTTGTCAATGCACAAACAAACAAGACATTGTCAATTCAAAGAATGAGCACAGAGGTCGGGTTTTGGTTACTCAGATTACATCATTTAATCGTTATAAACTCTTAAGTCTAGCAGGTTCTTTGATTATTCTTTTATTAGACTCCATTATTTTTTTTTTGAAATTTGTTAGTGTTTATTCACTTTGTTATAAGTATGAAATATTAACTAATCACGACAATTGCATTAATTTTGTATCTGACATTTGCTTTAATTATTTGTAATTTCATCTCTGTCATCCTGTCTAATAATGTCTCGTTAGTAGTTCTCACATAGATCTTCGCATACAATATGTAGCATCATTCTTTTATCATAACTTTTGTCATTGTTGCTACAGGTTTTCATGGTTGATGGTATTTGGTAATTAGCTTACGTCGTCCACTATTTTTTTTTTCACAGATGCAAAAACAAACTTTTATTAACATGCTTTACTTGATTACCTTTGTTCTTCTAGCTTTTCATTATAAGCAAAATATTAGGGGAGGGGAAAACAGATTGATAAGTTGAATCTTCTGTTGCTCGCATTAAGTTTAGTCTTTGTTTTCCTATATTGCCATCCCTATCACCATGTCTATATTTCTGTACCAAAAATCCATGATTACTACATGAGTACAATCTGGCTCGGCAAACTTGGTTAACATGGTTATTTTGTTTTTGGTCCTCTTACAGAATCTTCTTCAGAACGTCTGGAATAATATGTCAATGTCATGTAATTCTGTCACCATGAAAAGGATTGATGTGCATCAATTGCAGGGGGACTTGAGGTTGGGTATTAGTTTGAAAGAACAGGTAAGAAATGGTCCATTCAGTTCTTTTTCCCTCATAAATTCCTCATAGGACACAGTATACACTCAATTGATTTTATCCTGATCACTACAATTTGTAGCTTTAAGAAATTTTATGGCTAAGCATTCTTATAAGAGTTAATCGTGCCATGAATCTTTGGAATACCAACTAGACCCGAGATCATAAGCTTTTTGAGTCAATGCAATTAAAGAATATAATCTAATTTTATATTTTTCTTTTCCTAGATTTAAAAATCCAGTAAGTGATTTTCTCTCTATATTCAGATCATGTCTCTGTAGAAATTATCTTATGCTTCAGGCACACCGTTGTGTCATTTTGGAATTCAAATACTTGTCATTTCTACAATTCTTCCGATCCATAAAACATTGGCACATACCTAATTTTTATTTATCATCTAAATTCACATAACATCATAATTATCTATTTGACTTTCTGTATTGATCACAATATTTCCAAAGATTGTTTTGCTTCTAATGTAAGCTTGGAGATATTCAACCAATATTTTTCTGTGTTATAGCCATTTATTGTTACCCTTATTAATATCTAAAGAGATCTTGTTTGGAAAATCTTCTAGATGACATATCTTGAACAATGGGCGGCACTAGAAAAGGATCACTTTAGCTCTTTGTCTGGGGCAATCAAAGCTTTAAATTCAAGCACTCTACGGCTCCCTATTACAGGAGGAGCAAAGGTGTTACATGCTACAATTAATTTTCATTTCATATTTCATATATAGTATGAAGGATTCCAATACTGCCTGGACGAAGGATTGCTTAACAACTTCTATTAGAATATGAATTTTTGGTAGGTATCTATGTTTTAATCAACCAAATATTTCTTGTCTGTATTTTGCAGGCAGATATAACTGACATGAAGAATGCAGTTAGTTCAGCAGTTGATATATTGCAAGCTATGGGCTCCTGTGTTTGTCGTTTGTTGTCTAGGGTAAAATTTATCACTATTTACCACAAAGTATTCTATTTAACTCATATGTTTGCCACTGAGGAACTAGGATTGATGGGCATGCATTCACTCTGAGCTAATCTAGTAACTTTCTTTCTCGCACAATTTTTTGGGCATATCCTACATTTTTCCTCCTGGAACTCAATATGCCTCTCTAGTGTGTTGCAGTTTGTGCGAGACACCTTTTAGCGATGAAATTGGTTGTATACATGACCCATTGACTTCTTTAGGAAACAATCACATTTAGAGTAGGAGAATAAACTTAATATTGGTATTATCTGCTGCAAGGTTTTGCCCAAGGTCACATTTTGTCAGATGGCCTGATTTGTAAATATCATAAGACATATCCGTTTGCCCAAAGTTCTAAACACACTGGCAATGTAAATTGTGTTTTAGAATCTTCAGAAGATAACATGGATAGCAAGGTTAAATTTATAGAGGAAGTTTTCTATGTCTGAGTTTGATATGACACAGCAGACCAATCTGAATATTGATGCATAGTTATTGTTTCAAATGAGCCTAGTTATATCTGTGCATTTCACCTACACGAATCTTTTTTTCAATTTTGACAGAATTAATTTCATTCATTTTAGGTTGATCGTTTTAGTGCTTTTGAGTTTGATAATGACTTCTTTATTTGGGTTTTATGTTTACTAGGTTGAAGTTACAAAGTCTCTCATTTCTGAGATTAAAGCTGCTGCAGAAAACCAAAAATCCATGCTTGATGAGTGCATGAAGTTACTAGCTTTTGCTGCTGCTGAGCAGGTTTGTGATGATAAACTGTGGCTTTACACAATCAAATTATACATTCCTACTGAGCTTCTTACTTCATTTGGTCTGTTTCTGCACCTGATTTATAGCACCATTTCAATCATTATAATAAGTTGTCTGGAATCAACTTTTTAACACAAACATAAACATTAAATCGCAAGGAAAACATATCTCCTACTTAGAAAGCAGTAATATTGCCAAGCTTCTGGTTGGGGCAAGGCTGAGAAAAGTCTATGTTTAGCCTATAATGTCTGCCAGTCCTTTAAATATCAAAGAGTTGAAAGACTATGATAATCCTGATTTTGGCTTTATTATTAAAGTTTTATTATACTGTCATCTTTATATTTTTCTCAACTATGTGAGGTTGGTTATATGAATCTTAACCTTCTATTAATATATCTGCAACGCCATATCAAAAAGTTTTATACTGTATCATATAACTAGAAGTTTGCTGAGATTTTCCTTAAAATTAGGACCAGCAAAAAACTCTTGAACTAATAATTATCATATTGCATTGTGTAACAAAAAGTTTGTGAGACTTGCCTTAGAATTAGGACGAGCAAGATACTCTTGAGCTAGTAAACTTAAACTTAGGACTTTCAATAGTCTTAACCTATGGTTTCATATAGCAACACTGAAACACACCAGAAATTTACATTGTTTTACTTGTAGGCTTCTGTCAATCGCATCTGATGTATGCCAACAATCAACTATGGTTTTCCACTGCTTTATCAAACAGGTACAGGAGTCCAGTCTCAGGGCACATTTGATGCAGCTCAGAGAAGATGCTCGCAAGCTAAATTAGCAAAACGAATTACCAGATGATGTGATCGATGCTCATCGTGTGCGGCAGTCATTGATTGGAAGAGACTTTTTGCCTCTCCAGAGAGCCAAGCTACATGTACTTCCCAGTGCAATACTGCAAATAGCTCACCGAAACAGAAAGCATTGAAGGATAGAAAGCCAAACAAATAGTGAAGACGTGCAACCTTAGATCTTATAGTGGCAGTAAGAATGCAGGACTGCTACTCTAAAAAAGGGTCAGTCCTCGAATTTACTAACCACATACTCATAGTTTTTGATTACTAATTGGTGTACTTATTTGATGTAGATCACAGTGGTCTTTCATACACTCAGTTCCATTAACTTGCAATGTAGTATATTTTTCTTTCAGAAAAAAAGAAGAGAAAACTGAAGTTCATCGCGGCTGGTTCAATGAGGTCAAATGTGGTTTAGATTGACGCAGTGTGTGTATTCTGATTTCTATTGAAATAGCCATAGTGTATGTGTTAAGATCGATCTTGTCTGGCTTCAAAAACATTGGATATCTCATTTGGCATTGTGGAAAAGTTGATATGAAAAGTTGTTACTCCAACTCACTTCTTAATGCCTAAATTTCCATGATCTAGTAGTCAAAACAAAGTGATGTAATCATGGAAAGAACTACCAACAAAGATATCTTAAGAAATCCATAAGTGAATAAACATAATTTTTAAAATAATTTTTCTTGACATTTGTAACCATTGAGAATATGTTACAAATTCGAATAAATTTTAAGAAATTGTGCTAAAATTTAGAGAAAATATTTAAGAATAAATAGGTTACTATACGTCGATGTAGTATAGTGGTGAATATTCTCGCCAGTTACGCGGATTTGATCCCTTGCAACGGTGGGTTTTTTTAACTAGTTTAGCAATCTTTGTGCTAAAAGTTATGAGAGAAATTAAATCTCTAGAAGAGAAGAACACCAATGTCGTTGTAGTATAGTGGTGAGTATTCCCGCCTGTCACGCGGGTGACCCGGGTTCGATCCCCGGCAACGGCGAAAATTTCTTTTTTAGGATTTCCTGTTAATTTTATATTAAATATTATGAGAAAATGATACCTTATTTCGATTAAAAAAATATCCTCTCATCCCGCAGCAAGATCAACAAATAAAAAATGATTTCTCTCATTTATTAGCATTTAATTGAATTTTTCTTTTAATTTCTCCTCGCCGCCGGTTCCATGCCTTCGTCTACTTGGTTGACCATTAAATGTTCGGCACGTGGCATCTACAAGATCTCCCCTCAGTCTTCGAAAAGTCAATAAAATTGCCCCCAAAATATAAAAAAATATATAAAAGAAATCCATAAAGATCATCGCCCTTTCTTCGCCGCCAATAAATTCTTTCGTTGGTGCCGTTCCCTTTCTTTTCTTTCCTTCATTTTTTTTTTCCATTTTCCCTCCCCAACGGCTCCAATCCGCCGCCGCCGGCGTAGATCCGAGGCGCCTTCGTGAGTAAATCCCCATTGCATCCTTCTTTTACTTGGATCGCCTCTTCGGGGAATCGATCCTTTGCTTCGTCGCTTAGGTTTTGGTTTCCCCTCCTCGTTTGATCTCTGTGTCCTGTTGACCTATTGGGAAATTTTTCTTGTTTATAAGTTCCATTTGTATCTCTTTCGTTTCTTTTTTTAAGATCGAATTTGCATTTACCTCGTAGTCAGTGTACTTAGGCCATACGAACAAGACCTTTTTATTTGTTTCTTTTTTGGACCCAGCGCCGGCGGATGCTGACGATCATAGTGGTGTATTTACTGCTCAAGAATTTATGCTGAAGTAATGATGTTTTTTTTTTTTTTTGGCTTTGTACATGTATTTCTTGAATGGAAGCGAAGATTGTATTTGAAGTAGAGCTGTACAAGTGATGATTACCTAATTGCTCTTGTGGGACTATCTTTTAATGAACCTAGTTGGCTCAGTGCATTTCGGCCAGGCATCCTGTATTATGCCTTTTTTTAGGATAGCTATGCTTGATGGTATACTGAATGTACATTTAGTGCTCTTTTGTTGGATTATCACAATTAAGGAAAGTCCACATTATCCACCCATAATAAAGTCAAACTCACAAATGATCATCATCAATTCCGTGGGTACTGTACAAAAAAGCATTCAATTCCATGGCATGAGTTGTATTTTGTATTTCGTTAAGAGAATGATATAAAGCTGTTAAGTTTACAACATATCTTGCTGATTTAAACAGCATCATGTTCATTGCACCGTCCTGTATTATGCTGTTAATGCATGATCCATCAAATTGGAAAAGGAAATTTCTGGTAGTTTTTAGTTTGTTATCTGTGAGGTGATGATACAATTCATTGCGGAACTGCTAATTATCCTTTATATATATATATATTGTATTGAATAATATGCTCGAATAACATGTGATACATGTTTTCTGTGATTAACCACATTTTGAGGCCTTCTGGTCTAGTTAATCTTTCCTATATAATCATCTAAGCACACTAATTTATAACTAAAGTGGATACTGAAAAGGTTGATACTGTAATGTTAAAAACTTCCTACAGAACAAGAGCATACTAGGATGACACTTACCATTTCCTTGGATTCATGAATCCTCTGGTCTGACCGAATCAATGAAGATACAGACTTAGTGGTTATTAACATTAACTCAGAAGAAATAGTTGAAGAATTCATTAAAAATTTTCCTTTTGTTTCCTACAAACAATAAGGCTAAGGACTCTTTTTCATAATCCATCACTCCGATAGATGTATCACACATTATATGTGGAATTTGGGGGTTTTTCTTTGATTACTTGTTGTTCGAGCTAACTATATCTGTTTGTTTGCTGATTTCTTTTTTTATTCTGTCGACAGTAGCAAGTTGTACTAAGAGAATTCAGCAGCGCAATAACAGGTAATGGTACATATATGACTTTATGTTTCTACATTTTGACGAACTTTTAATGGTCATACCTGTTGCTCAGTATGGGAATCTACTTAAGCACTCCAAAAACTGAGAAATTTTCTGAAGATGGTGGGAATGCTAAAGTTAGGTTTGGTTTGTCATCTATGCAAGGTTGGCGTGCAAATATGGAAGATGCGGTAAATGCTAAAACTTTCTAATGTTAATTGAAAATAATAAAAAAAATCAGATAAGATTGGTTCCATCATCATCATCTGTTTATCATAGATGTGATCTTGCATTATGTTCCTTTAGAATTCTGTTTCGTTTTACATGTATTTTAAGGTGAAGGAATCTTACTCAGTTCTGTTTTCCTTTTTTCTTGTTGGGGCAATCCACCTTCACACTTGCCAATTGAGGTCATTAACAGTAGTATAGTTGTTGCTTCTGGTAATACTCATGCATGTTTTATACAATGAACTCTTTGGTAATTCCTTAGTTGAAACATACACATGCGAATGTATTAAGTTAGTGAAAAGCAGGTATGTTAACGAATTTAAGAAATCTGTCCAGTGTTAGCTCAGGTTTGTGGTTTATTTACAATATAATGAATCTTGTTCTTTTAATAAAGAAAATGGAATGGCTTCTCGTATCAATTGTATTTGGCTTTTTCTTATACTAGTTGTGATTACCTTCCATTTATTATCGACGTGCATAATTATTTTCTAGTGTATTCACACTAGTTGGGTTAATTAATTAAGGATCCACATGTACCGATTTTTATCTTACATTGCAATTCCCAGCATGCTGCTGTGTCAGATCTCGATGATTGCACATCGTTCTTTGGTGTTTATGATGGTCATGGAGGTACGCTTTCAATTTAATGTGCTTCTTAAGGTTAGAAATTAATTATCTTATGCAAAGCTCTTTTTTTTATCAATAGGCCATATAACCTGTGGACCTTTAATGATTAGGCTTTTCCCTATATTTTATGATAAGTAATTCATTAGCATTTTAAGAAATTTGATTAATAATATACCAACCAAGTAGCTTTCATACACAAGTCTCTACATATAGTTTCTCTGTGTCAGACATCAGACTGTCCTACAATTTATTAATTTTATAATAAGTTCCTACCCTTTAGTATTCATGTTGTAGTTTTTGTCATTTTTATATAAAATATTACTTAACTCTGCATGTTTTGTCCTAGTTTAGCCATCTCTTAAATATCTTCTTCCTCCTAGCCTACAACTTTTTTTGAGTTCTCATTATATATTATTCTACTTTTGGATTCTACAGTAATTGACCTTGTCACATTTCTCATCTTTTTCCATCAAAAGTCCACATGATATAACAAATTATTTATTTTTCAAAACTCCTTTCTATCTGTGGAAATTTCTACGTTATTGTCTCTAAAATTTCACCATTTAGGCTAGGTTTGGTAGAAGGAAATGAAATGGAATTAAATGATAAGTGTAATGCATTCCATTTCTTTATTTGGTTGCATTAATAGAACAATATGGCAAATGGAATGATTCATTTTATGTTTGCCTCATTTAGTCTAATCTGGTTAATCTAACTAGGTTGCCATATTTGGTACATCCATGACTAGCATGCTTGCTGTCTAAGTTGCTATCAATCTGAGTTGCTCGATTTGTCCAACATGTATTATCCACCCAATTCATCTAACTTGCCTATTCTACTTGACCACTCCTTCCATCCTTCTTATCTGATCTATTTGTTCCATACATTAGTTCACTTAGTGTGCCCTACTTGTTAGGCCTGCTAATTTCAATCAGTCTGTGAGGTTTGTTAGGCTCACTCAATTGAATTTGCTTCGTTGGTTGTTTGCCCACTCGCCCCACCCATCCCGGCAACCATTCAATTGGCCAACTTGTATGGTCACTTCAACTTGCTTGACCCATCTGATTTGCTTGATTGATCCAACACGTTTGATCCATTTAATCCACTCATTTTATTTATCTCTGTTCAGATTTCAAGTAAATAATATTAGAGGTGGATGATCTCTTCAACTATGGAATGAAATGAGTTTTCCTTGGAATCAATTATTTCATCTCAAGTTGTCCTCTAAACATTGGAGTGAATCATGGAGGGAATGATTTAAGTAGTGTTCATCATATCCCATTATATTAGTCACGATTGACTATTGTTGACTATCTTTCTTGTAAAAAATGTCTGATATGACTATTATCACTGTTAAATATAATCAAATGCTTATTCTTCCATATTATAAGATGTAGTGAAATCCATAATAGTACTATCCTCCTTTTTTTCTATGTCCCATCATTATCTATATTTATCTTAAATTTCTTTTCTGCTCCACCTACGGGTCTATTTAAATCTCTTGCAAGTGTAAGTTCTTTATTCATAGGTACATAGATCATTTAAGGTTTGATATCTCAAGCCATGCCGAAGTTTCGGTCTTTAATGGAACGATACTATTTCGGTATTGTGTCAACATTTTGATGCATGATGCTAGTGATGGATTGGAGGTTGAAGGAGGAAGAAGATGAAATATAGGAAGGAGACATTATCTGTACCGAATGTTATTGTGTTTCGTTAATTTACTGGAACGATATATTTCAATTGGTTCGCCTGGCACAGTATAAGATTTCAAACCATGGACTCTTCTATTTTCCTTACATCTTTTTAGTTTATGTAAATCAATTTTATCATAGTAAGTTTTGTCCCCAGTCTCTTTAACTTCAATAACTTTATCCTTATAATTCTCGGATTTCTAAATCTTTGCTATTCCAAGTATGGAATCTGAATGAAATTTTGCTATATTTCATTCTTTAAATAGTAATAAATTATGGTCAATTCATGAAATCCTCTATGCAGGAGTTAGATGAAACTTGTTTATCTATGGACAATGCACCACTCTTCTATAACACTCATTACCTTAATATATCTGTCAGATGTATTTGTATCACATATTTTAACCAGTAGCAAGGTTATATCTTTTCAGGAAAAGTGGTTGCCAAATTCTGTGCAAAATATCTACATACACAAGTTCTCAAGTTTGATCATCTTTTTGGAGATTTAACTGCTGCATTGCGAAGAGCATATTTTAGGTATCATTCTATATTTATCTTCGCTACTTCCTTAACTATCTTGAGCTAAGAAATTCATGTTTATTATATTGGGTAGTGCCATAAATGAGAACTGGCACATCAATATGTATGATAACTAATTTAATGCAGAATGGATGAGATGATGCGAGGCCAGAGAGGGTGGCGAGAGTTAGCTGTTTTGGGAGACAAGATGGACAGATTCACTGGCTACATCGAGGGCTTGATATGGTCCCCAAGGGGAGGCCATTCAGATGAACAAGCAGATGAATGGGCCTTTGAGGAGGTATTCTATCCATTTAGTTTCGTTGATATGTTAAAATGCACTATTGTTTAATTGTTTTTTGTAAGGATGGATGATTTTTTTGAGTGTGAATCTGTATTTCATTTGTACTATGAATTTGGTAGATAAATGAGGCATTCAATCAGTCACAGCTATGAGATTTGTCATCGTATGAACAAAGGTAGTTTGTTTCTGTGTTATCATCTTTGTCCTACCCTTTCTGATGATAAGAGTTTCTCAGGGAGATCAAAATCCATTGCTACTTTTTTTCTCTTCCTTGCATGTGTATCTGAGATATCGAAGGCACCTCAGCAATTAAATCTGCAAGAGAATTACAGTTCTATTAGGATGCTCTAAGGCTCATGCATCTGAAGTGAAAAATGTCTTACTATGGAAATATTGATAGAAATAGAAAAAATTGTGAAAGCAAAGGATGAGCCAAGTGTTGGAAAGAATGATTGGAGTAGATACAGAGAAAGAGATGAGAAACTATTTGTTATGACCCTTGGATATGGATTGCGTAATGGGACGGTTTACCAGTTGATCGACAGAATAATCTTTGTCTTCTTGGTTTTACGACCTTGACGACCTATGGTGGTTGGGAGAATTTGAGGCTCGTTGGGATTTGAGAACCTCTCGATCTAGGGGGTTTGATATATTTTTATAAACTCAATCCTCCTCTTTATTGCATTATTCTAGCCATTTAAATACACTACTGACATTCCTTCCCAACAAAAGAAGAAAACAAACACTGAATAAGAAAGGTTTATTCTTGCTAAAAATAAAAGATACTAGACTCAATTCTATTGAAAATAAAAGATACTCGACTTAAATAAAAATCAATTACTAGCCAAATCAATTCTCTTGATTTGCACCCTTCTTTCTAAATCTACTGTGAATGTATCTTTTGTATTTGATGGGCTCTAGATTCTCTTTTGTTGCATGGGCTTGCCCATGGTCCATAACATTACTCCCTCCCTAAAACATGGGTTTGTTCGTAAACATGAATGATGGGTAACATTCCATGATAGCTATTGCGTCTTCTCAGGAATTCGTATGGTTTGAGAAGCGTGGGTGCCTGCGATCGCATTGAGGGAAATTTCAACACCCTCGGTGTGGTCCTGTTCATTAGAATCTTCTAATCCCTCAAGCCAAAAAAGACGTTTGCAATGGTGATCGAGAGTGTAAAGTTCACCGCAATTGAAACAAAGGCCCTTGGCACGTTGTTCTTCCATTTCCGCCCTATTTAATTGTTTGATAAATGGTTGATTCGGTGGATAGATGGGGGTGCACCACGGTGTGATGGTAGATTCAGATTGTTTAGAGCAGCGTTCATAAATAGGGCAAAACTCATAGCCGATGTGAGATCTTTTGGGTGGCGAAGCTCGACTTCCACAGTGATGTGATCTTGGAGGCCACTAATGAATATTTGAACTTCTTGTTCTGATGTTAAGGAACTTGCTTGTGCCACCAATTGTTCGAACTTTCGTTGGTAGTCTTCCTCGGATCGGAATTGTTGAAGTTTGACAAGCTCGCCCAATTTGTTGTTGTGAATAGGTGACCCAAACCTCAAATTACATAGATCCTTAAATTCCTCCTATTCAATATGAGGTCAATCACGTTCTAGTTTGATGGACCATAATTGGCCATCTCCCTCAAGATAGAATGAGGCTAGGCCAACCTTTTCTTCCTTCGGAGTGCATTGATGGCAAAAAAAAATGGTCACATCGATTGAGCCATCCCAAAGGATTAGATTGGCCATCATAATGTGGGAAATCGAGTTTCGAATATCGTGGTATATATGAGGATCCCTCCTCATGGCCACGATGCCCTTTCGAGCGGTGCCCTCGTGGGTCAGGATGGTTGCTGCTCTCTTCACCTGGATGGTTGTTGTGCGAGTGTAGTTTAGAGAAGCCTTTGGACAATTCCTCTGGTTGAGCTTGGATGAGCTGTTGTTGTTTTTCATTGGCTGCTTTGTCCTAGTAAATTTTGAGAAAAGCATCAAAGCATTGTTGAAGTGCTTATGAGTCACCCATTATGAAGAGCTCTGATACCAATTTGTTATGACCCTTGGATATCGATCTAGGGGGTTTGATTTCTTTTATGAACTCAATCCTCCTCTTTATTGCATTATTCCAGCCATTTAAATATACTACTGACATTCCTTCCCGGTGAAGGAAGAAAACAAACACTAAATAAGAAAGGTTTATTCTTACTAAAAATAAAACATACTAGACTCAATTCTATTGAAAATAAAAGATACTCGACTTAAATAAAAATAAAAAATAAAAGATACTCAACTTAAATAAAAGTCAATTACTCTAACTGAATCAATTCTCTTGATATGCACTCTTATTTGTAAATCTACTGTGAGTGTATCTCTTGTATTTGATGGGCTCCAATTCTCTTTTGCTGCATGGGCTTGCCCACAGTCAATAACAGTATTTAAGCTATTTTCCTAGATATGCCATGCATTCACATCTTCAGAATAGATGCTGACATATGTTGGAAAATCATCACAGAGTTGGTTGATCACAATATCCCATGAAAACTTTTTTACCATGATACAGTTAACACATACAAGGTGTGTGATTCTAGTTTTAGTTTCATTGAAATTGAAATTATGTGACTAAATAATCATTTATTTTCTACCAGGACCAGGTAGTGGTGCATTTTTGTTCACAATTTGGTATTAAATATTAATTTTGTGATACTTGTGCTTCCAGATTGGCAAGCTAAATGCAGGTACTATTGTCCATATTATGGAGCAAGGTTTCTTTAATTAAGCTAAGGTTCTTCACCTGATGGTGATAGGATTGCCTTTCAATACTATGAAGTAGTTGATCCTGCTAATTCTTCTTTCTCTCCCTTTCTCCAACTCTCCTTGATGCTTAGCAGTCGAGTTGAAGTAGTTTGAACATCAATATCCATGCTCTTATCAACGTTAGTGTTGCAGGAGGCAAGTTAGACATCCAAATTTGCACATACCATGTTACTTCATTTATTGGAGAAAAAAATAGAATACATATTCATATTATTTGTAAAATTAATTTCCCCCCAAAAGATCACCTATTTGAGATTACATGTCCCATGCTCGTGCCCATGCCCATGTGAAATAAACATATCCCTATGACTACTGTTCTATTTGAAAACTTAAAAACCCCTTGCAATTCTTTCATAGGGACCACATTCTGATTTTTCTGGGCCAACATCTGGATGCACAGCTTGCGTGGCTGTTATTAGGAACAATCAACTTTTTGTTGCAAATGCTGGTGATTCTCGCTGTGTGTTGTCAAGGAAGGGTCAGGTTTGTCCACAAGGAATCCTATTTTATATGCGTGCAACCATATGCTTTACTACATCAATGGTTACGAGTATGTTTGTTCTTTTTCTTCTTTGATAGGCTGTCAGCTTGTCGACTGATCACAAACCAGGTCTTGAAGATGAGAAAGAGAGAATCCTAAAAGCAGGAGGATTTATCCATGCTGGACGAGTAAACGGAACCTTAAACCTTGCAAGAGCAATCGGTATTTCCAGTGTTGTTGAATTTTTATGGTCCAATGAAGTGTGGCAATTTTGAGAGAACCCTTTGTGCCAGGTGACATGGAATTTAAGCAAAATAAATTTTTACCTGCGGAAAAGCAAATTCTGACTTGCAATCCCGACATCAATATTGTGAGTACTTCACGGTTCTATTTTGAAATATTTTACGTATTGGTGGTTAACCATTTAGATCAGTCTATATATTTATATCTAACATATGCTTGCAGGTGGAGCTATCTGATGACGATGAATTCATTGTTATAGCATGTGATGGAGTTTGGTAAGCCTTATCAGCAATTCTAGTTTCAAGATCACTTAAATTGTAGATTCTAAATGCAAATTTCCTTGCCGTTTGATGTTCTTTTCTTCTGTCGCATACCAGGGATTGCATGTCGAATCAGCAGCTGGTGGATTTTATCCATGAGCATCTTAGAACTGTGAGTGTCATTCTCCATTTTTTTTTTTTCTTTCTCTGAATAATTTCAAAGAATTTCTGTCGCCGTCTGCAGGAAAGCTGCCTGTCCGCAGTATGTGAACGAGTACTGGACAGGTGCTTGGCTCCGAGCACGCTCACCGGCGAGGGATGCGATAACATGACCATGATACTGGTGCAGTTGAAGAAGCCCCTCGAGCCGAATACTTCTTCTCCTGCTTGACGAAGATTCTGATCTGCCATTAGCATTTCTTGTTGTACCATTCTGTAGATGGGAGGAAGTGCATTGTACATGAAATATATGATGAATGACCTCTTCAAGATTGTTTCTAACTTCATCGAAACAGTTTTAATTGTTTAGGGAATATCAATAAATGTGTGAGACGCACTGCAGCCAAAACTAGCTCAACGCATTTTTGTTATTAAATAAATATAAATGAAATTTTAGTCCTGGGTTGGGCCGGGCCAGTTGTGGGCCGTGATTAACCTGGGCCGTCATCCTCGATGAATGGAGGACCATCGCATCGCGTTCATGATCAGTATCCCTGTTTTCTCCATCTTCTTCGATCTCCGTATCGTCGCAGATTGTTCTCCCAGATTGTTGGGCCTTGAGTCGCCATGGATATCTCAGTGGCTTCGGTCGTCGTCGACCTCCCAAGTTTTTGCACCGCCAAACCGCTCGCCTTCGCTAGAGCTTGCCCTCCCCAAAGGCGGAAATTTGGGAATCCAAAGCCACTGTCAGACCCCAGGAAGAAGCGGGTTTGTGTCCGTTTGGGCAGTCGTCAGAGTTTCGGGGAGACGGGACGCGCTGAATTGGATGGAAGCGTTGGTTCTGGCGCTGTGCTTGATGCCCTCAAGTCGATCTGCGACCCGGTTCAGGCCCTTTCGTTCTTCACGGCGGTCGCCCAGCGGCCGGTGGCCGTCCACACGACTGAATCCTTTGACTTCATGCTTGAGTTCTTGAGGGTTCGTGGCAGAGTGGACGACATGCGCGTTGTGTTTGATTTAATGCAGAGGCAGATCGTGAAGCGGAGCCCCGGCACTTTTTTGATCATTTTCAAGGCCCTTGGCGTCCGTGGGGGGCTGCAGAATGCCCCGCTCGCACTTTCAAGGATGCAGGAGGCTGGATTTGTGATGAATTCTTTCTCTTACAATGGGCTGATACATTTCCTTCTTCGTGCTAAATTCAGTAAAGCCGCACTGGAGGTTTACAAGCAGATGATATCGGAAGGAAAAAGGCCAAGTATTAGAACTTATTCTGCTCTCATGGTGGATTTGGGCAGGAGGAAGGAGACAGTGGCTGTGATGGAACTTTTGGCTGAGATGGAAGAGCAGGGTTTGAGTCCAAATGTATACACCTTCACCATATGCATTCGGGTTCTTGGCCATGCAGGAAGAATCAATGAAGCTTATGGTCTTCTTGAGAGAATGGAGGAACAAGGGTGTCAACCTGATGTAGTAACTTACACTGTACTGATAGAGGTGCTTTGCAGAGCAGGGAGGCTCACTGAAGCAGAGAAAATATTCTGGAAGATGAAGGCTGGTGAGCAGAGGCCAGATAAGGTGACTTATATCACATTGTTGGACAAATTTGGTGACAGCGGGGATTTTAATTCGGTGCAACGATTTTGGGAAGAAATGGAAAAGGATGGTTATCATGCTGATGTGGTTGCTTATACTATTCTGATAAATGCTTTGCACAAACAAGGTAAGACTGAAGAAGCTACTAAAACATTGGAAATCATGGAAGAGAAAGGGGTTTTGCCAAACTTGCATACTTATAATACGTTAATTGGTGGCCTTCTTAGCGTGAACAAGCTAGATGATGCTCGAGAGCTCTTTAACCATATGAATATTCATGGTCCAAAGCCAACAGCTTATACCTATATCCTTTTCATTGACCACTATGCAAAATCTGGAGATTTTGAGAAATCATTTCAGACATACGAGGTTATGAAGAGAAAGGGAATTGTTCCAGATATTGTTGCTTGCAATGCATGCTTGTATGGTCTTGCAGAGTCCAGGAGACTTGAACAGGCTATTGAAGTTTTCCAGGAATTGAAAGATGTTGGTCTTTCTCCTGATACTATTACATATAGCATAATGATTAAATGTTGCAACAGGGTTGGAAAAGTTGATGAAGCTCTGAGGTTGTTCAATGAAATGAGACAAAGTGGGTGCAACCCAGACGAGATTACTGTCAATTCATTGATTGATGCCCTCTACAAGGCTGGTAGAGGATACGAAGCTTGGACAGTCTATTTTGGTATGAAAGCGATGAATCTTGAGCCCACTGTAGTAACATACAACACGTTGCTGTCAGGATTAGGAAAAGAGGGAAAAGTTGAGAAAGCCATGGAGTTGTTTCGGCATATGAGAAATCATGTTTCTCCTCCAGATACAATAACATACAATACTTTGTTAGACTGTCTTTGTAGAAATGGTGAGGTAGACTGTGCAATGAAAATGTTGTACGGGATGACAGAAGAGGAATGTCTACCTGATTGTCTATCTTATAATACTGTAATTCATGGTTTAAGTAAGGAAGATAGAGTTAATGAAGCAATATGGCTCTTTCATCAAATGAGAAAAGTTCTTTTTCCTGATTTTGTAACTCTATGCAGCATCTTGCCTATGCTTCTCAGAAATGGGTTGCTGGAAGATGCTATCTATGTTACCGAGGCTTATGTTCTCCAGCCTGATGCTGTAACAGATAGGTCTTCATGGGCATCTCTTACAGAAGGCATAATAAATGAAACTGGAATTGATGAATCAATTAAGTTTGCTGAAAAGGTCACTAGAAATGGTATGTTCCAGAATGACACATTGTTGTGCCCTCTTATTAAGTTTCTTTGTGGGTGTAGAAGAGCACAGGATGCATATACTGTTTCTGAGAAGTTCAAAGGCTACCATATTCCACTAACCATTGAAACATATAACCCTCTTATTAGTGGGCTCCTTGAAGTCAATTTAGTTGAAGTAGCTGAAAGGATCTTTGCAGAGATGAAAACAGCTGGATGCTCTCCAGATGTTTTCACCTACAATGCTTTCCTTGTTGCTTATGGTAATTCATCAAGAATAACAGATTTGTTAAAGATGAAAGAAGAGATGCGTTCTAGAGGCTGCCAACCAAACAACATAACCTACAATACAATCATATCAGGCTTTGTCAAATCCAACTTGCTGGATCAGGCAATTGACTTGTATTATGATCTGATGTCCGATGACTTTTATGCTACACCATGCACATATGGTCCTCTTCTTGATGGACTCTTGAAATCAGGGAGAGTACCTGAGGCAGAAAATCTGTTCAGAGAGATGCTTGAGTATGGATGTAAACCTAACACTGCCATATATAATATTCTCATAAATGGATATGGAAAATCTGGTGATGTCGAAAAGGCTCTTCAGACATTTGAAAAGATGATTAGAGAAGGTATCAAGCCAGATGTAAAGTCTTACACAATTCTTATAGACACACTTTGCATGGCTGGTAGAGATGAAGATGCTTTGTGCTACTTTAAGGAACTTAGGTTGACTGGTTTGGAACCCGATTTGATCATCTACAATTTGATGATTAATGGTCTTGGAAAATGTCAGAGAGTACAAGAAGCTATGGCTCTCTTTAACGAAATGCAAGATACAGGAATATTTCCTGACTTGTATACTTATAATTCTTTAATACTGACCTTTGGGAAAGCTGGGATGGTTACTGAAGCTGCAAAGATGTACGAAGAACTCCAATTGAAAGGTTTCCGACCTAATGTCTTCACATATAATGCACTTATTCGAGGTTACAGTTCATCAGGTAATACTGACCATGCATATTCTATGTATAAGAATATGCTAATTGGAGGGTGCAGTCCTAATTCAGGAACGTTTATCCAACTTCCTAATCCATGATGTTGCAGGTTAGAGTTTATTTATATGAATTGCATTATGTATAAAATTTCTTGTTCTGGATATAAAATTTGATGTCAACTAACAACAAACTGTATCATACTCAGTATGGAATTTTGGTACAGTAAGTATGATGAATTCTTGATAACTCTGTAGATAACGATTTAGCACATCTTGCACTTCACTTATGAAGTTTCTCAAAACAACTAGTGATTGCTCTTTTTGGTAATGTATGAGACTGTCCTAAAGGTGTGCTTCCCCTACTGTTAAGAGATAGTTACAGACCCACTGCAACAGCTGAATGAGGAAAGCAAAATGAACTTAGTGTATAGAAATGTTAGAACTTAGAAGACCTTGAGTTGCTGTAAATAATGTTGGAGCTAGGAAGTAAAGGGAATACTATTTGTATTTGAATATACTCATCAGTGTTCACTCTGAACTAAAGAAGCCCAATGGGAAACAAAATTATAGTTAGATTGAACTAACTGAGATGTTCATACTAGTCAGATTGGTTGACTAGATTGTTCAGTTATGGAGGTGGGTTGGTCAAGCAGTAAAATCAGGTTGGTGACTAGTGGGTCTGTCAAAATTAAGGAATAAGATATTGTATTTATGCTATTGTTGTTTCATCAAAAGGAAATTCCCCATAATTTAAGACTCAAGGTTACCACCTTAACTAAATATCAGGTTGGTTAGATTGGACAAACTAAATGGATCATTAGATTAGGCTGATCGAGCATGCCAACTGAATCAAGTTAATGAAAAGGGTTAGCTAGATCAATTTGACCAAACAGACTAACCTAGCTTAGAAGCACCTGTTGCTCAGTATGGGAATCTATTTAAGCACTCCAAAAACAGAGAAATTTTCTGAAGATGGTGGGAATGTTAAAGTTAGGTTTGGTTTGTCATCTATGCAAGGTTGGCGTGCAAATATGGAAGATGCGGTAAATGCTAAAATTTTCTAATGTTAATTGAAAATAAAAAAAATAAAAACAGGTAAGATTGATTGCATCATCATCATCTGTTTATCCTAGATGTTATCTTGCATTACGTTCCTATAGAGTTATATTTCCTTTTACATATATTTTAATGTGAAGGAATCTTACTCAGTGCTGTTTTCCTTTTTTTTCTGGTTGGGGCAATCCACCTTCACACTTGCCAATTGAGGTCATTAACAGTAGTATAGTTGTTGCTTCTGGTAATACTCATGCATGTTTTATACAATGAACTCTTTGGTAATTCCTTAGTTGAAACATACACATGCGATTGTATTAAGTTAGTGAAAAGCAGGTATGTTAACGAATTTAAGAAATCTGTCCAGTACTAGCCCAGGTTTGTGGTTTATTTACAATATAATGAATCTTGTTCTTTTAATAAAGAAAATGGAATGGCTTCTCGTATCAATTGTATTTGGCTTTTTCTTATATTAGTTGTGATTACCTTCCATTTATTATTGACTTGCATAATTATTTTCTAGTGTATTCACAGTAGTTGGGTTAATTAATTAAGGATCCACATGTACCAATTTTTATCTTACATTGCAATTCCCAACATGCTGCTGTGTCAGATCTCGATGATAGCACATCGTTCTTTGGTGTTTATGATGGTCATGGAGGTACGCTTTCAATTTAATGTGCTTCCTAAGGCTAGAAATTAATTATCTTATGCAAAGCTCTTTTTTTTTTTATCAATAGGCCATATAACCTGTGGACCTTTAATGATTAGGCTTTTCCCTATATTTTATGATAAGTAATTCATTAGCATCTTAAGAAATTTGACAGATAATGTGAGGACCAGGATATACCAACCAAGCATACACAAGTCTCTACATATAGTTTCTCTGTGTCAGACATCAGACTCTCCTACAATTTATTAATTTTATAATAAGTTCCTACCCTTTAGTATTCATATTGTAGTTTTTGTCATTTGTATATTGAATATTACTTAACTCTGCATGTTTTGTCCTAGTTTAATCATCTCTTAAATATCTTCTTCCCTCCTAGCCTGTAAGGTATCATAGAACTGACCTTATACTTCAAACTCGGTATGCTTACAACTTTTTTTGAGTTTTCATTATATATTATTTTACTTTTGGATTCTACAGTAACTGACCTTGTCGCATTCCCCATCTTTTTGCCATCAAAGTCCACATGATATGCCAAATGTTTTTTTCTTTCAAAACTCCTTTCTATCTGTGAAAATTTCTATGTTATTGTCTCTAAAATTTCACCATTTAGGCTAGGTTTGGTAGAAGTAAATGAAATGGAATGAAATGATAAGTGGAATCCATTCCATTTCTTTATTTGGTTGCATTAATAGAACAATATGACAAATGGAATGCTTCATTTTATGTTTGCCTCATTTAGTCTAATCTGGTTAATTTAACTAGGTTGTCATATTTGGTCCATCCATGGCTAGCCTGCTTGTCGTCTAAGTTGCTATCAATTTGAGTTGCGCAATTTGTCCAACATGTACTATCCACCCAATTCTTCATCTAACTTGCCTATTCTGCTTGACCACTTCTTCCATCCTTCTCATCTGACCTATTTGTTCCATACATCAGTTCACTCGATGTGCCCTACTTGTTAGGCCTGCTAGTTTCAATCAGTTTGTGTGGTTTGTTTGTCTCACTCAATTGAATTTGCTTCGTTAGTTGTTTGCCCACTCGACCCAACCATCCCGCGCGACCATTCAATTGGCCAACTTGTATGGCCACTTCAACTCGCTTGACCCATCTGATTTGCTCGATTGATCCAACATGTTTGATCCATTTAGTCCACTTATTTTATTTATCTTGGTTCAGATTTCAAGCAAATAATATTATAGTTAATAGAGGTGGATGACCTCTTCAACTATGGAGTAAAATGAGTGTTTCCTTAGAATCAATTATTTCATCTTAAATTGTCCTCCAAACATTGGAGTGGATCATGGAGGGAATTAATTATTTCCTGTTCATTACATGCCCTTCTATTAGTTAGGATTTACTATTGTCGGCTGTCTTTCTTGTAAAAATGTCTGATATGACTATTATCATTGTTAAAAATAATCAAATGCTTATTGTTCCATATTAGAAGATTATAAGATGTAGTGAAATCCATAATAGTACTATCCTCCCTTTTTTTCTATGCCCATCATTATCCATATTTATCTTAAATTTCTTGTATGCTCTAATTACGGGTCTATTTAAATCTCTTGCAAGTGTAAGTTCTTTATTCATAGGCACATAGGTCGTTTAAGATTTAATATCTCAGCCATGCTTAAATTTGGGTCTTTAATTGGAATGATATTATTTCGGTCACGGATCAAAATTTCAAGCTACTTCATTTGATGCAGACGAAACATTTCATTTCACTTGTAGACCGGCACTGGCACAGTCACGCCTCCTGTGTTGGCACGCCTCGAGGCCAACGGAGGTGTCGTTGGACTCTCATTACGGGTTCGTAGGCATACCTGCTATCGTATGATGCGTTCGGATGAATCGCCGAGTTCGTGCGACACCTTCGTAGGCATTGCACGTGGCAAGGACACGCCGCACGGGCACGGAACAGGGCAAGTAGGTTTGAATTTAGATTTAATTAAATTAATAATTTTAATCAACTCTCAACTATGATTAAGATAATTTAAATAGGCTTAATTAAAGTCTTAATAAAACTATCTCATTAATATAATAGATATATATATATATATTTAATTTTTAAATTATTAAATTTTTTTTTATTTTTAATTAATATATTTTATATTTTAAAAATATCAAAATTATATCAGCACGGTACAATATAATATTGAAACTGTATTGTTCCGGTCCATGACCGAAACCTCAACACGGATTGAGATTTTAAACCTTGGTTTCGGTATCATGCCGACATTTTGATGCATGGTGTCAGTGACAGATTGAAGGTTGAAAGAGGAAGGAGTTGAAATATTGAATTGTTTAAAATTTCGAGTTGTATCAAAGTTTCGGTTCTGAATCGAAACAATACAGTTTTGGTACTGTATCATGTCGTGTCGTGCTGATATGATTTTGATAATTTTTAAATATAAAATATATTAACTAAAAATAAAAATTTTAATCTAAATATTAAAAAAATTATATATATATATATATATATATATATATATATATATATATATATATATATATATATATATATATATATATATAAAGGGGATCGTGGCACCCTTCGCGACAATGCGGCCACCTCTGTTGGATCATGAGGCACTGCAACCTATCGTTGCTCCTCTGCGGCGTCGCGGAGGTGGTCACGACCCATCGTGGAGCCTTTGTGAGCTCGCGGAGGCGTTGTGATCCTTGTGGCAGCCTCTGCGACTACGACGCTGCGGCGGCATGCACACCCAAGGTCGAGCGGCGGGTGGAACGATAAATTTCGCCCAGCACGGCATAAAATTTTAAACCTTGACTAGAACGATACATTTTGACTAGTTCACCCGACAATACGAGATTTCAAACCATGAGATCATTTACCCTAGACTCTTCTATTTTCCTTGCATCTTTTTAGTTTCTGAAAATCAATTTTATCATAGTAATTTTTGTCCTCGGTCTCTTTAACTTCAATAACTTTATCCTTGTAATTCTCAGATTTCTAAATCTTTGCTATACCAAGTATGGAATCTGCATGGCTGGAAGATGCTATCTATGTCACCGTGGCTTATGCTCTCCAGCCTGATGCTACAACAGATAGGTCTTCATGGGCATCTCTTACAGAAGGCATAATAAATGAAACTGGAATTGATCAATCAATTAAGTTTGCTGAAAAGGTCACTAGAAATGGTATGTTCCAGAATGACACATTGTTGTGCCCTCTTATTAAGTTTCTTTGTGGGTGTAGAAGAGCATGGGATGCATATACTGTTTCTGAGAAGTTCAAAGGCTACCATATTCCACTAACCATTGAAACATATAACCCTCTTATTAGTGGGCTCCTTGAAGTCAATTTAGTTGAAGTAGCTGAAAGGATATTTGCAGAGATGAAAACAGCTGGATGCTCTCCTGATGTTTACACCTACAATGCTTTCCTTGTTGCTTATGGTAACTCATCAAGAATAGCAGATTTGTTAAAGATGAAAGAAGAGATGCGTTCTAGAGGCTGCCAACCAAACAACATAATCTACAATACAATCATATCAAGCCTTGTCAAGTCCAACTTGCTTGATGCTACTTTTAAGGAACTAAGGTTAACTGGTCTGGAACCCGATTTGGTCATCTACAATTTGATGATTAATGGTCTTGGAAAATGCCAGATTACAAGAAGCTTTAACTCTCTTTAACGAAATGCAAGATAGAGGAATATTTCCTGACTTGTATACTTATAATTCTTTAATACTGACCTTTGGGAAAGCTGGGATGGTTACTGAAGCTGCAAAGATGTACCAAGAACTCCAATTGAAAGGTTTCCGACCTAATGTCTTCACATATAATGCACTTATTCAAGGTTACAGTTCATCAGGTAATATTGACCATGCATATTCTATGTACAAGAATATGCTAATTGGATGGTGCAGTCCTAATTCAGGAATGTTTATCCAGCTTCCTAATCCATGATGTTACAGGTTAGAATTTATTTATATGAATTGCATTATGTATCTAAAATTTCTTGTTCTGGATATAAAATTTGATGTCAACTAACAACAAACTGTATCATACTCAGTTTGGAATTTTGGTACAGTAAGTATGATGAATTCTTGATAACTCTGTAGATAACGATTTTAGTACATCTTGCACTTCACTTATGAAGTTTCTCAAAACAACTAGTGATTGCTCTTTTTGGTAATGTATGAGACTGTCCAAAAGGTGTGCTTCCCCTACTGTTAAGAGATAGTTACAAACTCACTGCAACAGCTGAATGAGGAAAGCAAAATGAACTCCGTGTATAGAAATGCTAGAACTTGAATACCTTGAGTTGCTGTAAATAATGTTGGAGCTAGGAAGCAAAAGAAAATTATGTGTCAAAATTTACTCATCAGCGAAAATTTCACTCTGCACTAAAGAAGCTCAATGGAAAAATAGTTGTAGTTAGATTGAACTAACTGAGTTGCGCATACTAGTCAGATTGGTTCAGTTATGGTGGCGGGTTGGTCAAGCAGTAAAGTCAGGTTGGTTAGTATACATGAATGATCTATATAGCCGACCTCGCCTAGTGTGATAAAGTTTAGTTGTTGTTCACTAAAGTAAATTTTGATATACATTTATTTGCAAGTATATTTAAATTTATGTATATTGTTGATAACTGCAATTTTTCTTTACTGAAGCAAGCGCAAGTTATTTAACTACATGTATATATATAACTAAAATATAATTTCAAGTGAAAAATGCAAGAATCAATAATTTTGTGATTTTAGTGGATGCATATGCAAACAAGCCATGATAGAATTACTGACTTCGCCTTATACAAAATCATTTGTGCTGGCTACCTGTGGCGCACGTTGTGTGGTTATTAGTGGCAGGTCAATAATTGAATTATTTATTGGGTCTCTTAGTATCTTTGGGAATTTAACGGCCCAAGACACTTTTAACTGCATTACTAATAACCGGAAAAGTAAAAGGAAAAAGATATATATACTTGAGACTAATCTCCACGGATGCCATTTTTTTGTTTTTGTTTTTTTAAATTGTCTTGTTTGATGTACAGCAATAATACATGTAAACATGAGACAAACTATATTTTTTTCTAATGTTTTTAATTTGTTTTGCTCATCCTCTTCACTTCTAACTATTAGATTTTTCTTCCTTGCTAGCTTTTGATTTTTGGTTTAAGCTTCACTTGGCAATGATGCGTGAGGAATTGCTAAAGTTTGAAGAGGGCATCATCTTTCAGGAATTCCATAAATCCTTCAAACTTGGTTAATGTACCTGCTGGACCAGGCCCGGAAAAGGCTTCCGATGAAAAAGTCGTGGTCGATGAAGGCAATGCAGGTGAAAGCATTGATGAACGTGATGGTACTGAGTAAGTTGTATATTCTATTCTCTGGCTTGCAATTTTGTATGGTGTATATGGGATAGGAATCATTTATATGCAAAGCTGTCTGTTACATCAAAATTTTTGAACTTCTTCAATAATGCAGAAACCCCAAGATTTTTAAAAGTCCAACTTGTAACATAGGATACTCAGAGTTTGCCATCCTTGATACCTGACGTTCAGATTGACTGAATTTTCTTGCAGGTAAATCCATTGGTTTGATTTTTATTTAATATTTGTTATTCAGGTAGCTTTCAAATTTTTACAGCACAAACAGTATATACATTGATCTTCAACACAACTGATCAAAAGCATCACCAACTTAGTTTAGGATCTCCCTATCTAGCTGAGGTCATTTTTGAGCTGACAATCCACATAAAAGCAAAAGCTTCACTTGCCCACATTGAGTACTGATCAAGGCTTTTTTAGATGTCAACTACAACAATTTCCAGTAATTCAGTGATTTTCTTAACCTGGAGTAGTTCTTAGTGATTCCTGATTAGGAAGTTATACATATGTCCTGTAGTTCCTGTTTGAAAATTCCCTTTGTTTTTTGTTTTTTGCTTCCACAGCAGATCTCAACAAACTGTGCTTCTTATAAATGCAAAATAAATGATGTAGGACTACAACTTGCTTCTCCTTTTTAATCTTCTTGATCAAAGCAGATGGTGGCATATGCACCCAACTAGGAAACTCTAATGATCGATGGATCGATCGGTCTCACTCACTCACTCACCTTGCTTGTAGGCATGCATCTAGAAGCAAATTCAGAGGGACACTCGATGACCCCCACTCAGCACAGCAGTGTAGGGCCACAGTGGGACAAGTTGCTGCAGCATGCATGACGGGCTCACTCATCTTCTCATATCTCCTTTCTCCCCATGCTGTTGAGGAAAGTATTAATAAAATCTTGACTCAGGGAGCTACACCTGATTGGTTTGCATGCCATGTCCTTTTCTAGGGTTCTTCATCATCCCCCCCAAAAGGGTGAGCACGATCCAAGTTTTCCAATCAGTGAGGGAGGGGGACCGTCACCACTCAGGTGGATGCATGCCAAGAGCATCATCACCTGCTTGTTATTTAATTATAGAACTATTATTATTATTAGTTATCACTGACATGTAACATGCTGAAACTATAATTATCGATTACGCCTAGGCAATTAGGTTGCTTTAGAGAATCTCTACAGTGATCTTCATGCATCATTTGATCTTACAGAGACATGTTACTCAGTACGGCAGGTGCCAAATGGAGAACCTTTTAGTGTTTTGTTTGAGGATTAGTCGACTGATATCACCATTTTATATGCATGACATAGTACAATATCTAATATTTATGTCAAATCCTCTGCTTGATCTAATCGAAAATAAAATGAATTAAAAGGGTGGGTAATGCATAGTTATGACAATTTGATCTCATTAATCTTTAATTACAATTTAACATTTAATTTCTTTTAGGTAGTGTTATCATGTGCTTACCTTTATTTTATTTGGAAATCAATATATATACATATCATCTAATATATAGAGGATGAATGAGTTGTAATCCACCTACTATATTGTCTCCGAGTAGTTATATTTATTTAACAAGTTAGGCATTTGCATATTATTTTAGCAAAAATATTGACTAAGAATCAGCATAATAATAGATAATAAAATCAATTTTTTTTTAAAAAAACTATTTTGTAAATTGCATTGGTTCAAAGGATCATTTCAATAGTAGTAGGCACATTATGATCAATTAAAAAAAAGTTGTGTGTAGAAGAAGAGTATATCAATAATACGACAATGGAGAAAAGTAAATAAAAAGGCAACAATGAGAAGGCAACAAGTGTCAAAGTTATAACGGTCCCACAAGCGAATTTTATCCAACAAAAAGTCAAAACAAGTGCACCTTTTCTGTCGATGCAATCAATTCTTATTCCCAACTATGAAAGTTAGTGTGCATCTAATATTTTTTTTCTTTTTTAAAAAAAAAGAAACTCATTGTATGATCGATGTATTCTTCCTATATGAGCTTTTTTATTTTGTTTCATTGCAACGATTGATGCATCATGTCTCCACATTTGGAAAGCAAAAGTGGATAGATACTAAAGGTACATCAAGTTGACGCTACACCGAAGCAATTCTTCTTTCTTCTCTTTCATGGAGTATTCGGACGTTCGAAGAAGATTATGGATCAAATGTAGAATCCTTCGTCGTCGTGAGTGGAAGGGGGAAGTAGTAGGAGGTCTCAACGACCGGTAGTGCTCGCAATCATCAAAGAATGTATAGTTGGCTTCGTGAGTGGAAATGTGGAATCACTTCTAATGTATGAGAAATAAAACGATGCTAAGTGCAACGTTCCTTCATCGAATAATCGTGTGAAGCGACATACATGTTCCTTAAGAATCATAATTAGTAACAAATGACAACAACATGAAATATGTTTAACCCAAATACTTAATTGTATAATGACAAAGTTGTATAGTTGTCTAATTGTCCCTAGCTAGGAGTGGAATCTCTAATTATTGCTTGTTGCTTATGAGAATCAGATTGATGATGAATGATCATATGAAGTGGAACAATCATATAAGTTCTCTTTGTTGTTTCTTCTAAGAATCACAATTTTAGTTTTGATGGCAATTTTAACTTTTTTTTTAGAATTTAGGATTTAGAAGAATGTATTTTTATCATTATTTGTGATTATATATATAAATGATATGGAAGAGTGAGAAAATTTTCAAAAGGAGTTTATCCTTCAAAAATCTTGCACAGAGGGCTTTCTAAGCAAATAAAGGAAGAAGAGGGTCTATAACGAAAATCTGTGTAAAATTTCCAATTGTGGAATGGCATTCATATGATGTCATGGGATTCGGGAAACCCTAATGGGACTAATTCCGGAATTAATTTCTTTGCCTAAAGAAGGCAACCTTGATCTGCGTTGCCCGCCTGCCATTGTGGTCCATGATTGGGTGCCTGCCTGGCTGGTACCATAAATGATTACACCGCCTCCCGAGAAACCCATCAGATCTCCCCCAAATCTATCCCATCCGACGTGTCCTTCGACCGCCGGATCTTTGGCAACGGAGTAAGATTCCGGGGAGGATCTAGTGGGACACGACCACAATGAGTGAGGCCAGGCCGCAGATCCAAGCGGCGGGGGATAATATTATGCCAATAATAAAAGCACCGCTGTTTTGGCTGTACATAACCCACCTAATCCAGCCAATCACCGCACGACAACGAGCACTCCACTTCTTTTCTTGTCGGCTTCTTTTATCCTGACAGAATTTCCAAAAACAACAACAACAATAATAATAATCATATAATATACAATTTTATTATTATTATTTTACATAATTTGATATCTACTATAACTAATAAAGTAAATAAGGATGTACTATTTAAATTATTTTTTTTAATTAAAAAAATTAATGTTTACAAACTATTGTGTAGCACATACGATGTGCTCGTGATCAGCTATTTACAATGACATTGGCAAATTCCAATAACACATTTTTCTTACACTCCAACAAGTTTAAGATCACGTAAAAAATAGGAAAAAGAAAAATGTCACTTTGCTTCACCAAATTAAAAATGTTTTAGATATGCGAATAGAAGTGAGTGCATTGGACAAAAGCAAAAAATATTCAGCATTATTATGTTTTTTAATTGCCCTTTTTATAGTTTTTTGTTTTTAGTCGATGAGAATTAGTTCAAGAATATGAATGTCACATTAATAAGGCACATTAAAACAACAACTCAATTTTTAATGTGGCTGTAAGAAATATTTAAAAAAGTAATATCTGTAATAATTCATCAAATATATATCCCTTTATATGTGAACTATATATTCTATGTAAACAACTAATTAATCCGATTCAACCTATTGGAAAATTAAAAAGATCCCTCAGTACTCTATAGAACAACAGCCACTGTAATGTGTTGAATTTTTTAGTTCATTATTGATTTGATGCGACACGTGCTCCACGCATGGTCAGGGTGGAGCTGGATCGGCTGAAACCCTAGAAGGGCTAGCTAGATGTGGATTATATAAACACCGGCAAGGGGTAGAATAGATCAAGATGAGCAAGAAGAGGAGAGGAGGGAGGGGGTAGAATAGATCTGAAACTCTCCTAGCTCCCAATATAATCTCCTTTGTTTTTTGTTTTTTCTTTTTCCTCCCTTCTTCCTTAGATTTGATCAAGACATGCTGCATCATCATGGATCGATGGTTAGTGAGGAGCTGACAGAAGAGAGTGAGCACACAGCGGCAATTGCATCATGGTGGATGCTTTACCTGTTGCGTGCTCACTTCTCTCTCTGTCAGCTCTCTTTCTTATCCCTAGCTCTTTACATTTAGTAACCATGAACGGGCACGCGTATACACTCTTATTATCTCTCTTTTTTTTGTTTTTTTTGTTTTTTGCTTGCTAACACTTATCTGTTTCTGGGTTCGTCTTACATCTGTCACGGAGAGGAGAGACGTCTCATCCTGGCTCGGATGCCTATGGATAGAAATGTAGAGGGTGCTTTCCAAGGTGACTCAGTGTATTCGTGGGTAATTTTCTCCTAGGGCACTCATGGTGGGTCTGGTGAAGGACCATTGAATCGAGATGGCGCGTGACTTTTGAGATGCATCTATGTTTTTTTTGGGGGAATGAATTCATGTTTAACGGCAATCACTGTTTGACTGCTTCTCTGTCTTTAATTTTATCATCTCCTTCCTTTCCTTTTTTTATCTCCTCCTCCTCCTCCTCCTCCTCCTCCTTCTTCTTCTTCGTTGCTGATATTTGTCATACATTTTCCATGATCCTGTGTACCAGGTTTTAGTTAAAGCTGGATCTTGAGTTCATCTAAGTTCTTCAGAACTTAAGTTGCAAGATTCACGTTCCATCTCTACAGGCTACTTTCCATCAGCTTCGCTAAGGTATGCTCTCTCTTTCTTTCTTTTCTCGAAAGAGAAAAAAAGAATAATGGCTGCTGTGCTGATCTCACATGAGATATTAATCTTTTTGTAATTTCATACATAGATCCCACATGAATCCTTAGATCTATCGACTTCAAAGATTAATACAAAATTTTCTATGTTTTTGTCACTTGGAAAGGGTAACAAACAATGTTTTTGCCTATATTTTGATTACTCACTGCGTTTAGTTTCACTACATAAAATATTGTATGTGGTGACATAAGTCAAACTTTTAAGGTAAGAACCATTTGCACTTATAATCTTGTAACTCTGATATAAGCAAGAATATGAGATTTCTTTGAATAGTCATGCAAACAAGAAGTTAAGAAGAGAGTGGACATTTACAAAAGAAAATTAATATTAATAATAGAGTATGTAGAGGGATTTAATACAGCTCCATATGAAGAGATTAGGGTAGGGATTGTGGGTGTATTTGAAAAAGTAAATCAAGTTGTTTTTTTTTAAAGAAAGGTTCAATATCAGAATTAGGAATTATGATGAGTTCGATGCTTGTCAAGCATGTTTTCACTATGGATAATATACAACTTCGCAAACTATGCCAGTTAAGATCAACTTGTGGCTGGTGTTAAAAAGTTGATTTTATTATCTGAGAAAATTACTTCTCACCTAGTTCATGTGGCCAGGTAAATCAAGCAGTATTTGTATGAATAATTAATTCTATCCACTCAATTATGAAGGTTTATGAAGTTTGTATGAAACTTTGAAGTTTCTACATATATGTGCAGGATTAGAATATGTGTAAATACATTATTAAAATTAAAAGGTTTAAACATTTTGTGAGAAAAATATTATAGCTTACAGTTGGTGAACGACTAATCTGAACTTTTATTAATTTTTGCATCTTCACTAAAGTTCCAAAACTAAAAATTTCACTCACGTAAATTGGGATTTTTTTACTATTATTCTATCAATATGCAGGGTTTGAAATCGTACAAGGACACTATTAAAAGGTTTTAAAATCTTTCAAGGGAAATGTTTTTACATCTTGACTCTAAATTGTAGAACTAAATAGTTGAAAAATCTTGGCTAACAAACAATCTATGGAAAAAGAATATTATAATTTAGAATTTCACTCCAGTAAATTTGTATTTCTAGCTTCTGCTGTCATTAATTGCTAAGTGAGAAAGATTGTTTGGATTGTCATCGATTCACTAAACTTCAGCCTCGTTCCTTAGTTTGACAATCCTTAGGAAGACTCTTGTGGAAATCTTTAAGTATTTAGGAATTTTTGCCATCATTAATATTTTGCAGTTTGAATTGGATTTTGCTGCTTCAAACCTCAATATGTTAATCAGAGTCGATGAAGTAGCAAGGGTAATCATCTTCCTCTTTCAATTCCACATTGCTAACTGAGATACTCTCTCTCCAGTCTAAATGCTTTGTCATTCTAGATTATATTGAGCTATATATCTTTGAACTTCTACAGATTTTAACATTAATTAGATCTAGTCACTATTGACAGTATCTACACACAAAGTAGATGAGAGAAGAAAGAAGGTTATAAAGGTTTTCGACTTAATCCTAATTCTTCGTCTCTCTCAAATCGCATCCTCAGCGCAGCTTGAACTTTCATGAATACTTTCCTTTCCTGTTATGATTTCCTTAATCCCTCCACTACTAATAATTTTAGTTGGCTAAATTTTCTCGAGAACCTCAAATCATCTCTGAAAGCTCGTTACTAGAAACTCAATTTTATTGTAGATGTGCACGGAGATCAATCTTGGATATATATATAGCTCATCTTTTGTTACTCTATAAGGCGTTTGTTCGAAGTTTAGTCATTAATTATTAAACTTTATATATGATTTACTATAAGTTTGTTCAAGTTTGACTTAGATTCTAAATTAATGATCTTAGAACCCAAAGCAAACTTCTTGGACTTTCCTGAAGAATTTTAACTACTAGAACATGCATTTAGCATTAATATCTCAATTATCAAATGCAAAGTTCAGTTGCCCTTTTGTTTGCATGCTTTAACATTGATCTCCTTTCTTCTAACTCATGGACAGTAGCTGTGATTTAATTATTTGAATGGAAGATAAAAAAGAAAGGAAAAAAAATCCCAAAATTATAAATCATTTACACGTACTTTTTGTTTTCAGTAGTCTCCCTCATATTCTCCATCAAAGTAGTTTATTAGACAACCTTTAAAAGTTATTCTCTTGTCTCCAAGCGAGGCGAGTAGAAGAAGGGTCCCTAAAGTTATTCTCGTCTCCCTCCACACATTGAGCATATCTGCTCCAGAAATGCATGCCGTAAAATCATTCAGCTGCATTCTATTTCACTATCACAGGAGGCTCACAAACTTAATTAGTTGAATCCAAGGACGGGGGTGGATTTTAGTGGACTAAATAAAAAATTTATATATAGATAATGAATCTACTTCTTTAATAGATACAATTGAACATCTTAAGCAAGGCTGGATTAGAGTCCAGGACAGCCATTAATTATCTGGTTGAAGCTATTTTTGATCATACTGAAAAGCCTTTAGATCAAAGCAGCCAGACATCTGATTTCATTATAAACTCATTGGGCTGTTGGTCCAAGAGCATACTATTGCGTTAGGTGTTTGTCGAAGAGCATATGCAGCACGTTTAGTTTTCATTCTAGTTGTCTTCTTCATATTTACATTCCAGATTGTAGTCGACTTCTTTCTAGGTCTGTGCATGCAGAAGCTCTTCTCATTTGAAGACTAAAAAACTCTAGATTTTTTGATGAATTGATGGTGAATTCAATAACACTTGGTGAATTTACTTGAAATTGTGCATGAAATAGAGGATGAGAAATGAATATTTTGTTCTCTTCTCGAACAAAGTAGGGTAAAATGATCTTGTGAAAAAAATGCAAGCAGTTTGTAAAATTATCTTAGCAAAAAAGTAGAAGCACCATGTTATTTTTCTTTTGCCGATCGAATTATTTTATCGGTATTGTTCCTGAAAAAGAAAACTGTAGTTTTTTTTTAAAAAATTGTGAGTTCAAGTACAAGAGCAGATCTGGTGTACGGTTGGTGCTCTAAATCAAGTACAAGAGACTACGAGATTTGATTCGCTGGATCGCCAGTCGATCTACCGACTGCTGGCTTAGATTTGCCAGGCCATTCGATGTCGTTGAGCGCCGCCTCGATGATCGAACGGCCGTCTCCCGAATCGCGAGCTGCATTCCCTCGCTGCTCCGCGCTCGCCCCTGCTCGAACAGGGGCGGCAGGTCGAACCCTCGATAGTTCGATCAGGTGGAACGAGTTCAGCGTCTTCGCCGCCGCCGCTTCATGCTTATTCTTCCACTTCGACGACTGCTCCGCACCGAAGTAATGGGGATTGTCGTCGTCTTGAACCAGGGCGTCTCCGCCGTGGGGTAGGGCCGTGACGACGCGGAAAGTGTCGGAGGAGAACCACGGCGGGCCACCCGCTTGATTGACGGCGATCTCGCGCTTTAGTTGCTCTTCCGTGCCGGCACGGAGTACCTTGGCCACGCCCTTGCTGGTCCGCACGTGACGCGCCAGGTCGACCTTGGCGAAGGTGCCCCGTGGCCCAGCACGGGCCCGAGCTCGTAGAGGCCGCGAAGGCGGCCGGCCTTTCCCCTCTAGCGACGTCGCCGGAGTTAGTAGCTGCATTTAATTTCTTTCGTTAATTTACTTCGCAACTAATCTGTAGCTTTTCAAACAATTAATAAATTAAAATGATTAATTAGGGAAAAAAATAGGAGGACAAGAGAGCAGCTACCCGCCTTTGACTTGCTTGCAGTGGCAACTCCGGCCATCGTGCTGCTTGCCGTTGCCGGCGAGATGAGGGGTTGCCTCGTCGTCATCGTGACGCCGGCGCTGCACCATTAATCTCTTTCAATGTTCAAGTCTGGGATCTTAAAGTAAATCTCTTTCAGTGCAAAATTCCAGGATTTTAGTTGTCAGTCAGATGCCACATATTAATCAGTTAATGCAATATGCCTTAATTTCATAATTAAAAACATTCTCAAGTTTTGCAATATTTTGACGATTATTATTGGCCAACAAATAATCAATCACATGCGATTTATGTAAATGTGTGATTAGTAGATTGTTAAACTTAATTTTATTTTTAAAAAATGAATTTCATTATTTAAATATTGAAAATAAAAACCATCATAAGTATATATGTAAAAGATCAAATTTTACTAAGTTATACAACAACAATCAAATCTTATTCTATTAGATGGGGTTAGCTAGATGGATCATTCTATATTATTGAGTTATATCCTCTACTATATTATTATTTATATTTAAATAAATTTTATCTTTTTATTATTATTAATTAAGTTTTCTTTGATTTTCTTTTTCTTCTACATATTTATCATAGTTTCTTTTTCTATTTGTTAGAAATGGAATGAAAATAAGGAAATGGAAGAACGGAGAAAACTCTCATATGAAGGAGTTTAGTCCCACATTGGTAGTTGAGGGGCAACTTGGTTAGTTTATAATATATCACAAACATTAATGTTGTGAACAAATGCATAGGGAGAGCTCTCTCTCATGCATGGGTGCATAGGTGCAAATTCGACACGCTCGAGTCTGAGTCTTTCCGACACATACAAGTACCGCACTATATTGCTCAAGCAGAGAAACTCGAACGCGTCTGAGTCCGAGTCTTTCCGACATCGCAGAAAAAGCTATTGAGAGCCATTGTTGTAGATCTCCCCTTAGAAGGAAAGCCAATTGTACAACACTATCTTAAACATTTTTCTTAAAATTTTTTCTCAATAGTTGTAATTTTGACATTTTCTATAATATTTTCATTTCTTATCTTATTCATCCTTATATGTCTGCACATCCACTTTAACATTCTCATTCTCATCTCTACAACACTAATCTTCTGTTCATGTGCTCGAGTCATAGTCCAACATTCAACTTTATATAACATAGCAAATCTAACAGTCGTTTTGTAAAATTTTCCTTTTAGTCTTAGATGTACTTTATAATCATAAAAAATACTTACCACTCTCCTCTATTTCAACCATCTACGTACATGTATTCTACTTAAGACATTTCTCTCAATTCCTCCATCCTTTTATATAAATAATTCTAAATACTTAAAGTTCTCAGTTATAAATAACTCATCTCTCTTTTATTTTAACAATTATCTCATTACATCTAATATTACTAAATTTAAATTTCGTATATTCTGTCTTTACTCTACTAAATCTAAAATCTTTTACTTCTAATGTTTTCCATCATGATTAAAGTTTAACATTTACTTCATGTATCTCATCTACTAAAACAATATTATCTAACAAACAACAAATAATATAGTATCGTATTTTGAATGTATTCAGTGAGTTCGTTCATAATTAATATAAAAAAATAGAGACTAAGAATTAATCCTTGATATACCCATCTTCTTATGGAAAGTACTTCAATTAATTCGCCTGAAGGTTTTAATCTTGTTATTAAATTTTCATATATATTCTTAATTAGTTCAATATAGGTTATACAAACACTTTTCTCTTTTAGAATTTTTCATGTAATTTTTTTAGAAATTTTATCATAAGTTTTTTCTAAACAATAAATATAATATGTAAATCTTGCTTTTGTTCTTAATACTTTTTAATTAGTTGCATAAGAAAATGTATAACTTCTGTTGTCGACCTTCAAATATAAATTTAAATTAATTTTCAATCATTGTGGTCTCATTCTTTTATCTTTTTTTATTATTATTTTTAAATTTTGATGGTATATATGACTCATTAGTTTAATACTTAGATAGTTTATATAATTTTGTATGTCTCCTGTGTTCTTATATTAGAGAACTAGAGTATTAATATTTACTCTCCATTGATAAGATGTTTTTTTTGTTTTCAATATCAATTTGAATAACTTTGTAAATTATTTAATACCTCATTTTCCTAAGCACTTCCATACCTCTAATTACATCTAATCCTATTTAAAGTGTATATATGCTAATTATATTAATAATTTCTTTCGCCACCACTGTTTTGAGAGTTATAAACTATAACTTTTTTTAACTACTTCTACTGCTTCATTCTTTAATAAATTATCTACAACAATACCTACTCTATTTTTTATTTTATTATTTTTTATATCCATAATTTAAAACTCAAATTCTCTATCATCCTTGCCTCTTTCATACCCATTGTATCTCTTATACATATAAAATATGTATCCTCCTAATTATTGTATCTATTATATATATTTATGGTTTTACCCATAAGTGTTCTTAGATTTCATGTTCTAAATTTTAGATAACTAATTTTCTTATAATATTTTTTCTTAACCGGTGTAAAAACTTTTACATATTTTACTAAGTTAATTATACATTTATTTTAATTCTCATTTTAGGGTTTGAAAATGTTAAGGATAAATATTTATATATTAAAAATTGATTTTTATAAGTGAAACTAAAATGCCAAGTAGTTTTATTAATTAAATATTTTAATCTTCCTTAATGATATTTGAATCAGAAAAGAAAAGGATGAAATTGGATAATGTTTTCGATAAAATTATTAGCTTAATGATCACATTTACTAAGGTAATTACATAGATACGATTCAGATTTTGCTTGCAAATCTAGCTACAAGATCCCCTTCTTCTTCCCCTATGATCACAATTTATTCAACGGAGAGCCAGATAGCTAGCTAGGCTGCTGGATACGAAACGAGTCTCTCAGCTATGGCGGCGGCGATAGCTGCGGTGAAGTTGGGATCGACCGCCAAGGACGACGCCATCTGCTCGACCAGCAGCCTCTGCAACTCCGGCAATTCCACCCTTTCCTTCGAAACCATTAATCCAACCGCATCCACACGCTCGCCTCGTTCTGCGGCGTTGAGATCGATTGATGCAGCACAAGAAGAAGAATATGTTTGAGTTCGTTCATCCTGATCTGAAGGGAGTCGGTGATTGTGCTCGCCTTCATACACCGCCTCCAAGACCGATCTATCTTCTGCACTTCTTTGCACCTAATTCATAAATAATAAACGATCGATCGAGCTTTAAATTTCCGAGATAGAACTTTGAATTCTTGACAGTGTCCGTACGTACGTACCTTCTTCTTGACAGGGCAGGAAGGGGCGAAGGAGCATCGGAAGTAAGCTCTGGGGAACGGGCTGTCCCTCGTCACCTTCTGTCCGTATTTCCGCCATTGGTAGCCATCCTTCACCACCTGATCGATCGATCAGCCATACTATTCAGCAAAAATCGCACTGTTTGATTCATGAAACTGAATTCTTTTTGTTTTACTTACGATGCTCGAATCGGTCGGGTCAGTTCTAACGCAAATCTTGAAGGTTTTGACGGCGGGATCAGTAACTCTGAGTCGCCTCTTGCCGCACGCGTCGTCATCATCATCTTTTCCGCAGTCGACGTCCCACCACTTCCTTTTAGGCGAAACTGATCCGTTCTCGAAATCGAACGTCGACCCGCTGCGTCGAGCAGCCTGACGGTTTCGAGACAAGGCGGCGACGATCTCCGTCAGCCTCCTGTTCTCTTCGCTGACCTGATTCAGTTGGGCTTCGAGGGAGTCTTCTTTCCTCGAGGGATCGACTTGTGCGCGTACTCCATTAAGCAAAAATGAGTCTTCTGCGGATGAAGAAAAATAATTAGTTGGCCTCGCCGGAGACGGAACGTCGACGGGGGAGCGACGAGGTCCGACGCTGAGGTCGAGGCTGAGACACGAGAGATCGTTGGTCCGGTGGTCGGAGTCCATTGACTGAAGTGGTTTAAGCAAATTAAAAGGAGAAGTAGTGTTCTTATAGAAGAATTGAAGAAGACTCGTGATAGATTAGGATTCTTAAACATCCTTCTCATGTAAATTTCCAGGAAGCTTCCTGCCATTTGATTTTTTTTTTATATATATTTTGGTGTCATTTTCTTTTTCTCTGATTCATTAAAAAAAGACTCATGATACAAAGACTTGTCCGAACGCGTGACTATTGTTAATTGTTTAATAATGGAATACGGAAGGAATTTTGTAAAAAAAAAAAAAAAAAAAGAACCGTGAAAAAGGGTGATAAATAAATAATTTGCTATATATATATCTGCTAATTTAATTAATTATAAAGTATCCGACATGCATGCACGTTTTGCTGCATCTCAAAACGTTCGACAATTGTCGGACAAATAATTTATATAAATCCAAACGTGAAAAAAAAAAAAGATTACTCTGAATGGAAAATCTAAGCAGATATGATTGTATCTATCTCGATCAGGCTGGAGTAGTCACTGGTGAGAGTTCGTCAATGGCAATGAGCGCGCAATTGTAATGAATTTTCAGTGGCAATTTACTAAACCACGTACTTAGATTTCGGTAATATCTAAACCATATATTTAATTTTTATATTTATCAAAATACATATTAATTTCTATTTATGTCCTCTCCTTTATGAGCAGTCGATTATCATGATGTCGAATTCATCAATTGATTTTCAAATTTATTGTGCTAAATTTGTAATCATCATGGTTGACTATTAATTTTTTGATATGCTTCCATTATGTATTGGTTGTGTCAAAACTTATAGCTCTTTATCATCTAAACTATAAAATTTATATCTAAAAGCACAGTTATATTTAGGATGATGAGGTATAATCAAGGAATTTTAATTAAAATTCATTAATGAGCTTAGACATTTAAAAATCAATTCAAATTAGAATCATTACAAAACCCTTATACATGGGCTCCACAATCAAAATTAAGATATGTGAGTTTTAAAAATTGTCTTAATTTTAAAATAATTTAAAATAAATTTATTAATGGGGTTATGTCTATCATTCTTATTCATCAGCACCATAAAAAAAGATTTTAAAATCTTAAATACTATAGAGTCATTAGTGAATTTAAGTCAAATTTTTTTAATAATCTTAAGAGCATATTAAAATCGTTTTAAACCAAATTAAACTAGTATATTCCTGAGAGCCTTCTGTCCACATATGTGAATTTTTTAAAATTTTATAACATTGGAATAATTTGATATATCTTTTAAAAATTTGTATTTATGGTGATGTTTCAAAATGACGTACAAAAGTAGTTTGCAAACCACGTCATACACAGCAATTAATGTCGACGTAATCAAGTTTGTTCGCATGCGCAGCAAATCACGTCATGCACAGCTATTAGATGGTGATGGTGATGGTGATGATCTGAATCGATGGGCACATGCATTACCAAACGAGTTGACCTCAGACAATCCATACTACGGCCTTGACTTCATCCACCTTGAAGTATCCAGACAATGGACCACTTTCTTTCTTTCTCTCTTTTCTAATCTAATGCATGGGCATGGCGTAGTAGACTGACGACTTACTAAAGTCTAGTCGAAGAAGTCTTTGCAAATTCTAAATTGGCAATCTCGAGTCAAAGCCCATCGTGTTCTCTCTCTCTCTCTCCCTCAGCTTGATTAACCTTAATTTCTTCATTGACTGACTTCATTATATTGATCATGAATTTGGTGACATAACAACCATGACACAAGCTATGATGACGTTAGCTCATCAGGATCATATTAGTTCATATGGTGGGTCCCTCCCTGGCCTGCTGCTTACGTCGGTTCTGCAAACACTCCAATATGATCGATCTGTAATTAATTTGCTAGACTCCGTTCTGTTTTGTCACTTGCAGCTGAAGAATCTAATTAATGGATTTGGATACAACCAATCAGCCCGTGTTCCCATAGAACGGAGATGATTCATTCTTTTGTTCGAGAAGAGATGCCATCGATACGATACATAGCTCCTCCACCTCCGCCTTCTCCTCCTGCGTACGTCCGCTCTATCGGTAGGCGGTGAAGAAGTCTCGCAGAGCATCGTGCAGCACGAGCGAGGTTGGGGACGTGTTTTCTGCTCAGCTCTGAGCGCGTCGAATCTGTGTTTCCGTGTTCCATTTTTCATTGTTTCTTGTAGAGACAAGGGTTCTTGGGAAATTCATTGTTTTAAGTAAAAATAAAAAATAAAAAATAAAGAAAAAAATCGTCGCCTGAGAGATTCGAACTCTCGCGGGGAAACCCCATGTACTTAGCAGGCACACGCCTTAACCACTCGGCCAAAGCGACTTTGTTGTCTAACAGTCTTTAATGAATATACTAATATAATACAATTTCGGAATAAACAAAAAATAAATAAAAAAGCCGTCGCCTGAGAGATTCGAACTCTCGCGGGGAAACCCCATGTACTTAGCAGGCACACGCCTTAACCACTCGGCCAAAGCGACTTTGTTGTGTTAATAATCTTGCTGCTTCATCCTTATCTGTCTCTCTGGCTCTCTCCATCCCCGCTTCCACGCACTCGCGAAAATGCAATGGAATCGAGTAGCCTTCCACTACGCCCGTGTTAATACGACAAAGCTTGGAATGAGATCAAAAATGCGTGCTATTGAATAATAATCCAACAAAGAAGCTCAAGGAGATGACCAAGGAAATTAGATCAATTTTCTTAAAAACAATAAAATTGCTGCTATGATAACGTGCCACTGATGTTACACGTGAAAAGCTAACATGTAGAAACAGAAAAGTGATTACACAATGACCACAGGGGCTACAACGCCATGGTTAGTCAGAAGTGAGTAATTGAACTATACAAAAAGAGGGAGTTGGACTTCGCTGGCTTTAAATGTGAGAAATTAGTTTGTTTTCCATCCATATGGTTGGGGGTACTACAGTTCAGTCAAGCAATGCAAGCCTTGCATCCGCAATTCCAAATGGTATAATCCTGGAATTAGTATCGTCTATATCAATAGATGCTCAGGCCCTTTTCTTTCTCTTCCTTTTCTTCCCAGTAGAGGCATCACTCCATGGCATCCCACTCATATTTGACCGCACCTTCCGTGGTTTCTCAGATCCTCTAAACTTGACTCTCCCCTTCCCTGGTTTCTTAGATCCTCTATGCTTGACTGTCCCCTTCCCAGAAGCAATCTTTGCCTTTGTCACAATGCCTGATTCTGGAGAGGTGTCGCCCTTTATTTTCAACACTGAATCTGAACTGTCACTGATTGGTTTCCCTTTTAGGGAATCCCTTCTGACCTTCCTACCAACAAACTTAGAACTGCCATCAATAGATTTCCTGCCAGATTTGGAATCGTCATCCTTCACCTCAGTCCCAGGTATATTGGTACATTGATTGTCCATCAAACTGCTATCATTAGGCTTCACAAGCTCCTCCCTAAACTTGGTGTCAGACTCAGCAATGCCATCTTTCAATTTGCTTGCAACTCTCTCTGTTATTTTACTTGAAGAGCTGGTGGTATCATCAAGGTTTGAAGAGGCAGCTTTAGGTGGTCTACCTCTGCGGCGATGGCCAGATCCAGAGGCTGTGCCACTGGTTTCAAAGGTAAATTATTACACTCCAATAAACTGGGTATATCAAACAAGGATTGAAGTATAGCTATTATCAACCTTTTTGTAGTCGGCTCTTTATCAGTTTCCTTTGAGGTGGAAGTTAATGTTACTTTCACCTGTTTCCTTTTAGGCCTTGTTCAATTGAAAACAATAACATCAGTAAATTATTACACTCCAATACACTGAGTAACAAACAACAATTGAAGTATAATTATTATCAACCTTTTTGCAGTCGGCTCTTTATCAGCCTTTGAGGTGGAAGTTGATGTAACTTTCGCCTGTTTCCTTTTTGGCCTTGTTCAATTGAAAACGATAACACCAAACACCAAAATTTTTTAACATAAAAACCCACAATAAAACAACCTCTATTAAAAAAAGAAAAAAAAATACTGCACTTTACTAGCTGGAACACCAAATTCTTGTTAAGTTTTGCAAGGCAATGTTCTATTTCAGAGAAATTTATTACGATATAATTTAATCTAGAAGACTAGAGTCAAGCAATCTCCTAAAGTATCATGTACTTCAAATAAAAACTATATGATAATCCCTTATGGCAGATCACTATTGTTAAAGAAATTTCCAAAGGCATTTCAAAGCATAACTACCATAAGGCTGAGTAACAATATCCACAATTCTTCTATTTAGTCTTCAGTTGTAACTCAAACATGCCCAATCAGAAATTAACCAAACCAATTGGAAAATAAATTAATTTTCTGATTGTTTGTAAAATAGGATAATCCCACTTTCAAAAACCAAGCCAAAATAAACCAAATGTTTTCAATTAATCAGATACACTTGATGTGAGCTGCACAAGGACAATTGTTTTTACATTAATAAGAAGAATGTGAAATTGAAAAGCATGTTACTTTGGAAGTTGTGAACCTCTTGGTTGATTCTGCTCAAGTTGAACTAATTGCATATGAAACTCACTAAACTCATGCAACATATACAATTTCAGAAAGACGACGACCGAAAAGAGAAGGAATTTGTTTGCATTTGAAAGTTAAAACAAAGTTCAGAAACACCAGAAATCCATAGAGAACAGCCAACTCCGGGTTAGAACAGTTTTCAGAGCAAACAATGACTGAGACTAATGAATAATGACTGAGACTAATGTGAATAATTAAATAATCATCTGGACAAACATGCTGAAAATAAATCAAGGAAATGTAAGGTTAACACTGCAAATACATAAAAGAAGAACCACAATTCAGAACAATTTTAGTTGCATGAAATGTAACATACTCTTCTGGAGAAGTATCATGATTGTTGGAGTCTTCTATTTGTTCCTACAGATCAAATCAGTAAAAGTTAGCACAAAAGCACCATACCACTTAAATGACAAGAGGTTTGGAATGCTTCACAAACCGTATCCTGTTTGCTTCCATCTTTAATCAATTTCCAGCGTTCTTTACTCAATAATAATCTTTCTACCTCACCATCAATATAGGTAATCTGAACAAAACAAAAATGTTGTACAACAAATAAAACTCACATGTTATACTAGATTGCAGAACCAACCAAAGCTACATGTAGAAGCTGGCATCATTTATACCTTATGTTTTCTTGAAATATTGTCATAAGAATCAACAACACCATTATAGAACCTGCAGAAAGAAAATCCTTAATCCAAACTAAACAATTCAACTAAAATAATAATTAAGTAATACCAATCTAACTTTGGGAACGAACATGCTAGGATATAATGATACAATTGATGCAAATTTAAACTCAATGGAAGAAAGAGAAACATAGTAATGCAAATTCACCTTAGCCAAATCACCTAATTCATGTCCCTCACTAGACGTACACAAGAACAGTTAACAGAGTAAGAAACAATGGATAAAACCAAAGGGTCCAAGAACCATAGCTGCAGGTTCAGAGGTTGATATGTAGGAAAAGTGAGGTATACATATACTTGCTATTTTCGCTGATTGAGGAAAGCATTCCTAGATGCATGAGAAAATATCTAAAAGAAACTGGGCAGATGGAAATCAAATAATGGCTTAGTTTTAGATAATAATGGGTGAATAAAATCTAACAAAGGAAAATAAATAATAAAATCATGTCAAAGTAATGCATTTAACTAACAACATCAAATAGCCTATTCTAAATAAATTTATAGAAGGCATGCAACAAAATGAAAGAAACAAGATTTACAACACATGGCACATGCAGATAATATACAGCCACCAGCAGTGCATCCATATTATTCTCTCCTCTGTTCTGTAAACCCACCAGGAAGTGACTTTTCAGAATTTCCAACAAACATGCCTTTGGCTTAAAGGGAAATTATTTGGAACAGTGAAATCGCATAGATCAACAGAAAATTACAAAAGAAGATTTTATACAAATAAGAGAAGCTTGGATGTTTAGAAAAATATACTCACTTCTTATCCATTGGCCACCATACACTAATTTTGGAACCAACAAGGTTCTCTCCAACTTCTTTCTTGCGCATTCGTGTTCCATAAATCTAAATGAATACAAGTGCTCACAAATCAAACTTTGTCTTTATGAACTATATGAGGGAAAATGAATCATGGCAATACAGAAGGAAAAAAAATTGCAAAATAAATGTCTAAACTGTATAACAATTAGTTTGAACAGAATAACAGTTGTTCCAAATCATCCTAATCCGTAAGAAAATGATTATAGACTAAAATCTCAACCTTAGTCATATTTTAGTCCAAAATGAATATGAATAAATGGACATATTATGTTATTAGATGACTATTTGAATAGATAATGGCAATTGGGTATAAAGGACAAAGGGTAAAAATCAAGTGTAACAACTTATATAAAATGAACTATTTATAACCAACTAGACTTCTATAAATTCAGAAGTTATGTTGCAGTATAACCAGAATTATACAAGTTCTAACTAAAGAAAATTGGAAGTTAAACTAATAGACATAGAAAACAATAATATGGGAAAGTATAAAAATTGAGTGACAGCATGATACTTAAGACACTAATGTTATAAAACAATGTAGCATCTGATCATCGAATAACTACCAGGCATGATGAACATGAAAAACCTTATGAAAATAAAGTCCAAGCCAGTGGGTGAAGACAACACCTTTAGAACTGACTCCCTGGATGTATCATCTTGAGACTTGAGTGTGTCATGTTGCTTAATTGTGGATCTCTGTAGTTTTTGTAATGTATGTTCATCATTAGTCATGCTTCTTGAACCCTTTCTACCTCTTCTCCTTTGGGATTTCTCCACCAAGCCTTTTGAAGCAGTTGTTTGTTTGACATTAGCAGAATCCTCACTCTCTGATTCTTTCAACTCAATATCTTTGGGAGAGCAACTTTTGTCAACCACCTTAGATACTTTCTCTTGCAAAGGAGAAACAGATTGTTTTGCTGCCGATAGCTTTGAACTAAATCGGCCTCGTTTTTGTCGAGTTGCAATTGGAATTTTCATTTTGTCTGAGAATGAATTTGTATCATTTGCAGTGTCTGCTGCACAAGAAGAGGCAAGTCATGTATATTTATTGTTCTTTGATCTTTAGTGTGTCATATATCAGAAAAGAAGCAGTACCATCTCACAAAAACCAGAGCAACATAATTACCATTAGTTTTACGGGATTTAAGAATTGAAACAACCTCAAGCTGCACATCTTTTGGAGCAGTTGTTTGTTTGGCGTTAGCAGAATCTTCACTATCTGATTCTTTCAACTCAATATCTTTGGGAGAGCAACTTTTGTCAACCACCTTAGATACTTTCTCTTGCAAAGGAGAAACAGATTGTTTTGCTGCAGCTAGCTTTGAATTAAATCGGCCTCGTTTTTGTCGAGCTGCAATTGGAATTTTCATTTTGGCTGAGAACGAATTTGTATCATTTGCAGTGTCTGCTGCACAAGAAGAGGCAAGTCATGTATATTTATTGTTCTTTGATCTTTAGCGTGTCATATATCAGAAAAGAAGCAGTACCATCTCACAAAAACCAGAGGACCAGCATAATTACCATTAATTTTACAGGATTCAAGAACTGAAACAGCCTCTAGCTGTACATCTTTTGGTCCCACCTTTCCTGAAACATCTTTGTCGGCTGCAGCTGTTTTGGATAGATCACCCTGAGCAGAAGATTCAGGCTTTTGCTCTGGATAAGAGGATCCAAGTGTTGATTCACCAATACCGTTGCTCTTCACTGAGTTAAGCATTTTCTCAGGAGCAGTACCTTCCTCAGGAAAGAGTTTTGTTTCTTCAACCTTTGCAGATTCCTGAAATAGAAGGAATCAACATCCATTTATGCACCTGAAGAAACCCATCAGAAACAATCCTTTCAGACAGTTTGTTGTCATCTGCCTGAAAGACTAATAAATGGGTAATCAAATGAATTGATAAAAATTGAGTTATCTAATAAACCTACAGAGAGATAGTCATTAAGATTACTAAAACTAGATAGCATTCTCTTGACAAACCTGTGGCAACATGAAGTTGGAGGCCACATGAGAGAAAATATCTGTTAATAGATGAGGATTGTAAATTATGTTAGTCTCAACAATTTGTGGTCAGCAACATGGATCTTATAGCTTTATTTTGAACTCTAGGCAAAGATTATCACTAGTATTACTTTGATCTTTTAGATCATTTTAATAACATAAATACAAATTCTCCTCTGCACCTTATGCCTACAACTTTAATTGATCCAACTTGCTTGATTATACAATTGGTTGTCTTTGAACATGTTGACATCAACTTAACTTTTCTTTCATTTAAACTTCTATCAAAATAATAATAATTACTTCCGGATAGTAGTATTTTTTTTAATTACTTTACATGCAACCACATATATTCATCTATGTATTATCATCTTTTAGCTTAAATTTTTTACATGGGTTGGTTCCTATTTGTCATCTAATCCATAAAGTAGAATATGCTCTTTTAGTCTAGGAACACATGGTGATCACACAGAACTTTGAAAGCTCCATGCAATTGTAAAAGATTTACTAACACAAGAGTCTAAAGAAATGCAATAAGCAACTCATCTCTTTTGAAAATAACTAATCTTCTTGCTATTTATCGAATTGAGTCATCCACAAACTTGAGATAAGAGTTTGTTGTTTCTTCAGTTAGCACTCAATAGAGCAATTTGCACATACATCGAGTTTGTGGAGCCAATCAGTGAACTAATTGGCTTTAGAGATTCCATTGAATTTGTCGGTTCACTCACAATACCACAAAACAAAATTAAAGTGGCCATTAAGACATAGACACTCTTATCTCCAAATTGGGAGAGAAGGATTGCCAGTTAAAATTTATACTCTATATTCCCAAAAAAAACCAAGTTGCTAATCAAAATCTATTTCCAAGAAGCATTTGCAAGAAGGATTGAATAGTGATATGCATTAATTGTGAATGTTTAGAAAAGCAAGACGAAGGGGAGCCTTGGCGCAACGGTAAGGTTGCTGCCATGTGACCTAGAGGTCACGGGTTCAAATCCTGGAAACAGCCTCTTGCCAAAGGCAAGGTAAGGCTGCGTACAATGGATCCTTCCCCCGGACCCCGCATGGCGGGAGCTTCGTGCACTGGGGCTGCCCTTTTTGTTTAGAAAAGCAAGACCAAAGTCCAGTTCAGGCACCACCTTCCTAGGGTCTTCAGCAAACACAGATGAGATAAGGAATAAGGCAAACAGAAGAGTGATCAAACATATGCTATCAAGAAGAGAGAGAATGAATCTTTTTTGGGGAGGAAAAAAAAAGTGAATTTCCTCCGACTCTTAATTTGCAAATATAAAGAATAAGAATTAACTGCTACTTCTTAAAAATAACATCAATATTCTAGATATGTGAACTAAATCACAAGCATGCAGACATTCTCTGTATGATGGAATGAATCTGATTTTGTCCTACCAAGTTAAAGGAAAATCACCTTGAATTCTACAAATGCAAACATCATAACTAGAATCTCCAATATTACTGTATTTATTACACAAATGCCCAGATATTTCTCACAGTTAAGTCATGCATGTCCAAGTTTTCGGTTGCAAAAAATGTCTGAAATTAATGAACAATAACAAGACATACGCACCATAATTTCACCTGATACATTCGTGTCATTTTGCGTTCTTCCACCATAAGATTCTTGGCATACGGAATCTACAACTTTACTACTATTATTAGAAAATGAGCCAACAGATTGTGATAATCCCAGAAAATGTGGTATGAATTTCGCAGCACAATTCTTGATAATTGTTTCCCCTAGCTTACGCACAACAGGCAAGATATCCTGAGGACAACCCAAAAGTTAGATTAGATAAACAGCTACAGTAAATGAGACCACAAAATTAAAAGGGAAACAGTTACTTTATCATCATTTCTAACACAATCCAGGAGACATGAAATTAACTCCGAGGAAATATCTTCACTCTCCTCTATAACCAGTGTCATAATCATCTCCATTGAAGAGAAGACCACCTCAGAATGGTTCGGCCTGCATAATCAAACAAAAATTAGCTTACAAATGTTATAACACATCATAAAGTCACCTGAAACAATAAGTAAAAAAAAAGACACAATCAATATTGATCACCTACTGAAAAGTAAAAAATGAAAGTGGATTCTTCGATGCAGAATGGTGACAATTATCAACATAAAACATGTGTTTCAAATCTGCAGAGTACATTAACAGCATCAGTTTGACTACAATATCAAATTTTGAACCATGATTGAAATGTGTCCAAACAAGTTTTTGATGTTAATTTTTGGTCCCTAATACTGGCATACAGGCATTTATCTATAATAATGTTCTATTAAACCACTTTTGTATAGCAGCACACTTAGTAGAAAATGAGCATGTTTGGATAAAATCATGGATCTCGAGTACTACGAATCTTTAGTAATAAGGTCGAACAGTAACTATGATCAATCTTCAAAAGACTGCCTCAAGCAAGTACCTCCTCTATCGTGATCAGGGGCACATTCATATAAAGGATGTATCGATGCAGGTTAGGTGATTTCCCCACAGATGAATGATCTACATAAGATTATTATGCCTAGTGGGAGAAATTTTAATATTTAGGAAAAGTAACCAAAACTAAGAAATATGATTGTCAAGTCAAATGCAAAGGCAGAAAAGTCTATAGCTCTTGGTCACATATGAGCTTGCTTGGTTCAACCAGATAATACTGGAGCTTGGATTGGATCATATATATAATACTGGAGCTCTTGGTCGCATATGAGCTTGGTTGGTACATATATATAAAGTTATACCATAATAATCCAATTATCATGGTTTCAACTTTCAACCCATTCTTGCACAATACAACAAAGAACTAGAATGCATGTTTCTTTTCTATGGAGTTCAATAGAAGATCTTTTGTTAGCTCCAAAATCAGTTGGCCACTATATCCTTGAAAGGTTATAAAACCAAATATATTTGTGGAAAACTGAGTTTCAGTATCTTTGAGCCAGCTTTGTAGGAATATTACAGACCTAATGGTAATTATGAAACTGTATTAACCAAGACAACGGCCTACACTTGATTCAGGCTCTATGGATCCATTTGGTCTGCAACCCGAAAACATCAAACACATTAGAGAAGGTTCTTTTGTCTGCTAATGGATCCTTAATCCTTATTTGGTCTTTGTCAAATAACACCAGAATAGTAGAAATGCTGCTAAGAGTTTTATTCCAAGGTCAATCAATGAGTCCATTACTTCTGAATAAAAGAATTATGTCCAAGTTCATCACATTCTCCAACCAATAAGTTGTATAGATTTGTTTATATTTAAAATCCAATTAGCACCAGATTCCGCCATTAGATTATCTTCTACATTCATATAAGGCTGAAGTCTGCGATTGAGCTTGTAGTAAATACTCATTGGTTAAAATGCAGTGTACAAAACAGCAAGGTACTGATCTCAAGTTTCAGCCAAAAACAGGGTAACATCAAAGAAAATTTAAACATCAATCAAAATTTATTACCGTATCGTCCTTAGAAAATGGTGAAACATTTCCAGAATCAAAGCATCACATTCAAGATCCAACATCAAAACACATGACCTAACGTTTGCAACAGTTTCCAGAATCGAGACTCTCTTAAGAAATGAGCGACTTGACATATCATCTAAATTTTCAAAGGCATGAACAATCAACTGAAATATTTCCTGAAAAATTCAAGTTCAAGAATGTTATTAAAACTGAAACAAAAGACACAATGATTATCTAACGAATTTTCTACATAAATGCAGCTTAACTAACCTTCATTAGATCATCATCATACGGAGCTTCAGGAGCTGTTATTCTTGTGATTTCACTAAAGCATGATGCAAGAGCTACTTTAACATCTATATCTGAATGTCCCAACAGCTCCTTAGCTACCAATGATTTAATCAAGGGGTTAAGAACATTTGACATTGATGGTGCTGGGGATTGCTCCACTTTTGATAACAGACTCTCAGTTTGCTGCAAAGTAAAGGATCGAAGTGTAAATTTTTCAATTTTTAAAAAACACACAAACAGACAAAATTAAAGGATGAAAGAATTGCTTAATTTTTCAATCATAAATTGATTTCAATATATAAGCTGGAAATCAAGGAGCTGAAAGGAAACAATTTCAGGTCAAAAAAAAAAGTGTTTCCTGCAAGAACAGCCAAAATTACAAATTTGAGTCTATCTAGATTGACAACACTGAGTAGGCTAAATATATCCTAGTTTTTAAAATTAGCTGAATCCTATCCAAATCAACCAAGCTGGATCAGGATTGACCAATCTGGTTTCAATATATAACCAGGAAATCCAGGAGATGAAAGGAAACAATTTCAGGTCAAAATCACTTTCCCACCAGAGCAACCAAATCTAAATAATTTGAGTTTATCTATATGGACTATATTAATTAGGCTAAACAGCCTAATTTTCAAAATTAATTGATCCCTATCTGCATCTACCAAGTTGGATCAAGATTGGTCTGACTGATTTCAACATATAACCTGGAAATCCATGAGTTGAGAGGAAACAATTTCAGGTCAAACCCACTGTTTTCTGCCAGAGTGGCCAGAAATAACTAATTTAAGTCTATCTAAATTGACTATATTGAGTAGGCTAAGCATATCCTATTTTCAAACTTAGCCGATTCCTATCCACATCAACCAAGTTGGATCACGATTGGCCAGGCTGATTTAATATATAAACTTGAAATCCAGAAACTGAAAGGAAACAGTTTGCTGTCAAAAACACAAATTTCCTGTCAGAGTGACCAAAAATAACTAATTTAAGCCTATCAATTTGACTATATTGAGTAGGCTAGACATATCCTAATTTTCAAAATTAGCAGATTTCTATCCACATCGGCCAACTTAGATCAGGATTGGCACTGGCTAATCTGATTTTATCTGAAGAAATCAGACAACCTATTGAGATCAGCTAGAAGCCATCAAAGACGCGTAAAACTACCTACATAAGATGGAGAGTTTGTTGGTGCAGTGGAAGCTTTTCGTGAATCGCTAGATGGGAGGAGTGAATATTGACTTGCAAGTAAAAGTAACATCTTTCTCTTGCTAACGTTTTAGCAAGGACACACTAATTAAAATGTAAATATAACATAAGAAACTATGAGATACGAAATATACTTGGTTATAACCCTCAGGTTGTTAGTCCAAGACTATGAAAGCTTCAATCAGAATCTCCTCGTCGGAATTAATCCGGAGGTGGAGAAAGCTCGTACAACGGTTGAGTGTAGACTTTAAACGAACTGAATAAAACGAATAATTCAAGTGTGTATTTTCTACATCGAGCTTCAGTCTATCTATAACCTTCATCTCGATCTGACCATTGTGCTGACGTAGCACTTCTGGGCGCCTGGAAGCCTTCTGGGCACCTGGATTCGTCGATCCCAATCCGATCTATCAACGGTCCGTTAACGGATTTGGATGACTCCTCACGATCCGAGCGCCTAGAACCTCTCCGAGAGCCTAGACTTCGCCGACGTGGACTCTATCCTCATTTGCTTCGGCAACAGCTCGCGCTGATGTGGATTGGGTATCCAAGCGCCTAGGCTCCGCTGATGTGGACTTCATCCTCATCCGCTTCGGCAACGACTTGCGCTGACATGGATTGGGTATCCGAGCGCCTGGACTCTAGGGCGCCCAGATTGGATCCGAGCGCTTGGAATGTTGGGGCGCTCGAATTAGATCCAAGCGCATGGAATGGTCAACTTTGTGTTGACCATTTTCCTCCTCCGTTATCCGTTCTGCCTTGGTCGCCTTGCGCAGTCTTCCTCCTAGCTTCTCGTCCCTCGAATGCACCGAGCCCTTCTAGCACGTTCCCGTGCATCCTTCTCGCATCACCGGAGTACTCTTCCGCAGCTCCTCGTACCTCAGACGCATTGAGCTCATCGGCTCCTTTCCTGTGTCATCCTTCTCGCTTGCTTGCGTCTTCTGCCAAAGTTCTCCATCTGGATATTAAGTGTGATCTCCTAAGTCTTTACACACTTACACACATGTGTCAAATACCACAGGATCTAATTTTAGACTTATGTAATCACTCATCAAAACTCCACTAGGATACTAACAGAGTTAGCAAGAAATCAAATAGAGTTAGGTGTTTTCATCAAATCTCACTCAATTTTACTCTGGAAAAAAATGAAGATGAGAAGGGAAGGACAGAGATAAAGAGCATTAGCAGACAAGTTGCCTGATTGATGAAGGGTTGTCTATCAGTCACAATGGATGCAACATAATTTGGATCAATGCAGAGGTGGGATATTGGTGTGAGGTTTGCAGCAGAGGCACACACAAGGTGAAATTCAATGTGCTGTGAAGATGGACAACATCACTGTACACTTAATGAAAGCTCGACAGTGAAGACCAAGCATCTATTTGGCATTAACCAATTAACTAACAACAATCGCAAGTAGAGAGATTGAGTCACTAGACATGAAATCATGATACAAAAAACATAGTTAATATCAAATTTGATCAAACCATATAGCATCCACGGAAATGGATATTTTACTTTTAATAATATTGAGACCACTTTGAGTAACTACCATAAACAGTGTATTGATACAACTGAGGAATTTGTAACTAACACTGCCAGAAACTCTATATAACACAAACATGGGGGAACAAATTAAAACAAAAGGTATCAACAACAGCAATAAATCCAATGGCCAGACATGCAACATCGAGCACATGAGATTTATGCTCAAGATGGTCTTATAATTAACTAACAGGCTTACTTTTCAGAGAAGTGCAATCTAAACTCACCTAGCAGAAAATCCAATTTTAAATCATTCAACATAAAATAAACGAGAATTCCAACATGTAGACACATAAACTCTCCTTCCTTTAGCAAATAGAGAGTAAAGTGGCACTAAAGATTGCTAAGCCTTACATCAAGAACGGAAAGAAGTTCATCAACATCAGATGGAGGAGACAAAAGCACGCTTCCAACCTCCCGGAGACGATCCTCCAGCTCATTCATCTTGATTATCATCGCCTCAAGCGTCTGATCCGGGATTCGTCGATCTCCAAGAATATCTAAACCACCGATACCCAAGAAACACCAGATTCAATAAAGGAAACAAAGGAATAGATCGCAGCGCCAGACTCCTTGTTGCAAAAGACCACGAAGAAAGCATAGGTTTCAAATCATACCTTTCCACGCCTGGTAGGACGAGGATCCGGACCGCGGCGAATCTAGGGTTTTGGAGGCTGGAGAAGTGACGAGGATCGAAAGGCAGGAGAAAGAGAGAGGCGGGAGGAGATGGAGGGAGAATGGTTTTAGTTGGAACATCTAAAGCCGGACTTGGCGGTAACCCGTCCGGTCTTTATGAAATCGGATTTACCGAGGGGTTCACGTCCGCCACGGATGTCAGATGATGACGTGCTTTTTCGCCCGCTGACGTGGAGTTCATTACTGATGAGGTGGCGACTCGCTTTCATTTATTTTTAACTGTAGAGAAATTTACTGAAAACTGCGATTCGCTGACGTGTCGTTTCGCCCGCTGACGTGTTTTTATCGCCGATTTTTCTTTTTCGAATTATAATTAAATAACTGAAAAATCAGCGATTTATTTGCCGACTCTCGCCGTGTCGGTTCAACTCCGTTACGAAATTTAGGCGTCGCCTATATAAACAGGTAACGGTGCTTTTTTTTCTTCCGATTGTTATCTGGTTTCGAAGGGGAAGGAGGAGATGGAAACCCTAGCGATGGAATCTCCGCGGAAGCATCTCCAGATCATGGTCCGATCTCCAGATCTCGCCATCCCCACTCGATGCTTGACTCTCAGCCCTGATTTCACCCTCCGTCGCCTCAAGCTCGCCTTCCTCCCCCTGGATTTCGCACCCGAATCCCTCTACTTCGAATTCGGCGGCAAGCCGCTGGCGGACTCATCCACCCTTGCCTCCGCAGGCGTTGCCACCGGGTCTCATGCTCTTCTCACCCTGCGTTACCGTCTGCTCGGCGGCGGCGGCGATGGCGGCGCCACCGGCGCCGAGTCCCGAGATTGTTACCTCAACATGTACGCGATTAAGAAGCCTGACAAGGTGGACCCTAACGAGACTCGTATCTGTAAGTGGACGACCTGCGCGCTCTCTGGCGAGCCCCTTGTGCCGCCGGTCGTCGTTGACTGGCTCGGAAACCTCTTCAACAAGGAAGCCCTCGTTGAGGCTCTCATCCACAAGAAGATGCCAAAGGAATTCGGCCACATTAGGGGTTTGAAAGACATGATCCCAGTCCAGCTGGCACCAAACCCTAGCGCTGCCACCTCGGAGACGAAGTTCGAGTGCCCAATCACCGGGCTTGAGTTCAATGGTAAATATGCATTCTTCGCGCTTCGTGGCTGTGGACACGTTTTGAGTGTGAAGGCTCTCAAAGAAGTCAAGACTTCTTCATGCTTGATTTGCCATAAGGAGTTTAAGGAGTCTGATAAGCTTATAATCAATGGGAGTGCAGAAGAGGTTGCTGCGCTAAGAGAAAGGATGGAAGAGGAGAAGGGAAAATCGAAGAATAGGAAGGAGAAGTCTGGCGCATGCCTAAGTGGTACAAAACATTCTAGTGATAGAAAAGATGGAATCTTGGAGAACGGGAAGAAGGATGGAGGGGTGAAAAGGTTCAAGGCAGTTGATATGATTCCTGCCAATGCAACAAAGGAAGTTTATGCATCTATTTTTACATCCTCGAAGAAATCAGATCTCAAGGAGACTTATTCTTGCAGATCACTTCCACTGGGCAGGAATTGATGTTTAAATTGCTTATTCAGAAGAGAACTCCTGTATCGCACTGTTTGATTCTGCTGTATTTTCAAGCTTCTACTGTATCCAACAAGATTCTGGTATCTTATATTGCCCCTAATGTTTATTGCTGTAATTCATTGTGGTGGGATTGATGATATATGGCACTTTGCAGTAATGATACATGTACTAATAAACATTCTTGATAGTAGTAAGAGAATGTTTGATCATGCTAGTACTTCTGTAATTGACCATTTTACTAGAGGTAGTATCAAATTATTATTCATCTTTTAACTGATATAGCTGAAAGGAATTGTGCTAACATTGATTATTTTTTTATTGTTAGCTCAAGATTTCTAGTTGATTTGCATTGATGTTTTGACAATCAAATTTAGTAAATTCGGATTATCTCTTTTGGTAGGCATGTATATTTGCGCTGCTCTTTTTTAATGTGTTTAGGCTTGAATTTTCAGTCCCACTGTGTCTGTAATGGTTTTGAATGTGGAGCTTGATTTCTCTTTATTCATACACACTATATTTGCTTGTGCTTGTGATTATCTAGTAGATGATTAATGCACTCCTTTCATGTGTTATTGTTAGAAGGTATCATTATTATTAAAATGAATGACTAATGATTGTTTTAACGTTTTGTTTAATGATTAATGATCCTTTTTGGGATGAGGTGAGTTCTTGAAGGGAAAAGGGATAAATTTTACTCTTGTATGCTCATGAATTATTAAAATTTCTTACACTCCGATTTGGGATATACGAAATAAAAAGAGGAACTCAAAAATATTTTATTTTATTTTATTTTTATTTTAAAATAGTAATTCTCAAATTAATTCATCTATTTAGATATCTCGTTTTTACGTAATCGCTCTTCACACGATGCACGTCGTCATTGTCAAGTCCAACCACTCGCACTCCACAACATCGGTGTTGGTCCTTGTTGTAAATCTCTTTGAGGACAAGATTCAAGAAGAACAGAGATTTATTTAAAGAGTATGCGTTATTTATCTTAGGACTTTCATATCTCAATTTCTACATGTAATATTGATAAAATTTTACAATTTCTATCTGTCTTCTACATGCGTTATTTTTTAAAAAAGTAAAGGTATTTTTATAATTTTATATATATAATTTTTATTCCTCCTAAATAAGGTAATATATGTTACTTTAATGAATTTTTCAAATGAAACATAAATATTTTACTTCTTATCTTTTTCCCTCACTTCTCTTCTCTTCCCTTTCCACTGATGAACTTTCTATCACCCCATCCAATAAAGATTGCATTTAGCAATCTGAACTTACTTTTGTAATATCATTTCACTATTAGTGATTTGTGTAGCGTGATTTCGGCTGGGATTGCACATTGAAGGAACGATCACGAACGACAAAAAGCTTTCAAGTTCCACAAACCAAATCCTTGCCTTCGGAGTTCTTTCTCTTCTCACTGGCAGCCTGTGCTCTCCTTTGATCTCGCTAGCTTCTGGACTTGGACACAACCACACAGCGCTGACTCTTCACTCGCATTCCTCTCCCTTTAATAGGGAGAGGTTGCGTCCTCCAGTGGCAAGTGCACAAGTGTGGTAGTTGTGGTGGGCGGTTACGAAAACTCCCAACAATTTGTTGTGTACAAATGAATCTCAAGTCTAGCACAAGCTGCCTGAACTATGAACACGACAGTGTACTCTTTTTCTATACTCAATAGTTCCATGAAAAAGTAGATACTGAAATTTTACTTAGAATGCCTCTTAACTACAACACACTCCGAAGGTGAAAAGATGGTGATGTAGTTACGAGTTTGCTCTCCCACAAGTGATATTTTTGTTAATCTTTGTCTGGATATTTGTTTCTTTAAAGTGATCCACACCAATTCGTGCACAATCTCTTAAACTGAATGCATATCAGTGCAAATCATACCATCGCAAATTAAGATAAAACATACCTAGCTTAGTTTTTAAGAATCGGTTTACATAAATCTTAGAGATCTACCATCTACCAAGGCCTTTTCTACTGCCATATATACTAGCGATAGGTCAACTCCATCCGAATCGTCTGCTTCACTCTTTCTTGGCATCCTCTTGACCGCCGTCAAGGTCAGCTCCGAGAGCCCTGGAGGTAGCAATGACCGCGGCGACGACTGCAGCGTTGAATTCAGGATCGCTGAAAATGGTTCCAGTCAAGTCGCTTATCCTCGGAACGGCGGCCGGGGGGCGAGTGTAGTCAACCAGGACAGACGGGAAAGGATTGATCGCCGAGATCGTCGCTCCGGCCAAAAAGCTGTTGCTGGAGATCGACGACGCAGAGTCTGTGGAGGACAAAGAGCCGGACAACAACATGGACATGGCCTCCGAAGTGCCGTTCGCCGTCGCGACGGCGGCATCAGGAAGCAGGTGGTTATGCGACCCCTCGTAGGTAGTTATCAACACTGTTGGATCCTCTGCACAACGCTGGACCTATATATAGAAAAAAAATCAACCATTAATCGAGCAAACAAGATATATATAGTTTGTCTGAACTCTGAATCCACTACGTACCCTCTTTTTAACAGGGCACTGTTTCAGTAAAACACAACGATAGTAAGCTCGAGGAAAAACGCTCCCCAACTTCTTTTGCCCATATTTCTTCCAGCGACAGCCATCTTGAATCTAATCAATGAATTCATTAGCAGGATTAATGATCAGTCGTACGAAAATATATATATAGATAACGATGTGAAATCGCTGCAATACCATCGGTTGTTCGGTCCGTATCCGAAGCGAAACTTGGGGCTTCTTCATGTTTGGAGCTGCTTGATCTGGATTGGAGGAAGAGGAAGGGCGGTCCTCGGCCTCATCTTCTTCTTTCTCAGTCGCCTGGTTCGCCTGATTATTTCTGCCTTCTAGCAACAGCTTCGATCGACGATGTTGCAGTGCGACGGTCTCCGCGGTCGCTTCACTAAGCATTTTCTTCCGAAACGAATTCTCCTCCTTTGCTCTGCCGAGTTCTGCTCGAATCGCTTCCAACTGCAGGTTTCATTACATGTACAGAAAATGTTAACTTCTCGAAACAAAGAACAAAGAATCGTTGATTCGTAGAGAAGAAATTAACCTTAGCGATTTCATCCTCCACTGCTGGTGCTTGAAACTGCACCCGCTGTTTCTGTGTTGGCCTTGGCAAATCAATCTGTCATGAGGTGATTCAAAAAGGATCAGTATGCCTGTTTTCTAGGGAATAACAGAGGAGATTAAGATCTTAACTGACCCGAAGCGTCAGGTCAAGTTCCGGCTCCTCATGATCGTCGTCGTCCGCGGATCCTGCCATCGCCTCCGACGTCAATACCGGACGGTTCTCCAAGAAACTTCCCATCGCTCTATGCTCGACGCGGCCGCGCTTCGGCGGCGAAGAACGATAATCCCCGGGGTCGCCGGACGAGCCAATATCGCATGGCGATATCTTCCTGGACGACGACTCGGAATTCTCCATGCCTTTGACAGAGGAAAATAAGCAGCAGCCAAATTAGGAAAAGATCAAAAGACGATGAAGACGACGATCGAAGATGTTGGAGGAAAAGACGGCGATGAAGAAGACGAAGATGATGGAGAAACTAGTGAAGACGTTGTAATTGGAAAGTTGCACACATATATATATAGAGACGAGGGATGACTTGATGGACACGGTCAAGGTGTATTTCGTCACCGAATAACCGTCGAGATGAAATCGGGAACCCTATCCGTGGCGCGCAGCGCGCCGCCGCCGCCGCCGCGAATTTTTTCTTCACAGATTTCAATTACGTGGCCAAGTTATGGACCTTCACAGACTTCATCTAACTTCGATACATATAAATTTAATTAATTAATTAATTAATTTCGCATACTGTGGATAGAATTTTTTTTATTTTTTAAAACCTACGACAAGGAATTAACTTTAGTATAGTTTATTTGTTATTAATAAATATAATTGAATAGTTATGTAAATATTTAGATGGTTAATGACTGAGTCTAAATTTTTGTAACAAATATCTTCGATATTTTAAATTTAATGAAAAAAACAAAAAAGAAAAAAAAATGCTCGGTCTAGGGGATATGGATGGCTGCAGTAGTAGACTACGTTCTAAATTGTGTGTAAAAATTTTAAAATATTTTTCTATAAAAATTTGACCTTGTCACATGTTTATCCATTTATCCTTCATCCATTTTTTAAAATGAAAAAAAATCATTTAATACAATGCTGCACAAAGTTCTTATTATATATATATAATATACCGATCTCCTGCACATGCACGATGCACGATTGTACATCGACAGAATTTTTTTAATTAATTATTTTTTTAAATTTATGATTAAGTCATTTAGAATTTAATTTATATTTAAATTTTAAAAAGTATGTGTTATTAAGTATAAAAAAATTAAATAAAAATTTATTTTAGGTGTTCACACGACGTCCAGTCCAAGGTAAGGAGTGCAAGATAATATTTAGAATTCATATAATATTTAAGATTTAAAGAAATAATAAAAAAATATAAAGTGTGCACAATAATAAAAATATATATATATATATATATATATATATATACAAAATATACAAAACTAATACGTGCGCTTGAAAGTGTTCCAGGTGTTCGGAACAATGCAAATTTTTAAATTTTTTGTTGGGTTTACAATTAAACCATTTAAGATTTTTTTTTCAAGTTTAAGGGTTAAATTATAATATTAAACACAAAAAATATAAAAGGAAAACATTTAGTTGTTGATAGGGTATGTCAAGTTATTATCTCGTACTCCTTATTTGAACACTCTCGTAAGCAACTAAAATTTTTTCATTTTAATTTTTTTATTTAATACTATAACTCAATCCCTAAATCTTAAGAGAAAATCTTAAATAACTTAATCGTAAGTAAAAAATAATAATAAAATAAAAAATAATATTATTACTATTCTGGGTGCTTGGAATTTCCTCTTGCACCCTGCATGCGTACAAGATCAGACGCCCAAAATATCAGAACTATATATATAATAAAATATTACTCCTTGCACACTGATCCATAAATACTTAGTGTTAATTTTTTTACACTACGTACTCATAAATGGATGTGCAAGGTAATAAAACTCTCAAGTCTATATATATGGAGAGAAAGAAAGAGTTTTATATATCCATCTATGTGTACTTAGTATTATTTTTTAATTTTATAATCTAAATTTTAAATAGCATGATAAACATGGACATATTGATTTCTAAAGTAGAACTTTATATATTTTAATACATCATAATTCAGTGTTCAAGAATATAAAATACTGAAATGATAATTTGATTTAAGAAAATTAATCGATACGAAGTTCATTGATCAAAGCTATAACTTAATATACAAGCTACAAGATTCAAAAAACAATCAACTTATGATTATATGTTTCAAGTCATCTTCTCCTAAAGGCTCTATTTGGATGAGACAAGAAAAGATTCATTAACGAAAGATGAAGAGAAGAAAAGGAAAAGAGTAAATAAAGTATTTATATTTCCCCTACTTGAAAGAGATGGAAAGTTCATTAACTTATCATATGTTAACTTGTTTGAAAGGAAAAAAGATAAATGAAAGTTAAATATATAAAATTATAAAAATATTTTTTTTAAAATAGATAATGCATGCTTTTTAAATAAATTTTATTATTGGTGGAGAAGAAGAAGATTAGGATTACATGTATCTGTCCTAGAAGAGATTTACGGTGAGATTCAACGTCGATATCGTGGAATGTAAGCGGTTGAACACGAAAAGTGTTTGTTATTTCGTGCATTTTTCCTATATCATGCCTTTTCCATATGGAAGATGACCCAACACATCCACTAACATATTCAAAATGCGGAGTTGGGTGAGGATCCACATTTCACCACCAACGCCATGACGCGTTAACCGCACCAAACCCGATAAGACCTTGCGATTCAACCGGCTCAATGAATTGGGCCGGCCGGTTCGACCGTCAGAGAATGAGAATCTCGACCGAATCGAATTGTATAATCACACCGTTTTAATTTACCGGTCGTTCATTCGCGGCGGGCTGCTCGTTCTGCTTTCCGCTGCCCTTTCCACTGAGCTCGAAGGCGTCGAGTGAAGGAGAAGAGGAGGAGAAGGAGATGCCTAGCGCAGGTCGTCCGTCGGGGGCGTGCCTCAAATGCTTGCTGGTGGTCTTCGCCGTCGCGTCGGCGCTCTGCGTCTCCGGCCCCGCGCTCTTCTGGCGCTTCAAGAAAGGATTCGCCGCCGCCAGATCTCTCTCTTCCTCCTCCTCTTCCCTTCCCGGATGCGCCCCTTGCGTCTGCGATTGCCCGCCTCCGGTCTCTCTCGAGGCCATCGCCCCTGGTTCGCTTTCTTTCTTTAGTTCCTCTCTCGGGTTGTCTTGTTCCCATCCTGATCTGGGTGTTGTGGTCGATCGATTTCATTATTTCGAATTTAGAAGGATGGATCTGGTCGAAAGTTGTCAATTTGATGCTTAGGTCTTTTAGTGACTGGGGGAGGGGGTTGTTGAATCCTAACTTCCTCGGTTTTAGATTCGCCAATCCTGTTAATGCAACGTTTATGTAGTTCCTTGTAGGTGCATGGCATTCTATATGATATGTTCTTGGATATTTATTTGTTATTATTTTTTTTTGGGGATTATCCAATTTCGCGATGGGCTAATTACTAGGATAGATAAAAAGTGTATGTAGTTGAGGAGCAATTAGGACTAGAGCCTACATAAACAAAACGAGAACACATGTTAAGATGGTATTGTGAGTTTCAAATCGACGTTTTGTAGAACACTTCACCTCCAGTAGGACATTCCACCATTCAAATATTTCTTTCTCAAGAACATCCACTTGAAGTTAACCCTTCTTGATTAGGAATTTACTAAAATGATTACCTCACTCTTCAATCGTCTAGTAGAACATGTTCCTCCCTACTTCTCAATGCACTGACTTGTATTTTTAGTTTGGAGAGGCTTGATATTTGAATCTCTCAAATCATCTATGAAACTTTGCAAATCTCGAGTTGTACTCCACATGTAAGTGTTTTATGATACATGCTGACTGGATGAAGCATTAGCATGTTCTATTCTTGCTAAATATATGAGATTGTTTATTTGAGGTTTGTAAAGTTGCACTCTATTGCATCTATTTCCTATTACTAATATATTTTCCTTTTTTTTTTCCTTTCTCAGGATTGTTGAACCTCTCAGTAACAGGTAAAGGAGCATCTGTAGTTTATTGAAATTGAAGTTATATCATGGTGCCAAATAAACCAATTTTATTTTATGGTGAATTAAGTCATTGGCGGCTTATTTCTCATGTTTATTACTTTCATTTTCATTGTATACTTTTAAATATCTAAATGCTAGGCACCTGTGTGTAGAAATCAAAGAACATCTTGTGCAGGCTTGATCAATATTTAACTCTTTTTTCAGAACTATTTGATGGTTGTCTTTACTCTTTACTGTTCTGACCAACACATGTTTGGATAAGGCACTAGAAATCCAAAAGATGGTGAGCACACATTTTTAGTTCCATATATTATTCTGGGACAAGGATATGGTTATCCACAATGATTGAGACAGATTTTCCTCGGCAAAACTGAAAACCACCATCAGCATCTCTAAGACTTCCATAACTTGTCGAACAACTTGTTTTTGTAGGATTGGAATGTTCCAAGAGATTTTTTCTGAGAGTATTTTAGCAAAAAAAAAAGCTGATATCTTCTCTCAAGGTTCATAGAATCTATTGATGTTTCATATGTTTTTCCAAATTAGCTCATGTTGTGGTCAAAGATATGATATGTGAGTAGAAACTGTCTGATGTTGCAAACCTAAATCTGCTGTTCCTACTCTGGACTGAAACTATCAGTCAGTTTCAAACAGAAGTAACCTCAGCAGTAAATTAGCCTTGGCAACTGATTCTACTCATTCCTATTCATCTATACCATCTTTTTGTGGGGCATAATCAACTATTTCTACTGATGTTGTAAGTTTTGAGTTGTAACTTTTAATTTCTTTTAACTGCTTCTTACAAATTAGAGTCATCTACATGCAATTCTCATGACTATGATTTCTGTGGTTGTGAATCACGCCTGCATGAGTCATGATTTTGTTTGCCCTATGAAAACTTGCTTTATATGAGTTGATCAAACTGAACTCATATTTGATTATTGTTTTTGTTTTTCAAATGACAAGTTTATAAGATGGATGACATCAAATAACTATGGATAAAGTGTGATGAAGGAAAGATAGTATTTATGGTTTGATCATTCTTTTTTGGTCAATGATAGATAAAGATTCATAAGCAGCCAAGGTAAAGACCTTAACGACTTCTGCAAGTATTTGAAATTCTTCCAAGGTGAAGAAACTGAATGGTCAACTCAGTGTTGTATTTCTGAAATAAAAAGATGGTCTTTATATTGCATATTTCATTTATTTGCTTTCGCTTGTCAATTTCCATAGCTCTTGGCACTGTTGTCCACCATAACCTATGGCTCTTGATCTTGTTTACATCCATCTTTACGAATGTTAACTGCTGTGGTTATCTAAGACACTCCTCTGCATTGAAGATTGCGGGAAAGATGATCCTGAGCTCAGCAAGGAGATGGAGAAACAGTTTGTGGATCTCCTCACAGAGGAAGTGAAGCTACAAGAGGCTGTTGCTGAGGAACACGCTCACCACATGAATGCAACCCTTCTCGACGCCAATAAATCAGCTTCTCAATACCAAAAAGAGGCCGAGAAGTGCGTCGCTGCAACTGAGATCTGTGAGGAGGCTAGAGAACGAGCTGAAGCATCCCTAAGAAAGGAGAAGAAGATAACAATACTTTGGGAGCGACGAGCACGCCAACTAGGCTGGCAAGACGCATGATTCAAGTTTATGTACCTGCTCCAAAACCATGCTTCTTGCTAGCATTCTCAGAGTCAACAGTAAAAGTTAACTGCATAAAGGGAACATTAGTATCGAAATATCCACTTTTGTAACTTGTAGAGTTCAATTATTATGCTGACATTTTGAACTGAATCAGTTAATTAATATTGGAGAACTTTGAAATTTGAATATCAATAGTTAGATTCTTGATGCAACTCTAACTGCTTAAGGTGGGTTTGATTACTACATTTCTGTTGGCACTAGCTTTGTATAAAGTGTACTCACTGATTTTATGTACTAGTTAAGTTTTGTTCGATATACTAAAAGGTAACTCATAATCAAAGGAGTTTAACAACACTTATCATAAGTGGAATCAGAACTGCACTTATAAGCAAATTAATTGGTTGGCTACAGAATGCAATGCAAGTTAAATAGATCGTAGAATCACAACAATGACCAACTAGATTCAACAAACATGTACCAAAACTAAACCTACAACATCAGCAACCAATCAGCACTGAACACCTTTATGAAAAAGGTCTTACAAAGAGCAAATCATTCATACAAACTGGGCTCACTTAATTATTTTCTATTTATCAAGAGACCCCGAGTTGCCATCCACATAGAAGCAATGTGATTACTGTTTCTGAAACAGAATCTTCTCCTGGCCAATTTCGATATTACTGTCAGCTACTAAAACCCAGGTCTCCACAATTTTTTCCACCTGTCCTTCAAGCATCTCAACAACAGTGAATGCACGCAAGGTGCCAACGCCAGAAGTTTGTAACTGATTTTGGTCTTCTGCCGAGCTTCTTGGATCAGTCAGGCCTTCTGTCGAGCTTCTATCTTTTACTCTTGGCACTATAGCACCATTTAGGTAAATGGTGTTATCAGAAGCGACCACAAGCATTTTCCTAAGACCATTTCCATATTGCAGTGCATTATGCATGTGACCAAAAACAACCAAAGGGATGGGAATTTGCTCATCTCTTTGCAAGTCAGATATTGCTCGAGCAAGATCTGCAAAAGAAATCACATTTCTAAATTTAAAACAAAGGGGACTGCCTCATGCTCATTTTGATATCCAATTTATATGTGGAACAACGTAGTAAGTGACAAGCAACAATTCATAGGCTACATATTATTATTGTACCTGGGTCGCCATGGTCACCACCTTGGTAAATCCAATCTCTACCACATATGTCATCAGCATTTGAACCTAATCCTATAAACAGAAGTCAGAAATGTTGCATCTGAATCTAATCCTGCAAATAGAAATCTGAAATGTTGACAGAATGAACAATCATCACCCAATTTGATGACAAACCTGTAGGACCATTGTGTGCAAGAATAATAACATAATGCCCCTCAGGGATCCCACAAGCAGCTTTACAGATTTTCTTTGCACTTTCTTCCATATCATTGACTCCATATCTGATCAGAGGATGTAAGTTTTTTTAATTCAGTATTTATTCATAACAAAACCGTTTAGTATGGCAAAATAACACAGCTACTCCTGGATCATGATATTCTCGGTGTCTGTATAGTGATTGGCCAAAATTTAGAAAAGTGGTTAAGCAGTAGCTTATCTAATTTTCTAATAAACTTGAATTGACTTGGAAGATTTGTCATTGAATGCAACAATTGGATAGATCCATTAAAGATATATCAGATATCAAGTATGAAGCTCAATAAACAAATACAGAAAAAACAACAGAGTCTTGAATCCAACTATTTGGGTTAGCTTGTCAATACATGCATAAATGGAAGAAGTCAGGCCATATAATTTATGAAATTTCATGCATGGCAGACATTGTTTGACGTTTAGATCTCAATATCAACTTTTGTACTATAACTAGAGACAACATACAATTTCAATCATCAAACCACAGGACTATGGGGAATATAAAATGTCCTTGTGGACTCTGGTCTTTAGCTTCACAAGTAACATTTTGTAACACTGTTTTAAATTTTTTTTTTTTTTTAGAAATGAGAAAGTCCCAGATTCATAACAAACTAATCCATAAAAAGTAATTATAAACATTAGCAATGTTGTAGGTATTTAACTTGTCTAGAAGAAAAAAACGGCAAATAAAAAAGTGTGGTAGTTCTGTTTAGATCACTTGACCTTTTGGTACATAAATTGAGTTAACTTAAAACTAGAATTATGATATATAAGCTTCTACTCCATGTATATATTAATAAGCCATCATTATGCCAAATTCAAATAGAACCCTTCCATTACACATGCCCTTTGTGTCTTTATAGGCCAATCATGTTGATCAGAGCTAGTCTAATTCTGCTAGAGGAAGTTTGCCAAAAAGGGCAGGGTGAAGAAATCCTTGCTTTTTGGACAACTGTTCTTACTTCTTACTTTACCAACCTGGATGAAAGAAGCCTTGGTCGAAATAATCTGTCACCACCACAAGAAAATGGTCGTCCTCCAAGGACACAAAGCTTTAAAGTAGGAAAGTCCAAGCGAGAGTACCCAACATGCTCTTCTCCCAAACTGGAAATTGAAACAACATTGTCAATCACAATAAATAAAATCAAATTAAAAGCATAAAGATGATATGGAAGTGTTCATCGCTAACTTGTAACTTTGTTTGCAGGCTATAAAAGATGTCAAAGTAGTGCAATGGAAACTCTTACCAACCAAATTACAACAAGCTATATTTTTGTTGCCCCTCTTAAAATGATTTTTCTAACATAAAGGATAAAAGATACAAGAGTTGCAAGTTGCGGAACTTACTATTTGGAAAATATTGATGCGAAACTTTTCATCTTATTCTTTTCAAGTAGACAATTATAAAATAGCAACTCTTTAACCTCAGTATCATACTGGATTTTCTTAGAGAATTTCTTCAAATAACAATATGCACCTACTTTATTATAACACTTAGTTCAAGTTCGTAATATCTGGCTAATTTATGCTTCCAAACAAGAAAAATGAACCCCATAGGCTTTTTTTTTGTTTCTATGAGCACAGAAAAATTGGAAAAAAGTAACAATTCTGATAATAAAAGAATTTATAGTAAGTGTAAAATAAAGGGAGATAAAGGAAAAACCCTAGGCTGAACCACATGAAATGTTTAATCATTGGTGTCTCATATGGCAAAACCTTAGCGCAGTATTGTCTTTTCAAAAACAGCAAAAACAGTTATGTTAAACATCCGTTATATCTCCAAATCCATTTGCCCCTCAAAGCAATGGATTGGTTTGTATAATACAACAAAATTAAGGTTTATAAGTATGAATATTTGACAAAAATGTGCATCCTATTTGACCTTGACTGAGACATTATAGGAACATTAGCAAAAAAATCAGTAAACATCTATTTTTGGCAGCCCTACATCAACTGCAAATATAATGCACATGACATGTAAAAATTAAGAAAGTAGGATTATGATTCCATAGATCAGCAAATTACCATTTCAACTGAAGATAGACTCGATTAGTCTTCCTGAAGGTCAAGTAATGATATAATTAGTGCAGAAGCCCTTCATCAATCAATGAAGATGCACTATAAAGACTACTAATTTTAGAACCATGAGAGTTACTTCTCTGAAAATGTTTGGGTCGTCCAACTATCATGGTTTCCGAGAATCATTGCTTTTGGCAATTTTAGGTTTGAAATGCTTCTGACAAGTTCAACATTCTCATTACCAAAATCACCTGAAATTACAAAAAAAAAACTTAACAATCTTACCAAGCATAATAAAGTCAACCGTATATAAATTGCATCATTTGGAGATAACCAACAAAGGAATCAGCATGCCTGTGAAGAGTACCAAATCAGCCTGCAAGTCATATAAAAAACATGTAAGTTTCATTGCAATGCAATTTCCATCTTTCTTGAAAATTATCTTTCTATATCAGAAACATGACATGCATACAAAGACTAAATTTTTATACACTTTGTTTAGGGCAAACACCAAACTGATTGCAAAACAAAAAAAAAAAAAAAAAAGAGGAAATGATGAGAAAAAGGACAGTATACTGTATAAAATTGTATACCAATTTTGTTTACATATGAGAGCTATAATATAGGCCAGACAGTAACCACTTATATTACTTTAGTATTAGAAAGATCAAATTCATATTTATATTTCCTTTTCTGTGTTGACTAAATATATTTATCAATCATCCTATTTCACTATCTGATATTCTAGTCGGATCATATCTTAGTCATGAGACTGAACATCTACCAACTATTTTGCCAACAGGAGTCATTAAAATAAGGAACATAATAGCTAAAACTGTTTGGAAAAAAAAGTTACGGAAATATTAGTATATTAAAATTTATTATGTAAACGTGTTGGGAAAACTAAATCAGGCTGGTGCATATCTACTTGGTATCATGTCAAGATGTCTAGTTATTATGCCGACAACATAATCAATTAATAATATCTAAGAAAGTTAATTAATGTAATAGAAGAAGCCTAGAGGGGTAACAAATATTGGAAACTGTCTTCATAAGCAACTTAGTTAGAAGTAATTTTAATATGGACATATAAGCTAAACAAATGTACACCAATCCAACACATTTACAAAATCTGCTATCCATACCCCTTCAAAGTTTGGAAAGGATAAGGGGACGAATTTTTTGGTTATACAATTTCTTAAATGCTCATCGCAGATATTAATTGATCATTACCATAGTAGGCCAAACTAAAATTTTGTGAAAGAAGATTCATTCTCCTACAAAAACTAAGAGGTGAAGTGCTTGTCAAGTATTAATCACATTGCCAGAGACAATGCAGCTAAACAGAATAAGCCAAATGAGGAAATACTACAAGTACAACAGCAAGATCAATGTTATAGATTTGAGTGACATAACATAAATAATCTAAAACGAACAACAATACCTATGGTGTAAATATAGATTGTAGCTTGACTTGTTGAGAATTGGCCAATTAAATTATTATGGAAACTGGGAAAGTACCTGCAGAAAATCAAGGGCTCTTGAGTCTTGCTCCAAGTCCCATTGGTCATGCTTCAGCGTCAAATTGTCAAACAACGTTAACTCCATACAAATAAAATTATTTTGAAAACAAGCACTAAATCCTAGTATAATCATGAGTTGCTGGTAGGAAAATAATTCAAAAGGCGATAATAATATCTTCAACGAAAAACTTCGAAACCATGAAAAACTTGATAGACCATGTACTAGTAAAGCTTGCAAATAGTTCAACAATCGAACAGCGAAAACACACAATCCCTGAGGGCCAGAAAAATAGTGAACTTCCCAAACAATTTGGCGGATGACGACCAAAAACCTTACCACATCACCGACGACTGCGATCCTAAGGGGGCGCGGCATGGCGCGTCGATTGGGAGCAGGGGAAGCGAGAGAAGACGGAGGGGAAGGAGGAGGAGGCGAAGCGGCCGAGGCGAAGAAGAGGAAGAGAGGGGAAGCCGCGGAGAAGTGGGCGTTTGGTCTGGACGCCCATGCGCGAAGCATTTAAAAATATCCCGTTTACCTGCTTCCTCCTCCTTTTCCTTCCTTTGCCTTTTCCCTGTCTGTCTCCTTTCCTTTTGTAGAATAAATCGGTTTGTTTTCACCTCGACCGTAAATAAACCGGATTAGATGTTCGTGGTTGGTTGGTGGAGTCATTTCCTCGATCGGTTCGTCCATCGATTTCAACTCCCCCTCGGTGAAAACCCTCGTCTCTCTTTTGCACATCTCGATCTCCGCCTCGATCTCACGGTCGATCTCCGGTGAGCGATCATGGAGGCGTCCTCGTGGGACGCCCTTCGGAAACAGGTGCCCTAGCTTTTCCCGGCCCCTTGTGAAATCTTCCGGGTTTCTTGATCTTTCGCGGGCCTTTCTTGTTCTCGTCGAGATTATTGTCATGATTTTATCAGAAATAACTTGGTCTTGAATTGATCGTGGATCCTAGAATTTTGATTGCGTTGGATTTGGAGCATTATACAATTTTCCTCCTTGTTGACAGGCAAGGAAGCTTGAAGCTCAGTTGGATGAGCGGATGACTTCTTATCGAAGACTGGCTTCATCAAAGCCTGATGGTTCAGTGGCAGATCTGGAATCTAGCATTGAACATTTACTGAAGCAACTTCAGCAAATCAATTTGCAAATGCAAGCTTGGGTATCTTCTGGAGGTTCACAGATCATTTCCCATACATTGACCAGACATAAAGAAATACTACAAGATCTTTCTCAGGTTCAATATTCTACTAAATTGCTGGGACAGAATAAGATTGTGGTAGACAAAATATTAGAATACCCGGTCTTTAACGTGGGTTCTTTTAGGAATTTTATAGGCTTCGTTCTAGCCTTAGAGCAAAGCAAGAACGATCATCTCTTCTTCTAGAATTCAGAGATTATGATAGGGCAAAAGCAGACATGGAAGGTGGTGCTGATTCTGCTGAGCACGCTTTACTTAAAGAACAAGCAGCTATAAGCAGAAATTCAGGACAGGTGCCATTCTGTCAACCCCCTCCCTCTCAGCTTCTATATTTTGGTGTGTATGTATCTACATGTAAATGTGTAATTTCCTTTGTATTTCTACCTAACAACCTTCAAATTTACAACCACACATCATTACAGCATTTTAATCTTCTTTTACAGTGACTTTTTTGTTTCCAAATTAATTTTTCATCTATTTTTCTTTCTTTTTGGCTTCATACATGAGTATGTAATTAGCACTTATATCAGCCTGCTCTAGCGGAATTTCAATGAACATGGTCAGAATTATTTAAAATTTGGCACCTAAATAACATGTCTAAATTGTTTATTCAGGTTTTTGTTTGAAAATATATATTAATGTATCTAAAGTATAAGTGTGCTCAATTTGAACCCACTTTACTTAATATTGGTTTACCACTGCTATCATTGCAAACATTTTTTTCTTCTCTAATCCTAGTAAAGTAACAAGGTTTCGGCTTGCATCATAACCTAATCCGCTCCATCTCATAAAATAGGTGGGGAAGGGCAGAAAGTTAAATCTCTACCCCGCGACATTGCCATCCTCATTTGCATATAGAAAAAGTGCCCTTTTAGGACTCAATTATCAGGACAAAGTGGAGAAAGGAAGATAAGGGGGATCAAAAAGCCAGTTCTTCTTTTTAATTTTTAGTAACCAGAATGTAAATAAGCCTTCCATATTATCTCCTCTCTTCATTTCTTTTCAGCAGGGCCTCAGTTTTCAGTTGATCGACATGTTTAGAAGTCTATGCAAATTATTCAGATGGTATGACATGTACCTAGAAGGGTATTTTTGTAGGATGACAAGGGAAAGCATTTGGAAATATTGGAGTGGCTCCCACAGGAACATAGTTGAAGTATTACTAACATTTCCACCAGGTTTTCTTAAGGAGATCAAAGGTTTTGTAGTCGCATGTGGTCCTGTTAATTCACATGAGCCAAGGATTCCAAATATGATTATTGGTTGCCCTTTCTTATAACATGGGTTGTATTCCTACATGATATGTTGATAGTTTAATGCCATACACTTGTGGACAGGCAAAGAATTGCCTTTTATCACGTTAGGCCTAAAATTTCCTCTTTTATGCGAATCGATTAATCCTCTTATGTCCACTGTATTTTTCTTACTGCAGATGGATAATGTAATATCTCAAGCCCAAGCTACTCTAGGAGCACTTGTTCTTCAGCGTTCTACATTTGGCGGCATCACCACCAAGATCAGCAATGTCAGCAGCAGACTTCCTACGGTATGTCATATATGAATCCCATATTTGATCGATACAAATTTTGTAGATGGAGCATCATATACTCAGCCTTGCACTTCTCTGCAGGTAAATCATATTCTTTCTTCAATTAAAAGGAAAAAGTCAATGGACACCATAATCCTCTCCTTTGTAGCTTCGGTTTGTACATTTCTCATGTTGATTTACTGGCTATCAAAGTGAAAGTAGCCATCAGGAAATCAAACTTGTCAAAGATCTCTAGTATGTAGTTGCATATTGTTAAGAGAACAAACACTGCTTTATGTACCTTGTGCTTTACTATATAAAGTCTTCATTCCCACATTAAATCAGTTGTTTGGTAGAAGAACACCCAACTGGTTATCAGTTTGACGATTTCCTATAAGGTATATAGTTACATTCGAGCCTTATGTGTATGTTCAGTAAGTTGATATGTGTTTGATTACTTTTAAATTAGGGATATCATTGTCCAATGCTGTGAGTTGCTAACTGTGAGCTGGGTGAGTTGCTAGCATAAAAATTCAGGAATTGTTAGTCGTTTAAAGATGCCTATAACAATTTTAATATATCTATCTTCTCCCTTAATTCCTCAATGATAGTAGTATTGTTTCTTTTTATGTTATTTTTCTTAGTATCTTTACATATTCGTCTCTGCATCTACATTTTACCTTTTCAAAGTTTGACCAGAGATTTAAAGCGTCTCTTTTTGAGTATTACGAATAAACAGTAAACACTTAGAAACGATCATATGATCTTAAAGAAAAAAAAGGTATAGGTTCAAATGAGATAAATACCTTGAAGTCAACTTCTGAATGTGTGCTCGGACACTGACATTTACAATAATATATTGCAACATGTTTTTCTTGATATTTCTTTTGCCAGAGATATGAAAATCAATAATTTATAATAATAATTATTAAGAAATACAAACACATATGTAGTATGTGATGGTAGTGACCATTAAATTATAATTGTTTATCTAAGAAAAATCATTTGAATATGCTATTCAAGGTCTAAATCATTTGAATATGTTATTCAAGATCTCCCTGAGCTCCTTCAAAATCTTGAGGTCAATCTTCCTCAAGTAAGGAGTTTCATCCATACTAATCTTTACAAACAACCATACAATGTCTACCTCCGTCTTTACTTTCAGTTATGCCTTGATACTTCATCAAACAACTACCGGTCAAAAAAATAGAACCACTCTAAAACATATAAAATTCACATTTTTAATTTGAAATTTAAAACTTACTTCGCAACTAGAAACACACCAACACTCATGCAACTAGAATCATTTTCTAGTGAAGAATTGACGAAGTTAGTCTCATTGTTCATTTTTTGCCCCTTGTGATCAGCTTCTCCGATGCATCGGAGCTTGATAGACTAAATCGCAGCTCCATGTCCTTGATGCAACTCATTATGACTTCCATGTCATTCACTTTCTTCCGAATATCGATCAAAACATCACTGATTCTTAGAGGTCATCATGAATCGATTCAAAATTCTACACTTGATCTCAAACTGTTGTGGACTTATCGTGTCTCTATGCATCGTTGGACGGAGTTAAAAGGGACAATAGAGAAAATTAGCCAAGACTGAGATAAAGGAGGACTGAAAGATTAGATTTTTTTAAGGGAAAAAATAAAATATAATAATAATATACGTGATTTGATCTATTCGATGAGGTATGCATTTGGGGTAATCAGCAAAATCAAATACACGATTAGGTCAAATGCGGGGTTTTTTAAGGATAATGAAAATAAAGGGCCAAATTAGGGTTTCACGAGAAATGAAGGGGCGACTTTTTGGTTTTCGGCCATTCAAGTAGGGTCTCTTGGGGTCATGTTCATGACGTCCTTACCGGGTCGACGGACGCACCGACGCGATGCTTCAATCCTCCGTCCGCCGCCATGCCCTCACTCCATTGTTCCAACTCCGTCTCGTCTTCTACTCCACCGTCACTTCCGCCTCCACCTCAGGTGCCACCGCTTCTCCCGATCTCCCGTTCATGGTCGACTACCTCGTGAATTCATGCGGGTTCTCTGCGGACGGTGCTTCCAAGGTCTCCGAGTCGCTTCCCCGTTTTCGGTCCACCGAGAAGCCCGACGCTGTTCTTGGATTCCTCAGATCTCAGGGCTTTGACGACGCTAATCTCAGAAAGATAATAACTTGGAGACCGAGAGTGCTCGGCTTGGATGTGGAGGCGAACCTCGTTCCAAAGTTTAAATTTTTGCGCGACATGGGGTTATCTGAGTCCGACGTCATCGATGTCCTTCTGCGGCATCCCGTCATTATGGCCCTCAACCTTCAGAACACTCTTCTCCCCAGATTGAAGGATTGGGAAAGTCTCTTCGGATCGAGGGAGATCCTTTTCAAGAATCTCCGGAAGTGTACACGGTTTTTGTGCAGTAATATTGAGAATGTGGTACGCCCTAACCTGAACTTCTTACTGGATGAATGTGGTATTCCTGAAGCGCGGATTTCTCTTGTTTTTAAAAGACATCCGAAGTTCATCGTGCAGAACCCAGATTCACTCCGAGCTTTGGTGGACAGAGCTGAGGAGATGGGAATTTCCCGGAAGTCTGCGATGTTCATCTGGATCCTTGATGTGCTGCACGGTGTCAACAGGGAAAAATTTGAGTCCCAAGGAAAGCTCATGAACAGCTTTGGTTGGTCGAACTCGGATTTCATTGCTGCAATCAAGACATACCCACATTTTTTATGCCTTTCCACAGAGGTTTTGCAGAGAAAGATGGAATTTTTAGTCAAGGATGTTGGAATGGCACCTTTAGACGTTGCTAAGAAGTCAGTGTTTTTGGCTTTGAGTTTGGAAAAGAGATTAATTCCTCGATTGCATGTGATGGAGATATTGAAATCTGAAGGGTTATGGACTTCACAAGATACGCTACGTAGATTTTTCTTATCACCGGGACCTAAATTTTTGCAGAAGTATGTGCTCCCTTACAAAGACAAATTACCCAAACTGCTTGAAATCTTTTGAATTGTACCTGAGTTCTAAGGGAATAATCGAGACTGCGAATGAATCCAGGATTTATTTGGGTATTGACTGGATAAGCAATGATATTGAACCAACCTTTTCATGCAGTGTACTTGCTATTTTTATATTCTATATTATGAATGTAACTGTTTCTGTAGACATAAGAATGTTAGTTTTCTGAGTTTGATTTTGCAATCTGATTTAGCTGAAAAGGGTTTGTTTCTGCAACTTACCAGTCGTGTGGGTCACAATGCCCATCTGCCAAGGTCATAGTGAAACCATTTTTATTTTCATATTTTATATTGTACATGTAACTGTTACTGTAGACATGAGGATGTTTGGTTTTCGGAGTTTCATTTTTGCAACCTTATTGAATTGAAAAGGATTTGGTTTAGGAAGTTGGCAGTTTAACTCCCTCTACAAGATATTTGTCTTTTAGAATGATCAAAGGTGATTTTATTCCCCTTATACAAGCGATGTATGCCGGGCTACAATGACTTTTTGTCAAGGTCAGTGAGACATTTTTCTTTGTAACTGATTGTAACACCAATTGGTTGATATTTTTCAAATTTGAAGTGGCATAGAATTCACATTGCATGCGCCTTCATTGAGCTTTATGGAAAATGATATTCTTATTATGAGAAAAGAATCGTCGTATTCATGTATTTTTAAACGTATTAACCAGAGATTCCATAGCTAAATAATTTGAATTGTACAGTGATTATAAACAAGATTTGTTAAATCAATGAGAACTGAAGGTACTAGTAGTATAGTGATCAAGCCATCTGATTTTTACTATCTATATAGATTATAGTCTTGCATATTGTTCATTGTTGAAAAAGTATTCATCTAGTTGCCTCTAAATAGCTAGGACATATAATTTGTTATTATCAATGTTGTGGTGGTGTGGTGATGAAAAACCTTTCGTGTACAATCTTATTTTGTTGTGTAAATAAATCCCTCATTCTTTTCGATATACTAATCTTTATATTGAGATGATATTATGGATTACTTCCAGCATTGATATGGGTCTATCTAAATTATATCCCAGGTCTCCGATGTAATTGTGAGAATTAAATTTCATTGAGATGCAATATCTAGAAATTGTATTTCTTTAAGCTGCAAATTTACTAGCAAAATGTTCCATTACAGTAATAAGACTAATAGGTATTGCAGTGACTTTGGGGACTAGTAAATACCTCCATATGCAATGTGGTCTCTTACTAAATGTTCTTTGTAACCCATACACCATATTGCAAAAACTTCTGATTCATCTTGCGATGTGGTCTCTAACTAAATGCTCTTTATAATAATGTGATTCATATGTTAATATATAAACTGCTACCCTTTATTTGTTGTCACAAAGGGCTTGAGGATTATTTATTAACCTTTTGTATAATTTTGTTTGCTCTTATCATTTGGTCTGAAAATTTTAACAGATGCTGTGATGTGGGAGCTACCTTCCACTCCATCATTCACATGCCATATCAATCATCTTCCTCAAGAACAAGAGGAACCTCAATAATTTCTGATGGATGTCAATTTCACAGGGGACATCGCTTCATTATTGAGGTGACCACTCCACCACCTCAATTTCTTATCTCACCTATCCACCTAATCTGAACACTGTGGTATTAAATTTTTAAATTTTTTATTAAAATAAATCTGATCAGGAAGAGTTCAAGTTTGGTTATCAAAGCATGTCTTTCTCAGTGTTTTCTATTAGGGAAAGAATTTTTGAACTATCTTATCTTCTATTTTAATTGTGCAAATCCCAAACCTTTGATGAAAAATCCTCAATCCAAAGAGATGAAACATTGAAGAGTAGTTATGAATAGTACTTGCAGCAGTAATCACTCAGCAAATATGGTCATTCTGCAGCAAGGACAGCGAGGCCTGGTCTCCAGCCATGGCTGGGCGCAGTTCCAGTGGAACCTGTGTGCACTAGGCAGGTGAACGAGGATGTCCCCGGTCTTGAACTCTTCAAGGCACACCACGCAATCCGACTGCTCCGACGACTTCCACCTCAGCTTGCTCCAGCTAAACCTCTTCTTGTTTCTCTTGGAGGAGAACACCTCCCTCTGCCCATTGCCAGGGATCTTGTGCTGCTCTCCTTGCTTCTCGTTCTTGCTCTGCTTCATGCTTCCAACACTGTTATGCCTGCCAATCAAACATATCTGCTCCATGAGCCACAAGAAGATCCAACTGATTCCGACAAGTCTTAATTCTAATTCATATCGATACCTTTTAATCTGTAATCTGTCGTCCAACCTCTCCTTGGCTTCTCTGGCAATATGCCCAAGTGCTTCATGCCTTCATCACGGAGTTCTTGGTTCAAGATGCTCCTTTTCTGGTGATATAACAGTATGTTAGCTGAAAAGAAAACAAACTCAAGTGAAATATTCAGTCATACCGTGAAACCACTAGTCAGATGTTTCTCCTGTCCTGCTGTGTACAAACTGAAGGATGATCTCCTTGTTGTACCGGTCCAAGTGCCACGGAGGTGAAGTCGTCTCCGGCGAGCAGCGTATTCGACACCAGGGAGCATTCCTGCCATGGCAACAACCCCTTGAACTGTAGCTCCTCCCAAGTCTCAAAGATAAACTACCCAAACTTCTTGAAGTCTTGTGAGTTTTAGCTCAGTTTGAGAGGCAGATCCAGCGGGGTTTTATTAGGGTATGTTTTTTTGACTGGATACGCAACAATATTGAATCAATCTTGTTCTATTTTCTCATATGGCTTACTTGTTACTTTTCTACTGGGTCATTTATAAATGTAATCACTAATGTAGACATGAAGATGCAGGTTTTTTCCAAATTCCATTTTTACAACCTAATTGACTTGCAAATCACTTATTTTTAGGAAGTTATCAGTTGAACTCCTAGTAAAGTAGAAGGCATAGAAGACATTGTCCTTTAAAATGTTAAAAGATTTCTTTTTTAATGTCTTCTTTTCTTCTAAATTTTTTTTAATAAAATGTGGAATTTGTCATCTCAGCGGTTTCACGATGATTTGCAGTAGGTAAATTGAGAAGTTACAGTTAACTACGACAGAAAATGAGAAGTTACAATTAATCATGATGGAAAAGGATATTATTATCTGGGCTTCATTGAAATTCGAACTTTTACCCTTTTGTTGAGCTTTGTGAAAAATATCTCTTTTATTATGAGAATAGTCTGTCACCTGCAATTAATTTCCTTTTCTATTAATGTAAAAATTACAATGTCTATTTCTGAATGTTGCTAATTGCATATCCTTCTATAAAAGGTAGATTCTATCATTCTAGATTTGCACAATTATTGTACCCCATCGTTATCGCCCTCAACCTCCAGAACACGATCCTCCCCAGATTGAAGGATCGAGGGAGATCCTTTTCAAGAATCTCCGGAAGTGTGCACGGTTTTTGAGCAGTAACATTGAGAATGTGGTACGCCCTAACATGAACTTCTTACTGGATGAATGTGGTATTCCTGAAGACCAGGTGTCTCGTATCCTTAGGAGGCACCCGTGCTTCTTCGTGCAGAAGCCAGATTCCCTCCGTGCTTTGGTAGGTAGAGCCGAGGGGATTGGAATTACCCGGGGATCTGGGATGTTCGTCTGGATCCTCGATGTGCTGCACAAGGTTAGCAGGCAAAAATTTGAGACTCAAGTCAAGATCATGACCAGCTTTGGTTTGTCCAACTCGGATTTCGCTACCGCAATCAAGAAACACCCAACTTTTTTATGGCTTTCCACAGATGTATTGCAGAGAAAGATGGAATTTTTAATCAAGGATGTTGGAGTTACACCTTCAGACATTGCTAACAAGTCAGTGTTTTTAGCATTGAGTTTGGAAAAGAGGTTAATTCCTCGATATCGTGTGATGGAGATGCTGAAATCTGAAGGGCTATGGACTTCGCAAGGCAAGCTACGGATATTTTTCAAATCACCGAGACCAGTATTTTTGCAGAAGTTTGTGCTCCCTCACAAAGATAAGTTACCCCAACTGCTTGAAGCCTTTTGAATTGTATCTACGTTCAAGGGGAATGATCCAAACTGTGAATGAATGCCAGGATTTATTTGATATCGAATCAATTTAGTCCTAGTTTTCATATAATTGGCTTGTTAGTTCATATTCTGAAAATGTTAGGTTTTCTGAAAAGGATTTGTCAGGGCTACTGTGAGGATGTTAGGTTATAGAGAAACCATTTTCTTTCTAATTAATCTTAACATCAATGGCTTAATATTTTTGAAAGTTTATTTTCACATTGCAAGCTCCTTTGATTGAGCTTTATGAAAAAAAAGATATTCTTATTACGAGGAAAGAGTCTATAATCTTCTTGTTTTTTTTGTTTTTTTAAATTGTTGTAAAAATGACAAAGTTCATATAGTTCTGTATGTTGTCAGTAACATATCCTTCCATGTTTTCTTGTATTTGAAGTATATTTTCCTGAGATTCTTCTAATTAAATAATTTGAATTGTACAGTGATTATAAACAAGATTTGTTGAATCAATGAGAACTTTAGGGACGTTCTGGCGGGATATGGTTGCCTTTTTTTTTTTTTCTTCTAATTAAATAATTTGAATTGTACAGTGATTATAAACAAGATTTATTGAATGAGTAATATTTCGGGGGGCGATGAATGAGTAACAGTGCTCATTCGATTCAAACTAAATAAAATTAATACTTTTAACACTTTCAAGGATTATCTCATCAAGTATCAATTTGTATTTAGTTTAAATTTTATTTTTATGATATCCCATTTATTTTCAATTGTTCAAATATTTTTTTTTGAATTTTGAGTTATATCATTTAAATAATTAATGATCTAAAACTTTTATGTCTTATAAATATGTTTTTAATCATAATTATTTTAATATTCTTTTGTACAATTTTTTTAATGATTCGAATAATTAGTTGCCGATTCTTCTTGCACTGTATTAAACTTCATTTCGCAAGAAATTATCTTTAAAAAATTGATTTTTTAATTAATTAGTTAGTAATAATATATGTAATTATATTGTAAATGGACCATCATAAATTAATTTCTCAAATAAAATAAAAAATTTAATGTCTACTGTAAATCAATTTTTATGCAACTCAATTAGGGACGATAATTTATTTTTGATATATTAATGGATGAATTTTAGGGTTTAGGGTGGGCCCATCTGAACCCAATCCTTCTTTTGCATACATAAAGCATGTAGGGTTTTACAATTGGCGTCCGACGCGCCGACGCGATGCTTCAATCCCTGGTCCGCCGCCATGCCCTCACTCCATTGTTCCAACTCCGTCTCGTCTTCTACTCCACCGTCACTTCCGCCTCCACCTCAGGCGCCACCGCTTCTCCCGATCCCCCCTTCATGGTCGACTACCTCGTGAACTCATGCGGGTTCTCTGCGGACGGTGCTTCCAAGGTCTCAGAGTCGCTTCCCCTTTTTCGGTCTACCGAGAAGCCCGACGCTGTTCTTGGATTCCTCAGATCTCAGGGCTTCGACGGCGCTAATCTCAGAAAGATAATAAGTTGGAGACCGAGAGTGCTCGGCTGGGATGTGGAGGCGAACCTCGTTCCAAAGTTTAAATTTTTGCGCGACATGGGGTTATCTGAGTCCGACGTCATCGATGTCCTTCTGCGGCATCCCATCATTATGGCCCTCAACCTTCAGAACACTCTTCTCCCCAGATTGAAGGCTTGGGAAAGTCTCTTTGGATCGAGGGAGATCCTCCTCAACAATCTCCGGAAGCGTAATTGGTTTTTGAGCAACAAGATTGAGAAAGTGCGCCTTAACTTGAACTTCTTACGGGATGAATGTGGTATTCCTGAAGCGCGGATTTCTCTTGTTTTTAAAAGACATCCGTGCTTCATCGTGCAGAACCCAGAGTCACTCCGGGCTTTGGTGGACAGAGCTGAGGAGATGGGAATTTCCCGGAAGTCTGCGATGTTCCTCTGGATCCTTGATGTGCTGCAGGGTGTCAACAGGGAAAAATTTGAGTCCCAAGGAAAGCTCATGAACAGCTTTGGTTGGTCGAACTCGGATTTCATTGCTGCAATCAAGACATACCCACATTTTTTATGCCTTTCCACAGAGGTTTTGCAGAGAAAGATGGAATTTTTAGTCAAGGATGTTGGAATGGCACCTTTAGACGTTGCTAAGAAGTCAGTGTTTTTAGCTTTGAGTTTGGAAAAGAGATTAATTCCTCGATTGCATGTGATGGAGATATTGAAATCTGAAGGGTTATGGACTTCACAAGACACGCTACGTAGATTTTTCTTATCACCGGGACCTAAATTTTTGCAGAAGTATGTGCTCCCTTACAAAGACAAATTACCCAAACTGCTTGAAATCTTTTGAATTGTACCTGAGTTCAAAGGGAATAATCGAGACTGCGAATGAATCCAGGATTTATTTGGGTATTGACTGGATAAGCAATGATATTGAACCAACCTTTTCATGCAGTGTACTTGCTATTTTTATATTCTATATTATGAATGTAACTGTTTCTGTAGACATAAGAATGTTAGTTTTCTGAGTTTGATTTTGCAATCTGATTTAGCTGAAAAGGATTTGTTTCAGGAACTTACCAGTCGTGTGGGTCACAATGCCCATCTGCCAAGGTCATAGCGAAACCATTTTTATTTTCATATTTTATATTGTACATGTAACTGTTACTGTAGACATGAGGATGTTTGGTTTTCGGAGTTTCATTTTTGCAACCTTATTGAATTGAAAAGGATTTGCTTTAGGAAGTTGGCAGTTTAACTCCCTCTACAAGATATTTGTCTTTTAGAATGATCAAAGGTGATTTTATTCCCCTTGTACAAGCAGAGTTGGATGTATGCCGGGCTACAATGACTTTTTGTCAAGGTCAGTGAGACATTTTTCTTTGTAACTGATTGTAACACCAATTGGTTAATATTTTTCAAATTTGAAGTGGCATAGAATTCACATTGCATGCGCCTTCATTGAGCTTTATGGAAAATGATATTCTTATTATGAGGAAAGAGTCATCGTATTCATGTATTTTTAAACGTATTAACCAGAGATTCCATAGCTAAATAATTTGAATTGTACAGTGATTATAAACAAGATTTGTTAAATCAATGAGAACTGAAGGTACTAGTAGTATAGTGATCAAGCCATCTGATTTTTATTATCTATATAGATTATAGTCTTGCATATTGTTCATTGTTGAAAAAGTATTCATCTAGTTGCCTCTAAATAGCTAGGACATATAATTTGTTATTATCAATGTTGTGGTGGTGTGGTGATGAAAAACCTTTCGTGTACTATCTTATTTTGTTGTGTAAATAAATCCCTCATTCTTTTGGATATACTAATCTTTATATTGAGATGATATTATGGATTACTTCCAGCATTGATATGGGTCTATCTAAATTATATCCCAGGTCTCTGATGTGATTGTGAGAATTAAATTTCATTGAGATGCAATATCTAGAAAATGTATTTCTTTAAGCTGCAAATTTACTAGCAAAATGTTCCATTACAGTAATAAGACTAATAGATACTGCAGTGACTTTAGGGACTAGTAAATACCTCCATATGCAATGTGGTCTCTTACTAAATGCTCTTTATAATAATGTGATTCATATGTTAATATATAAACTGCTACCCTTTATTTGTTGTTACAAAGGGCTTGAGATTAATAAGTTTATTTCCAAGATTTTTAGTGAGGATTATTTATTAACCTTTAGTATAATTTTGTTTGCTCTTATCATTTGGTCTGAAAATTTTAACAGATGCTGTGATGTGGGAGCTACCTTCCACTCCATGAGGATCTCATTCACATGCCATATCAATCATCTTCCTCAAGAACATGAGGAACCTCAATAATTTCTAATGGATGTCAATTTCACAGGGGACATCGCTTCATTATTGAGGTGACCACTCCACCACCTCAGTTTCTTATCTCACCTATCTACCTAATCTGATCACTGTGGCTATTAAATTTTTAAATTTTTTATTAAAATAAATCTGATCAGGAAGAGTTCAAGTTTGATTATCAAAGCATGTCTTTCTCAGTGTTTTCTATTAGGGAAAGAATTTTTGAACTATCTTATCTTCTATTTTAATTGTGCAAATCCCAAACCTTTGATGAAAAATCCTCAATCCAAAGAGATGAAACATTGAAGAGTAGCTATGAATACTAGTTGCAGCAGTAATCACTCAGCAAATATGGTCATTCTGCAGCAAGGACAGCGAGGCCTGGTCTCCAGCCATGGCTGGGCGCAGTTCCAGTGGAACCTGTGCGCACAAGGCAGGTGAACGAGGATGTCGCCGGTCACGAACTCTTCGAGGCACACCACGCAATCCGACTGCTCCGACGACTTCCACCTCAGCTTGCTCCAGCTAAACCTCTTCTTGTTGCCCTTGGAGGAGAACACCTCCCTCTGCACATTGCCAGGGATCTTGTGCTGCTCTCCTTGCTTCTCGTTCCTGCTCTGCTTCATGCTTCCAACACTGTTATGCCTGCCAATCAAACATATCTGCTCCATGAGCCACAAGAAGATCCAACTGATTCCGACAAGTCTTAATTCTAATTCATATCAATACCTTCTAATCTGTAATCTGTCATCCAACCTCTCCTTGGCTTCCCTGGCAACATGCCCAAGTGCTTCATCACGGAGTTCTTGGTTCAAGATGCTCCTTTTCTGGTGATATAACAGTATGTTAGCTGAAAAGAAAACAAACTCAAGTGAAATATTCAGTCATACCGTGAAACCACTACTCGGATGTTTCTCGTGTCCTGTTGTGTACAAACTGAAGGATGATCTCCTTGTTGTACCAGTTGAAGTGCCGCGGAGGTGGAGTCGTCTCCGACGAGCGTATTCGACACCAGGGAGCATTCCTGCCATGGCTCCTCCCAAGTGTCAGCTGCCCTTCAACCTCCTCTCAACAACTACACTGGATTTAACCAGAAAAGGGAACTTCATCATCAACATGGAGATCCATGAGTGCGCATATGGAGCAAGCAGGTGGCCACTTGAAGAGTTGGCGAGGAGATAAAGGACGAGAGGTTCTATGGTAGATGCCGGTCATGTTGGGCAACAATGACCCGACAATTAACTAGAGCTGTCAAACGGAATAATTCATGGTAAGGCGTGTCAATTCATGATGGACCCATTATATGGTGGGGTGGGTGCGGATTGACTAACATATCAACTTGACGGGTTGGAAATTTTTCGATCCAATTCAACTCAAAGCGGAACTGCAGATTGCGGGTCAACTCATGGACTTGTTAAAAAATAAAAAAATATTAAAAATTTTAAATTTGAATTATAATTTAAATTGATTAAGTTGAAATTTTTAAATTTAAATTATAATTTTTTAAGTTTAAATTATAATTCACCATTAACGATCTAAAGAGTCTTATAAATTGTCTTAGTTTTATCAAGATTTGAATTCTTGCTCTCTTATATAATTCAGTTGGATTCCGTGCACGTAATTAAAGCTATGTTCAAAAATTAAAAAAAAACATTTGGAATCCTAATTGGATTTTGATTTCTTGTTCGTGGATCGATCATAAATTAAGAAAAAATGAAACAATTATAGGGGGTAAATCAATTTTTATGTGAAGTTAACCCGAATAATTTATTTTGATATAGTTTAATGGATGAAGTAGGGTTTTACATTTTGGTCTTTGGGTTATATTTGTGACGAAGTTACCTGGTCGGACGACGCGCCGACGCGATGCTTCGCTTCCTAGTCCGACGCCATGCGTTCCCGCCGCCGTCCCAGCTCTGTCGCATCTTCTTCTGCACCGGCACTTCCGCCTCCTCCTCAGGCGCCGCCGCTTCTCCCGATCCCCACTTCATGGTCGAGTATCTCGTGAGTACATGCGGGTTCTCCGTTGACGCTGCGTCCAAGGTCTCCAAGTCGCTGCCCCGTATCCAGTCCACTGAGAATCCCGACGTTGTTCTTGGTTTCTTAAGATCCCAGGGCCTTGATGGCGCTAATCTCAGAAAGGTAATATCTTGGAGGCCAGGATTGCTCGGCTGGGATGTGGAGACGAACCTCGCCCCAAAGTTTCAATTTTTGCGTGACATGGGGTTATCTGAGTCCGACATCATTGATGTCGTTCTGCTGCACCCGACGATTATCGGCCTCAACTTCCAGAACACGCTTCTTCCCCGACTGAAGGTTTGGGAAAGTCTATTTGGATCGAAGGAGATCCTCGTCAAGAATCTCCGGAGATGTGGATGGTTTTTGAGCAGCAACATTGAGAATGTGGTACGCCCTAACACGAACTTCTTGCGGGATGAATGTGGAATTCCTGAAGAGCAGTTATCTCTTGTCATTAGAAGGCACCCATGCTTCATCGTGCAGAATCCTGAATCCCTCCGGGCTTTGGTAGATAGAGCTGAGGGGATCGGAATTCCCCGAGGATCTGGGATGTTCCACTGGATCCTTGATGTGCTGCACAGGGTCAGCAGGGAAAAATTTGAGGCCCATGTCAAGCTCATGAACAGCTTTGGTTGGTCGAACTCAGAATTCGTTGCTGCAATCAAGAAATATCCAACATTTTTATGGCTTTCCACAGAGGCATTGCAGAGAAAGATGAAATTTTTTATCAACAATGTTGGAAGTACACCTTCAGACATTGCTAAGCATCCAGTGGTTTTACAATTCAGTTTGGAAAAGAGATTAATTCCTCGATTTCATGTGATGGAGATACTGAAATCTGAAGGGTTATGGACTTCACGAGACAAGCTACATACATTTTTCTCATCACCGGGACCAAAATTTTTGCAGAAGTATGTGCACCCTCACAAAGATAAATTACCCAAACTGCTTGAAGTCTTGTGAATTGTACCTGAGTTCAAAGGAAATGATCCAGACTTCGAATCATTGTCAGCATTTATTGTGGTATTATTTTTGTGACTGGTTAAGCAATGATATTGATCCAATCTTGTCTTGGGTTTCATATAGTTTACTTGCTATTTTCTATTCTATATTGTGAATGCAACTGTTACTGTTAGTTGTCTGAGTTTCATTTTGCAACCTGATTTAGCTGAAAAGGATCTGTTTTAGGAATTTGTCAGTTGAACTCCTTCCGATTTGAAGAGATTTGTCTTTTTGAATGATGTAAAGCGATGCTTTCCTCCTTTCAACAAGCAAAATTCGATGTATGCTGGGCCACAATTGGTTAATGTTTTTGAAAGCTGAAATGGAATATGATATTCTTATTTCGAGGAAAGAGTCATCCTGTTCATATGTATTTGAAGTATATTTGGCTGAGATTCTGATAGTTAAATAATTTGAGTTGTATAGTGATTATAAACAAGATTAGGTGAATCAAAAGAAAAGAAACTCTATTTGTAATAATTCATAGATACTTTAAGGATCTGATTATACAATCATTGTTGGAAAAGTATTCATCTAGTGAACTCTGAATAGTTGGGGCACACACACGTATCAAAATAAAAAGATTTTCTATTTAAAGTCAACATGAAATCAGAGAGTCTCGGTCTGGTCCTTCGATGTTTAAGTTAGATGATTAAAGAAGGCAATGATAGAATTATAGTAGATGAATGTATGAAAAAGTGAGAATGAGCATTAACATGAGCATACTTGGAATGTATGAAAAAGTGAGAATGAGAATAACCATTAGTATACACATACCTGTCTTCCGTTGATCACTCTTTTTTTATACTTATTCGTGTGACGGTTCTCTTTATGACGCTTAAATCCTTCTTTCGTTGTGGTTGCCACTATTATTATCTTTTAATGGTCACTTGAAATCTCTACTCATAAACACCATTATCAATTGTTGTTATTGCTCTTGAATCAAATCAAACCTACGCTTCTTTTTCTATTCGACTCTGTGCCCACATCCCGAATATTCTCTGAGTCTAGACATGCTTCTCGAGCATCTCATGGTTCTATCTCCGACTATCGAGCACCTTCGGATTCTAAATCTGATTTCAAGGCACCCATTCCGGACCCGACTACTAATTATGTTAAGTTTTCGGGCTTAGCTTCTTCTTAAACTCATGCACAAAGTCCAACCTCCTCTTTCCTTATGAGCCCAATTCGGCCAATCCATCCTTGACAATCACATATTATTGCGGAGTATCATTAGTCATCCCTCACATGATTTAGAAGTTATTCCGAACCCGACTACTAATTATATTAAGTTTTCGGGCTTAGCTTCTTCTTAAATTCATGCACAAAGTCCAACCTCCTCTTTCCTTATGAGCCCAATTTGGCCAATCCATCCTTGACAATCACATAATTACGGAGTATCATTAGTCATCCCTCACATGAGTTAGAAGTGCGTTGTAAACCAAGTCTGATTGTAGATCCGAAGGCTACACATTCATTGATCACCCTTCTGAAGGGTGCCGATGTAGTTCGGGTTTAGGTTGCAAACTCAGTTTAGGCTTATAAATCTACAACTAAGTCAAGGATTCGATAGGTTGCCGATGTAGTTAAGGCTTATACTATTGACTCGTTTCAAATTTATAAATGTGCAACCAAGTCAAAGATTTATAGGCTTGCTAACTCGGGAGTTGAGGTAAATTAATAAATCACAGGTTGGTCATAACAAAAAAGGTATTATCTTGACTTCATCAAGATTTAAATTTTTGATCTTTTCTATAACTTATTCCATCAGTTGGAAGACTTTATGAAATCTCAATCTTCGACCCATCAAAGATGTCTTTGGGAATCCGTCTGGATTTTGATTTCCAGTTTGTCGGCATATTTAAGAAAAATGGGGAAAAAAAATGTAAGGGGGCTAATGTGAAATTGACCCGGAAGCAATGTTTCAAGTAGGGTTTTACAGTTTCCTCTAGCTTATATTTGTGGCGAACCTACCTGGTCGGACGGCGCGCCGACTCGATGCTTCGCTTCCTAGTCCGCCGCCATGCGCTCCCTCCGTCGACGCAAGTCCGTCGCGTTCTATTCTCCACCGGCACTTCAGCCTCCTCCTCAGGCGCCACCGCTTCTCCCGGTCCCCACTTCATGGTCGAGTACCTCGTGAATACATGCGGGTTCTCCGCCGACGATGCTTCCAAGGTCTCCAAGTCTCTCCCGCGTTTTCGGTCCACCGATATGCCCGAAGCTGTTCTTGGATTTTTGAGATCTCAGGGCCTTGATGGCGCTAATCTCAGAAAGCTAATAACTTGGAAACCTAAATTGCTCGGCTGGGATGTGGAGACGAACCTCGCACCGAAGTTTAAATTTTTGCGCGACATGGGATTATCTGAGTCCGACATCATCAGTATCGTTCGGTTGCACCCTATCGTTATCGGCTTCAGCAGGGAGAATGCGCTTCTCTCCCGATTCAAGGTTTGGGAAAGTTTATTTGGATCGAGGGAGATCCTCCTCAAGAATCTCCGGAGAAGATGGTTTTTTAGCAGCAACATTGAGACTGTAGTGCGCCCTAACATGAACTTCTTGCGGGATGAATGTGGCATTCCTGAAGAGCGGATTTCTCTTGTCCTTAAAACGCACCCCAGCTTCATCGTGCAAAAACCAGATTCCCTCCGGGCTTTGGTAGATAGAGTTGAGGGGATCGGAATTCCCCAAGGATCTGGGATGTTCATCTGGATCCTTGATGTGCTGCACGGGGTCAGCAAGGAAAAATTTGAAGCCCAAGTCAAGCTCATGAACAGTTTTGGTTGGTCTTACTCGGATTTCATTGCTGCAATGAAGAAACATCCAAGGTTTTTATGGTTTTCCACTGAGATATTGCAGAGAAAGATGGAATTTTTAGTCAAGGATGTTGGAGTTACACCTTCAGACATTGCTAAGCGGCCAGTGTTTCTAGCATTCAGTTTGGAAAAGAGGTTAATTCCTCGATTTCATGTAATGGAGATATTGAAATCTGAAGGGTTATGGATTTCACAGAAGAAGTTATCTACATTTTTCTCATCGCCGGGACCAAAATTTTTGCAGAAGTATGTACTCCCTTACAAAGATAAATTACCCAAACTGCTTGAAGTCTTGTGAGTTTTAGCTGAGTTTGAGAGGAATATCCAACAGCTGAAGGGTTTATTTGGGTATGAATTTTTTCTTGGATAACTCGTTCTAGTTTCTGATACGCTTTACTTATTACTTTCCTTGCTGGCCAATTATAAATGTAATTGCTAATACAGACATGAGGATACTAGTTTTTAACAAATTTCTTTTCTAGTGCCTGATTGACTTGCAGATGCACCTATTTTAGGAAGTTGTCAGTTGAATTCCTTGCAAAGTAGAAGAAAATGTGTTTTAAATTTTAAAAAAAGTGATTTTATATTTTTCGTGTTTTCTTTCAGCAAAGTTTTGGTTCATGTTGTGTGGGTAGTACAGTGACATCTGCCAAGGTTTCCTTCTACTGAACCTATTTCATCGCCTAATATTGTTGAAAGCTGGAGGAGAATAGAATTCTAGTTAGAAGCTTCTTTGTTGAGCTTCATTGAAAGTGTCACTCTTAAATTTTCTTGTTTGTTAACACAAATTACAGACTATTTCTGAATGTTGTCGATTACAAATTGTCACATATATGTGAAGTGCTGTTTGCCTGAGGTTCTTCTTGTATAGTAATTTGAATTGTAAAGTATGATAAATGTAGATTAGTCGATCGATGAGAACTGGAGGTGGGAGGAGTATACAGATCAAAAAAAGCTTATTTATTAAAATTCAAAATTATCTAAAGATCTTAGTTCTCAAATGTAGATCAGGCAATAATACTTAACAGCACCCTTGATCTGTTTTACCTCTTATTGCTTAAATTCTTTACTTTTACGTGCTTATTTTAAAGTTGTTTGATTGGATTTATATTGCTCGATAATCTGCATGTTATTGTGTTATGTGTTTTCTTGCAATATGAAAAAATAAATTGTGTGTTGAATTTCTCTTATTTACTTGAGATATTATTTTCATTGTGTACTTATTAATAATTTTAAGATTTTTTTAATGTGGATCGAATATGCATTTCAATAAGCTGAAACTATTACTTTATTAACGAGCTAAATAGATCGAACCATGAATTATTGAATTAGGGTTTTACAGGATCAATTTAGATCCACCTCACGAGGTCGACTGACGTGTCGACGAGATGTTTCACGCCTTGGTACGCCGTTGGCCCTCCCTCCGACCCAACTCCTTCGCGTCTTCTTCTCCACTGACACTTCCATCTCCTCAGGCGCTAAATTTCTAGTTGATTACTTTGTGGATACATGCGGGTTCTTTGCCAGCGATGCTTCCAAGGTCTCAAAGTCGCTCCCCGGCTTTCAATCAACTGAGAGGGCCGGGGCCGTTCTTGGATTCTTTAGATCTCAGGGCTTTGATGGTGCTAGTCTGAGAAGGATAATAGCTCGTAAACCAGGATTGCTCGGTTGGGATGTGGAGACAAACCTCGCTCCAAAGTTTAAAATTTTGTGCGAAATGGGTTTTCTGAATCCAACATCATTGATGTCGTTCGGATGCACCCTATCGTTATTGGCTTCAATAGCCAAAACATGCTTCTCCCCAGATTGAAGATTTGGGAAAGTTTATTTGGATCGAGGGAGATCCTCCTCAAGAATCTCCGGAGGTGTGGTTTTTTAGCAGCAACATTGAGAATGTAGTGCGCCCTAACATGAACTTCTTATGGGATGAATGTGGCATTCCTGAAGTGCGGATTTCTCTTCTCCTTAAAAGCTACCCAGGCTTCTTCGTGCAGAAACCAGATTCCCTCCGGGCTTTGGTAGATAGAGTTGAGGGGATTGGATTTCCCCGGGGATCAGGGATGTTCCTCTTGATCCTTTATGTGCTGCACAAGGTCAGCAGGGAAAAATTTGAAGCCCAAGTCAAGCTCATGAACAGTTTGGGTTGGTCTTACTCGGATTTCATTGCTGCAATGAAGAAACATCCAAAGTTTTTATGGTTTTCCACGGAGGTGTTGCAGAGAAAGATGGAATTTTTAGTTAAGGATGTTGGAATTACACCTTAAGACATCACTAAGCATCCACTGGTTCTATCATTCAGTTTGGAAAAGAGGTTAATTCCTCGATTTCATGTAATGGAGATATTGAAATCTGAAGGGTTATGGACTTCACAAGACACGCTACCCACAATTTTCAGATCACCGGCACACCAAAATTCATGCAAAAGTATGTGCTCCCTTACAAAGATAAATTACCCAAACTGTTTGAAGTCTTGTGAATTGTACCTGAGTTCAAAGGGAAGAAATCCAGACTGCTAAGGAATTGCCCTAGTTTTCATATAGTTTACTTGCTATTTTCATTCTCTATATTATGAATCTAACTGTTACTGTAGACGTGAGGATGCTGGGTTTTTCGAGATCCATTAGTTCACAAGGATTTGTTTTAGGAACTTGTCAGTTGAACTCCATCCAATTAGAAAAAATTTGTCTTTTAGAATGACCAAAGGTGATTTTGTTCCCTTTTTACATGCAGAGTTGGATGTATGCCAGGCTACAATGCCTTGATGCCAAGGTTATAGAGAATCCGTTTTCTGTCTGACTGATTTTATCATCGATTGGCTAATGTTTTTGAAAGTTGAAGGAGCATAAATTCACATTGCAAGCGCCTTCATTAAGCTGTATCGAAAATGACTGTCTTATTATGAGGAAAGAGTCATCATATTCATGTGTTTGAAGTATATTTAGCTGAGATCATGATAGTTAAATTATTTGAATTGTAAAGTGACTATAAACAAGAAGATCAAAGGAAACTCTATTTGTAATAATTCATAATTACTTAAAAAGATCTGATTATTACTATCTTTACAGTCTTGCACACTGTTCATTGTTGGAACAGTAGTCATCTAGTTAACTGTGAATGGTTGGGACATATACCTTTGGTGTTCTATCTTATTTTGTTGTGCAAATAAATCCCTCATTCTTTTGATTATACCAATTTTTATACTGAGATGATGTTGTGGATTGGTTTCAGGATTGGTGTGGGTCTATCTAAATTTTTTCCTAGGTCTCTGATGACATTGTGAGAATTTAATTTCAGTGAGAACAATATCTAGAAAATACATTTTTTCAAGTTGTAAAATTACTAGCAAAATGTTCCATTACAGTAATAATAGAAGTAATAATATATTTGTAGAAACATTATTCATTGCTGCTGTAGTTTGTCACAATCATTACTTGTAAGAGATAAATTAAAAAGTTATAATTGATCATTATAATATTTCTTCAGATCATGTGAAATTGCCCAATAGAAACATTTTACTTCTGCTTCTGTAATTTATCATTGTCTGAAATTTTCATCAATTATAAGGTTTGTGGGTGATTTACTTACATGATTGTGAAGCTGTCAGAGTCGGAAGATTTAAGAAAATAGAAAACATATAGGGAGTCAGAAGTGCAATTAACCCAGAAGAGGTGTGAGGTGAGTCAATTAGGGTTTTACAATTCGCTTTTTGGGTTCGGTTTGTGACGTCCGACGCGATGCTTCGCTCCCAAGTCCGCCGCCAAGTGCTTGCTCCATTGACCCAGCTCCGTCGCGTCTTCTTCTCCGCTGGCACTTCCGTCTCCTACTCAGGTGCCACCGCTTCTCCCGATCGCCACTTTATGGTCGAGTACCTCGTGAATACTTGCGGGTTCTCCGCCGACGATGCTTCCAAGGTCTCCAAGTCGCTCCCCCGTTTTCGGTCCACCGAGATGCCCGAAGCTGTTCTTGGATTCTTCAGATCTCAGGGCCTTGATGACGCCAATGTCAGAAAGCTAATAACTTGGAAACCTCAATTGCTTGGCTGGGATGTGGAGACGAACCTCGCGCCGAAGTTTAAATTTTTGCGCGACATGGGATTATCTGAGTCCGACATAATCGGTATCGTTCGGCTGCACCCTATCGTTATCGGCTTCAGCAGGGAGAATGCGCTTCTCTCCCGATTCAAGGTTTGGGAAAGTTTATTTGGATCGAGGGAGATCCTCCTCAAGAATCTCCGGAGAAGATGGTTTTTTAGCAGCAACATTGAGACTGTAGTGCGCCCTAACATGAACTTCTTACGGGATGAATGTGGCATTCCTGAAGAGCAGATTTCTCTTGTCCTTAAAACGCGCCCCAGCTTCATCGTGCAAAAACCAGATTCCCTCCGGGCTTTGGTAGATAGAGTTGAGGGGATCGGAATTCCCCGAGGATCTGGGATGTTCATCTGGATCCTTTCTGTGCTGCACGGGGTCAGCAGGGAAAAATTTGAAGCCCAAGTCAAGCTCATGAACAGTTTTGGTTGGTCTTACTCGGATTTCATTGCTGCAATGAAGAAACATCCAAGGTTTTTATGGCTTTCCACTGAGATATTGCAGAGAAAGATGGAATTTTTAGTCAAGGATGTTGGAATTACACCTTCAGACATTAGTAAGCGGCCAGTGTTTCTAGCATTCAGTTTGGAAAAGCGGTTAATTCCTCGATTTCATGTAATGGAGATATTGAAATCTGAAGGGTTATGGACTTCACAGAAGAAGTTATCTACGTTTTTCTCATCGCCGGGACCAAATTTTTTGCAGAAGTATGTACTCCCTTACAAAGATAAATTACCCAAACTGCTTGAAGTCTTGTGAGTTGTAGCTGCGTTTGAGAGAAATATCCAACAGGGGTTTATTTGGGAATTATTTTTTCTTGGATAAGCAACGATATCAAACCAATTTCGTTCTAGTCTCTGATATGCTTTACTTATTACTTTCCTTGTAGGCCAATTATAAATGTAATTGCTAATACAGACATGAGGATACTAGTTTTTAGCAAATTTCTTTTCTAGTACCTGATTGACTTGCAAAAGCATCTATTTTAGGAAGTTGTCAATTGAATTCCTTGCAAAGTAGAAGAAACTGTGTTTTTTGTGTGGGTAGTACAGGTTTCCTTCTACTGAACCTATCTCATCTCTTAATATTGTTGAAAGCTGAAGGTGAATAGAATTCTAGTTAGAAGCTTCTTTGTTGAGCTTCATTGAAAGTGTCACTCTTAAATTTTCTTGTTTGTTAACACAAATTACAGACTCTATTTCTGAATGTTGTCAATTACAAGTTGTTGCATATATGTCAAGTGCTGTTTGCCGGAGGTTCTTCTTGTATAGTAATTTGAATTGTAAAGTATGATAAATGTAGATTAGCCGATCGATGAGAACTGGAGGTGGGAGGAGTATACAGATCAAAAAAAGCTTATTTATTAAAATTCAAAATTATCTAAAGATCTTAGTTCTCAAAAGTAGATCAGGCAATCATACTTAACAGCCCCCTTGATCTGTTTTACCTCTTATTGCTAAAATTCTTTACTTTTACGTGCGTATTTAGAAGTTGTTTGATTGGATTTATATTGCTCGATAAACTGCATGTTATTGTGTTATGTGTTTTCTTGCAATATGAAATAATAAATTGTGTGTTGAGTTTCTCTTATTTACTTGATAGTATTTTCAATGTATACTTTGATTAATGTGTAACTGTTACTGTAGACATGAAGATGTTAGTTGTCTGAGTTCCATTTTGCAACCTGAATTAGTTGAAAAATATTTGTTTTAGGAACTTGTCAGTTGAGCTCCTTCCAATTAAAAGAGATTTGCCTTTTAGAATGATCAATGGTGATTTTGTTCCCCTTTTACATGCAGAGTTGGATGTATTCCAGGCTACAACGCCTTTATGCCAAGGTTATAGAGAAACCGTCTTCTTTCTAACTGATTTTATCATCATTTGGTTAATGTTTTTGAAAGTTGAAGGAGCATAAATTCACATTGCGAGCACCTTCATTAAGCTGTAAGGAATATGACATTCTTATTTCGAGGAAAGAGCCAGCCTATTCATATGTATTTGAAGTATATTTAGCTGAGATTCTGATAGTTAAATCATTTGAATTGTACAGTGTTTATAAACAAGATTAGTTGAATACCCCAAACTGAAGGTACTAGATCATAGGATACTCTATTTGTAATAATAATTCATAGTTACTCAAAAGGATCTGATTATTACTATCTTTATAGTCTTGAACTGTTCATTGTTAGAAAAGTATTCATCTAGTTAACTATGAATGGTTGGGACATACATCTTGTTGATGTGGGTCTATCTAATTTATTTTCTAGGTCTCTAATGAGATTGCAAGTATCTAGAAAATACATGCCTTTAAGGTGTAAAATTACTAGCAAAATGGTCCATTACAAAAAAAAAAATGATAAATCCCAGTCAGTCTCATGGACTCAATCCCTGGGGTGGTCGGTTCCACAGAAGTTTCCCACCGACCATCAGGATAAATCGGGAAGTGCATACAGTGGTCAATACAGATGTCCAACATCCTTTGATTGCGTTTCCCATTTGAAAAAAAATTCTTGTAAATATACCGTAGTTGGGGATCGAATCGCGGATCTTTGGGTCACAATTTGGATGTCCTACCGTTGTATTATTGTCCCGGGGACAAAATGATCCATTACCGCAATAATATATTTGTAGAAACACTAATTCATTGCTTCTGTAATTTATCTGTATCTGAAAATTTTCATCAAATATAATGTTTGTGGGTAGATATAAGAAAATGTGAAACATACAGGGAGTCATAAGTGAAATTAACCCAGAAGAAGAGATGTGAGGTGATTCAAGTAGTAGGGTTTTGCAATTCGCTTTTGGGTTCGGTTCCATTCGGACGCGCCGACGCCATGCTTCGCTCCCTAGTTCGCCACCATGTGCTTGCTCGATCGACCCAACTCCGTCGCGTCTTCTCCTCCACCGGCGCTTCCGTCTCCTCCTCAGGCGACACCACTTCTCCCGATCCTCACTTCATGGTCGAGTACCTCGTGAATACATGCGGCTTCTCCGCCGACGACGCTTCCAAGGTCTCCAAGTTGCTCCCTCGTATTCAGTCCGCCGAGAAGCCCGACGCCGTTCTTGGGTTCTTCAGGTCTCAGGGCTTTGATGGCGCTAATCTGAGAAGGATAATAGCTTGGAAACCAGGATTTCTCGGCTGGGATGTGGAGACGAACCTCGCACCGAAGTTTAAAATTTTGCGCGACATGGGATTATCTGAGTCCGACATCATCGGTATCGTTCGGCGGCACCCTATCGTTATTGGCTTCAACAGGGAGAATGCGCTTCACTCCCGATTCAAGGTTTGGGAAGATTTATTTGGATCGAAGGAGATCCTCCTCAAGAATCTCCGGAGGTGTGGATGGTTTTTTAGCAGCAACATTGAGAATGTAGTGCGCCCCAACATGAACTTCTTGCGGGATGAATGTGGTATTCCTGAAGAGCGGATTTCTCGTCCTTAAAAGGCACCCAGGCTTCTTCGTGCAGAAACCAGATTCCCTCCGGGCTTTGGTAGATAGAGTTGAGGGGATCGGAATTACTCGGGGATCTGGGATGTTCCTGTGGATCCTTGATGTGCTGCACGGGGTCAGCAGGGAAAAATTTGAGGCCCAAGTCAAGATCATGAACAGCTTTGGTTGGTCGAACTCCGATTTCGTTGCTGCAGTCAAGAAACATCCAACTTTTTTATGGCTTTCCACAGAGGTATTGCAGAGAAAGATGGAATTTTTAGTCAAGGATGTTGGCCTGGCACCTTCAGACATTGCTAAGCAGTCAGTGTTTTTACGATTAAGTTTGGAAAAGAGGTTAATTCCTCGATTTCATGTGATGGAGATATTGAAATCTGAAGGGTCATGGACTTCACAGAAGAAGTTATCTACGTTTTTCTCATCGCCGGGGCCAAAATTTTTGCAGAAGTATGTACTCCCTTACAAAGATAAATTACCCAAACTGCTTGAAGTCTTGTGAGGTTTATTTGGGTATGATTTTTTTCTTGGATAACTCGTTCTAGTTTCTGATACGCTTTACTTATTACTTTCCTTGTTGGCCAATTATAAATGTAATTGCTAATATAGACATGAGGATGCTGTCTTGGTTTTCCCAAATTTCTTTTCTAGTACTTGATTGACTTGCAAAGCACTTATTTTAGGAAGTTGTCAGTTGAATTCCTTGCAAAATAGAAGAATTTGTGTTTAAAAATTTTTAAAATGTGATTTTTTTTTCTGTTTTCTTTCAGCAAATTGTGGGACACTGACATCTACCAAGGTTAGTGAGAAATCACTTTCCTTCTATTTGAAAGCTGAAGGAGAATAGCATTCTAGTTAGAAGTTTCTTTGTTGAGCTTCATAGAAAGTGTCACTCTTATTATGTTAACACAAAAATTACAGTCTTCTATTTCATTTCTGAATGCTGTCAATTACAAATTATTACATATACGTGCAGTGCTGTTTGCCTGAGATTCTTGTTGTATAGTAATTTGAATTGTAAAGTATGATAAATGTAGAGTAGTTCTCAAAAGTATTATTATTCAAAATTGTCTAAAGATATTATACTACTATATACATGGTTGTTCTCAAAAGTAGCTCAGGCAATCACCAAGGCAGCTTTGGTAGGTGATTACATCTCATACTTAACTGCCCCCTTGATCTGTTTTACCTCTTATTTATAAGTTGTTTGATTGGATTTATATTGCTTGATAATCTGAATGTTACTGTGTTATGTGCCTTCTTGCATGTTATTGTGTCATGTGTATGAGTAATGCCTCCGGGGATATGGTTGAGTTAGCTACTGAAGTGGACAATGATCGAATTTCGACGAAGTCGAGGTAATGTCCTCCTTCGTAGTGGCTAATTATAATTTTTCGATTTATCTTTTTACAGATAATTGTGAAATCGATTGTGTAAGACCGTTGGGATGACGGAAAATATGGTGGACATGATTGAATTGATTATTACGGAGTTTAAATGTTATATGTTTTAGGGTCTTGCATATATGATAATAATAATAATTTGTGTCCAATCTAAAGTTATTATATTGTCTTAAAAGAGAAAATAATCTTGACATTAATATTAAGATTTTTTTTATTTGAAGAAAATGTGTTAGTACTACTTGTTAAATGAACAAGTTTAAATATATTTTTGTGTTCAATTTATTAATATATTAATATGAATACAATTTATAAATTATATGCATCTATAATTTTTTATTAATATAATAAATAATTAAATAAAATTTTAAAATTAACAAATAAGATTATCCTATCAGGTTTAACAACTATCATATAAGTTTTTTAAAATAAAAATTTTAAATAATCAAACGAATTGTATTGAGAGTTTATGTAAACGAATTAAATTTAAGTAGCTTTGATTGCTAAGTTTGTAAAACAAATAAGTAAATCAAGTTTATATAATTATTTTAATAGTTTAATTAATTTTAAATTTGATTATTTGATTCGATTATCTTATAAATAAATTTGAATAATTATTAACGAGCTAATTAGATCGAACCAAAAGGCGTTAGATTGAGCCCGGAAGTGGTGAGTGAAGTAGGGTTTTGCGGGATCTATTTGGCTCGACCTCACGCGGGCGCTTGAGTCGCCGACGCGATGTTTCACTCCCTGGTCCGCCGCCGTGCCCTCCCCCCTCCGGCCCAACTCCATCGCGTCTTCTTCTCCACCGGCGCTTCCGCCTCCTTCTCAGGTTCCACCGCATCTCCTGATCCCAACATCCTGGTCGAGCACCTCGTGAATACATGCGGGTTCTCCGCCGACGATGCTTCCAAGATATCCAAATCGCTCCCCCGTTTTCGGTCCATCGAGAAGCCCTTCGCTGTTCTTGGATTCTTCAGATCTTATGGCTTTGATGGCGCTAATCTCAGAAAGTTAATATCTTGGAGGCCAGGAGTGCTCGGCTGTGATGTGGAGACGATCCTCGCTCCAAAGTTCAATTTTTTGCGCGACCTGGGGTTATCTGAGTCCGACATCGTCAATGTCATTATGCGGCAACCCTTCATCATTTGGGTCAACGTCCAGAACACGCTTCTTCCCAGATTGAAAGTTTGGGAAAGTTTATTTGGATCGAGGGAGATCCTCCTCAGGAATCTCCGGAGCTGTTCTAGGTTTATGACCAATAGCATTGAGAATGTGGTACGCCCTAACTTGAACTTCTTACGGGATGAATGTGGTATTCCTGAAGACCGGGTATCTGGTATCCTCAAAAGGCATCCGACCTTCATCGTGAAGAACCCAGACACCCTACGGGCTCTAGTAGATAGAGCTGACGGGATTGGAATTCCCCGAGACTCGAGGATGTTCCTCTGGATCCTTTTTGTGCTGCACGGCGTCAGCAGGGAAAAATTTGAGGCCCAAATCAAGCTCATGAACAATTTTGGTTGGTCGAACAAGGATTTCATTGCTGCAGTCAAGCAACAACCTACTTTTTTAAACCTTTCCATAGAGTTATTGCAGGGAAAGATGGAATTTTTTGTCAAGGATGTTGGGTTTGCACCTTTAGACATTGCTTACCACTCGGATCTTTTAGGATTAAGTTTGGAAAAGAGGTTAATTCCTCGATTTCGTGTTATGGAGATATTGAAATCTGAAGGGTTATGGAAGTCCACAAACAAGCTACATAGAATTTTCTTATCATCTGGTCCAAAATTTTTGCAGAAGTATGTGCTCCCTTACAAAGATAAGTTTCCCAAACTGCTTGAAGTCTTGTGAGTTGTAGCTGAGTTTGAGAGGAATATCCAACAGCTGAATGCTTTATTTGGGTATGAGTTTCTTTTCTTTTCTGAATAAGCAAAGATATTGAACCATTCTTGTTCTAGTTTCTCATATGGTTTACTTATTGCTAATGTAGACATGAGGATGCTAGCTTTTTCCAAATTCCTTTTTGACCTTGATTGGTTTGTTATTTTAGGAACGAACACAAAATTTACATGTAAAAAACTTCCAGCAAAGTTTTTCATTTCTGAATGCAAGGGTCACTCCCCTTCTTACAAATTCTTTCATATACGTGAACTCAAACTGTGATTTACAGACTATTTCATTTCTGAATGCTGATTCTTGAACTTGTATGTCTTAGTAATTTGAATTGTAAAGTATGATAAATGTAGAGTAGGTGATTGATGAGAACTGAAAGTGCGAGGAGTATACAAACCAAAAAAAAAAACATGGGCCACCTGCTTAGGCCCGCGACTCGTGTGGGTCGGCCTGTGCAAGTTTGAGTTGATTTAATTGAAAATTTTTATTTTTTTTTAATTTAAAATTAAAATTAAAAATTTAATGAACGAGTAGGTTTGACCGTTTAAATTGCAATTCAAATTTAAAATTTTTAACTCGATCAATTTAAATTATAATCTAAATTTTAAATTTTAATATTTTTATATTTTTTATTTTTTTGATAGGTTTGTAGGTTGGTCTGTCTAATTCATAATTTGTCTTGGGTTGGATTGGAGATTTTTCATTTCGTCAAATTGAGATTGGTTCTCTTTTTATCATATGATGAGTTTCTGATGAATTTGATCTCTCCATATGATTGATTTGTTTGATAGCTCTATTCAAAAGTAGTTCAGGCAATCACTAAGGCAGCTTTGGTAGGTGATTACATCTCATACTTAACAAGCCCCCTTGATCTGTTTTACCTCTTATTTATAAGTTGTTTGATTGGATTTATATTGCTCGATAATCTGTATGTTATTTGTTATGTGCTTTCTTGCATGTTATTGTGTTATATGTTATACGGGTTTAGTTCAGTGTTATCGTTGATAGTCTTATTTGATTTAGATTATAATTGAATGAGTTATAAATTAGAAATGATTACTTGTAGTTTAAGATTTTTTACAAATTTGAAGATTAATAATTTTTTTAGAATTATATTTTGATTTTAAAATTGAATTAATTGATATGTACAGTAAAATTTAATTGAAATTGAGTTAATTAATTTAATAAATTTTAATTTAAATATTTATAAATTAAAAATAATTTTATTAAAATATATAAAAATTTATTTTAAATTTAAAAAATTATAAATAAATTATATATATTATAAATTTATTATTATTATTAATATTATTAATTTAATTTAATTTATTTTAAAAATAAATTGAATCAAAGAATATGATAAATGTTAAATTGATTATATTTTATTTTTTTAAATAAATAAATTAAATCAAATAATTATTATTTTCATAATTTTAATTATATAATTATTAAATAATTATATAATTAAAATTATACATGATAATTAAAATCAAACACAACTTACAATATAAAATAATAAATTATATCACATCAAAAGTTATTATATTGTCTTAAAGAGAAAAGTAATCTTGACATTAGTATTAAGATTTTTTTTTTATTTGAAAAAATGTGCCTGTAGTATTCGTATTAAATGAATAAATTTGAATGTATTTATGTTCAATTTATTAATATTTATAATAGAGATGGAGAACACTTCGTGTCATCATGTTTATTAATAAATTTTTTATTAATATAATAAATAAATAAATTTTAAAATTATAAATATTTTTAACTAAGTCAGAATTTCAAACAAGTCAAGTTTTAACTGTTAAATTTATAAAAAAAAAATTAAGTCAAATAATCATTTTAATATAATAGTTATGATTCATAATATTCATTTTAAACTCTGACTTTGTTCGTTTACCGTCTAATTATTGGATGAAGTAGGGTTTTACGGGATCTATTTTGGTTAGGTCGACCTCACGTGGGCGATTGAGGCGCCGACGCGATGCTTCACTCACTGGTCCGCCGCCATGCCCTCCCTCTTTCGAGCCAACTCCGTCGCGTCTTCTCCTCCACCGGCGCTTCCGTCTCCTCCTCAGGCGTCGCCGCTTCTTCCGATCCCCACTTCATGGTCGAGTACCTCGTTAATACATGCGGGTTCTCCACCGACACTGCATCCAAGGCCTCCAAGTTGCTCCCTCGTATTCAGTCCACCGAGAAGGCCGACGCCGTTCTTGGGTTCTTCAGATCTCAGGGCCTTGATGGTGCTAATCTGAGAAGGATAATAGCTTGGAAACCGGGATTGCTAGGCTGGGATGTGGAGACGAACCTCGCTCCAAAGTTTAAACTTTTGCGCGAAATGGGATTATCTGAATCCGACATCGTCGGTATCGTTCGGCTGCACCCTATCGTTATTGGCTACAACAGCCAGAATACGCTTCTCCCCAGATTGAAGATTTGGGAGAGTTTATTTGGATCGACGGAGATCCTCATCAAGAATCTCCGGAAGAGTGGATGGTTTTTTAGCACCAACATTGAGAATGTAGTGCGCCCCAACATGGACTTCTTACGGGATGAATGTGGTATTCCTGAAGAGCGGGTTTCTCTTGTCATTAAAAAGCACCCCAGCTTCATCGCGCATAACCCAAATACCCTCCGGGCTCTAGTAGATAGAGCTGACAGGATTGGAATTCCCCGAGAATCTAGGATGTTCCTCTGGATCCTTTTTGTGCTGCACGGGGTCAGCAGGGAAAAATTTGAAGCCCAGATTAAGCTCATGAACAGTTTTGGTTGGTCGAACTTGGATTTCAATGCTGCAGTCAAGAAACATCCAACTTTTTTAAAGCTTTCCACAGAGTCATTGCAGGGAAAGATGGAATTTTTTGTCAAGGATGTTGGGATTGCAGCTTTAGATATTGCTTGCCACCCAAGGCCTTTAGGATTAAGTTTGGAAAAGACGTTGATTCCTCGATTTCGTGTGATGAAGATATTGAAATCTGAAGGGTTATGGAAGTCAACAAACAAGCTACATATATTTTTCTCATCATCTGGCCCAAAATTTTTGCAGAAGTATGTGCTCCCTTACAAAGATAAATTACCCAAACTGCTTGAAGTCTTGTGAGTTGTAGCTGAGTTTGAGAGGAATATCTAACAGCTGAAGGGTTTATTTGGGTATGAGTTTCTTTTCTGGATAAGCAATGATATTGAACCAATCTTGTTCTAGTTTCTCATATGGTTTACTTATTACTTTCATAATCCGTCAATTATAAATGTAATTGCTAATGTGGACATGAGGATGCTAGTTTTTTCCAAATTACTACCTGATTGGCTTGCAAAGCACTTATTTTAGGAAGTTATCAGTTGAACTCTTTGCAAAGTAAAAGACATTGTGTCTTTTCAAATGTAAAAAAATTGTTTTTTCTCTCTCCTTTTTTTCTTCAAGAAATGTTTGATTCATGTTGTGGTACAGTAATATCTGCCAAGGTTAGTGAGAAATCACTTTCCTTCTAATATTCTAGTTAGAAGCGTCTTTGTTGAGCTTCATTGAACGTGTCACTCTTGATATGTCGATAGAGTCAGTCACCTACATAAGTTTCCTTGTTTGTTAACACAAAAATTAGAGTCTATTTCTGAATGTTGTCAATTACAAATTGTTACATATATGTGAAGTATTGTTTACCTGAGGTTCTTCTTGTATAGTAATTTGAATTGTAAAGTGATCATAAAGATCTTATACTAATACTAGTATATATATGGTTGTTCTCAAAAGTAGCCGGGGCCGCCAAGGCAGCTTTCTTAGGTGACTACATCTCATACATAGCAGCCCCTTTGACGTTGGTGTTCTACTCAGGTCAAGCGGCTTAGTAGGCTTAGTATAAATATCAGAGTAAGGCTCAGGTGTCCCAGATATATCTCTTCACAGATATATCCTCTTCTGCTACTGCTGCAAACTGCAGTGTTCATTAATTTTATGTGCTTATTTATAAATTGTTTGATTGGATTTATAATGCTCGATAATCTATTTATGTATGTTATTGTATTATGTTTATTGATGGCAATATGAAATTATAAATTGTGTGATGAATTTGCTAATCACTTATTTACATGAGATTTGGAACTTTTTTTGAATGATTAACATTCTTTGATGTGTGTGTGTCTATATATATACATGCCATTGACATGAGGATGTTAGGCTTTCTGAGTTCCAGTTTGTAACTTGATCTAAGCATTTGTTCTAGGAATATGTCGAAGATATTTGTCTTTTAGAATTATGAAAGGCGATTTCCCCCCTTTTTGCAAGCAGAGTCAGATGTGTGCTCAACCCATTTTCTTTCAAATTAGTTGTAAGATCAATCGTTTTAATACTTTTGAAAGTTGAAGTAGCTTAGAATTCACATTGCAAGCTCCTTCACTGATCTTTACCGAAAGTGATATTCTTATTATGAGGAAACAGTAAGTTTATCGCTTGCTTAAGTATTTGAATCAATGAGAACTGAAGGTACTACTTGTATAGCGTTGATCAACAGAAACTCTATTTATTCACACAGTTGTTCTATCACGATTATATTATAATATGTAGAAGTTATTTAATAATTATTATGATTATTTTATAATAATTTTAATTAATTTAAAATAATTTTGATAAATTTAAATAATTTTAATTAAGTTGGAAAATATTTTTTTAATATAATAGTGATTTGTATAGTAATTTTGATTAAAATGGAATAGTTAATTTTTTTATATTATTATATCTATCGATATAATAGTGTCGAAAATAAGGGTAATCTTTTTTTTTTTAATTGAAGGAAGGGAGATATTTTATTTTTTTGATGATTTGTACAATTTAGGGCGTATTTTTTTTATTTTTATCCAATTATTTTTTGTTATTTATTATTCTTGCCATGTAATGCAAGGCAAAAGTGGAATTTGTGGGAAACTGAAAATAGCCCGGAAGAGGCGTCTCAACTTTCAATTAGGGTTTTGCAATTTGGTCTTTCGCGTTATATGCGTTACGAGCTTGCCTTGGTCGGCCAACGCGCCGTCCCGATGCAGCTTCACCTTCGCTCCCTAGTCCGCCGCCATGTCCTTCCGTCGATCCAACTCCGTTGCGCCTTCTTCTCCACCGGCGCTTCCGCCTCCTCCTCCTCAGGCGCCGCCGCTTCGAAGGTCTCAAAGTCGCTCCCCCGTTTTCGGTCCACCGAGAAGTCCGACGCTGTTCTTGGATTCTTCAGATCTCAGGGCCTTGATGGAGCCAATGTCAGAAAGATAATAGCTCGGAAACCAGGATTGCTCACCTGGGATGTGGAAACGAAACTCGCTCCAAGGTTTAAACTTTTGCGCGACTTGGGGTTCTCTGAGTCCGACGCCGTCCATGTCGTTATGCTGCACCCCATCTTTCTTTCCTATAACATTCAGAACACGCTTCTCCCCAGATTGAAGTTTTGGGAAAGTCTTTTTGGATCCAGAGAGATCCTCCTCGAGAATCTCCTGAGCTATAACAGGTTTATGACCAGAAACATTGAGAATGTACTGCGCCCCAACATTAACTTCTTACGGGATGAATGTGGTATTCCTGAAGAGCGGATTTCTCTTGTCCTTAGAACGCGCCCCACCTTGATCGTGCATAGCCGAGATGCCCTCCGAGCTCTGGTAGATAGAACTGAAGGGCTTGGAATTCCCCGGAAATCTAAGATGTTCCTCTGGGTTCTTAATGTGCTGCACGTGATCAGCAGGGAAAAATTTGAGGCCCAAGTTAAGCTCATGCACAGCTTTGGTTGGTCTAACTCGGATTTCAGTGCTGCAATCAAGAAACGTCCAACTTTTTTAATGTTGTCCATAGAGTCATTGCAGAGGAAGATGGAATTTTTTATCAAGGATGTTGAAGTTACACCTTCCTATATTGCTGACCAACCAATAGTTTTATCTTTTAGTTTGGAAAAGAGGTTAATTCCTCGATTTCATTTGATGAAGATATTGAAATCTGAAGGGTTATGGACTTCAAAAATCAAGCTACATAGATTTTTCTCATTGCCGGATTCAAAATTTTTGCAGAGCTTTGTTCTCCCTTACAAAGATAAACTCCCCAAACTTCTTGAAGTATTGTGAGCTGTAGCTGAGTTGAAGCGGAATAATCCAAACTGCAAATGGCTGCAAGGATTTATTTGAGTAAGGTATTTTATGACGTATAAACAATGATATTGAACTAATCTTTAACGTAGTTTTCATGCTCTATTATTTATAACTGTTGCTGTAGAAGACATGAGAACTCGGATTTCGTTACTGCAATGAAGAAATATCCAATCTTTTTAAGCCTTTCCATAGAGTTATTGCAGAGAAAGATGGAATTTTTGGTCAATGATGTTGGAATTTCACCTTCAGACATTGCTTGCCGCCCGGTGCCTTTAGTATTAAGTTTGGAAAAGAGGTTAATTCCTCGATTTCGTGTGATGCAGATATTGAAATCTGAAGGGTTATGGAAGTCAACAAACAAGCTACCTATATTTTTCTCAACATCTGGCCCAAAATTTTTGCAGAAGTATGTGCTTCCTTATCAAGATATACTCCCCACACTGCTTGAAGTATAGTGAGTTGTAGCTGAGTTCAAAGGGAATGATCCAAACTGTGAATGAATGCAAGATTTATAGAGGTTTGATTTTTATGACTGGATAAGCGATGATGATATTGCACCACTCTTGTCGTAGTTTTCATATGGTTTACTTGATTATGAATGTAACTGTTACTGTAGGCATGAGGATGTAAGGTTTTCTGAGTTCCATTTTGCAATCTGCTTGAGTTGAAAAGGATTTGTTTTATGTCCTTGTCAGTTGAACTCCTTCCAATTAGAAGATATTTGTCTTTTAGAATCATCAAAGGCTATTTTTGCCCTCTCTACAAGCAGAGTTGGATTTAAGCCTGAAAACAATACCCATCTGCCAAGATTATAGAGAAACTATTTTTAATTTTCATATTCTATATTATACATGCCATTGTTTTTGTAGACATGAAATTGTTAGGCTTTCTGAGTTCCATTTTGCAACTTGATTGAGCTAAAAAGGATTTGTAGGTACTGCAGTGACTTTAAGGACTAATAAATGGAACCTTAAATATTTAAAGAATTGAAATTATTAACAGTCAAAAAATTAAAAGTACATTTTATAAAAATATTCTTGCAAACTATTTTATCTTTTGCAAAAGTGGAATCCGTCACTTTGCAGTCCCACACGATCGGCCTCCCGATCATTTGTGAGGAGATAAATCGGGAAATTACAGTTGGTCGCGACACAGGAGGGTGTTGTCTGGCTTCGCTTTCGAACCTGCAAACTATTTTATCAGTATTACACTTTATGTAAAATAAATGGAACCTTAAATATTTAAAGGAGCAGGTTGTTATTATTATCATTTTTTTGCATATGCAAGGCAAAAAAGTGAAATTTGTGGGGGTAGCTTTAGAAAAAATGAAACATTTAGGGGGGCAAATGTGACATTAGGGTTTTGCGATTTGATCTTTGCGTTATGTTTGTGACGAGCTAACCTGGTCGCCCGAAGCGCCGTCCCGATGCAGCTTCACCTTCGCTCCCTAGTCCGCCGCCATGCGCTCCTTCCATCGATCCAACTCCGTCGCGTCTTCTTCTCCGCCGGCGCTTCCGCCTCCGCCTCCTCCTCCTCCTCAGGCGCCACCGCTTCCAAGGTCTCAAAGTTGCTCCCCGTTTTCGGTCCACCGAGAAGTCCGACGCTGTTCTTGGATTCTTCAGATCTCAGGGCCTTGATGGAGTTAATCTCAGAAAGATAATAGCTCGGAAACCAGGATTGCTCCGCTGGGATGTGGAAACGAAACTCGCTCCAAGGTTTAAATTTTTGCGCGACATGGGGTTCTCTGAGTCCGACGCCGTCAATGTCATTATGATGCACCCCGTCTTTCTTTCCTGTCACATCCAGAACACGCTTCTCCCCAGATTGAAGTTTTGGGAAAGTCTTTTTGGATCCAGAGAGATCCTCCTCGAGAATCTCCTGAGCTATAACAGGTTTATGACCAGAAACATTGAGAATGTACTGCGCCCCAACATTAACTTCTTACGGGATGAATGTGGTATTCCTGAAGAACGGATTTCTCTTGTCCTTAGAACGCGCCCCAGATTGATCGTGCATAGCCCAGATGCCCTCCGAGCTCTGGTAGATAGAACTGAAGGGCTTGGAATTCCCCGGAAATCTAAGATGTTCCTCTGGGTTCTTAATGTGCTGCACGCGATCAGCAGGGAAAAATTTGAGGCCCAAGTTAAGCTCATGCACAGCTTTGGTTGGTCTAACTCGGATTTCAGTGCTGCAATCAAGAAACGTCCAACTTTTTTAAAGTTTTCCATGGAATCACTGCAGAGGAAGATGGAATTTTTTATCAAGGATGTTGAAGTTACACCTTCCTATATTGCTGACCAACCAATAGTTTTATCTTTTAGTTTGGAAAAGAGGTTAATTCCTCGATTTCATTTGATGAGGATATTGAAATCTGAAGGGTTATGGACTTCAAAAATCAAGCTACATAGATTTTTCTCATTGCCGGATCCAAAATTTTTGCAGAGCTTTGTTCATCCTTACAAAGATAAACTCCCCAAACTTCTTGAAGTCTTGTGAGCTGTAGCTGAGTTGAAGCGGAATAATCCAAACTGCAAAATGGCTGCAAGGATTTACTTGAGTATGGTATTTTATGACGTATAAACAATGATATTGAACTAATCTTTAATGTAATTTCCATGCTCTATTATTTGTAACTGTGACTGTAGAAGACATGAGAACTCGGATTTCGTTACTGCAATGAAGAAATATCCAATCTTTTTAAGCCTTTCCATAGAATTATTGCAGAGAAAGATGGAAAAGAGGTTAATTCCTCGATTTCGTGTGATGGAGATATTGAAATCTGAAGGGTTATGGAAGTCAACAAACAAGCTACTTATAATTTTCTCAACATCTGGTCCAAAATTTGTGCAGAAGTATGTGCTTCCTTATCAAGATATACTCCCCAAACTGCTTGAAGTATTGTGAGTTGTAGCTGAGCTCATAGGGAATGATCCAAACTGTGAATGAATGCAAGATTTATATAGGTTTGATTTTTATGACTGGATAAGCAATGATATTGAACCAATCTTGTCGTAGTTTTCATATGGTTTACTTGATTTTGAATGTAACTACTGTAGGCATGGGGATGTTTTCTGAGTTCCATTTTGCAATCTGATTGAGTTGAAAAGGATTTGTTTTAGGACCTGACCTTATCAGTTGAACTCCTTCCAATAAGAAGATATTTGTCTTTTAGAATCATCACAAGCAGAGTTGGATTTATGCCTGAAAACAATACATCTGCCAAGATTATAGAGAAACCCTTTTTAATTTTCATATAATATATTATACATGCCATTCCTACTGTAGACATGAGAATGTCAGTCTTTTTGTGTTTCATTTTGCAACTTGATTGAGTTAAAATGGATTTGTAGGTACTGCAGTGACTTTGAGGACTAATAAATGGAACCTTAAAATATTTAAAGAATTGAAATTATTAACTCCTTTCATGCATCAAAAATTAAAAGTACATTTTTTAAAAATATTCTTGCAAATTATTTTATCAGTATAACACTTTATGTAAAATAATGGAACCTTAAATATTTAAAGCAGCAGGTTGTTATTATAATTATTTTTTGTGGGGTAGCTTTAAAATATTATGAAACATATAGGGGGGCAAATGTGACATTAGCCTGAAAGTGGCGTTTCAATTAGGGTTTTGCAATTTGGTCTTTGCGTTATATTCGTGACTGTCTTACCTGGTCGGCCGGAGCGCCATCCCGATGCTTCACCTTCACTCCCTAGTCCGCCGCCATGCGCTCCTTCCATCGATCCAACTCCGTCGTGTCTTCTTCTCCACCGGCACTTCTGCGTCCTCTTCAGGCGTCACCGCTTCTCCCGATCCCCACTTCATGGTCGACTACCTCGTGAACTCATGCGGGTTCTCTGCGGACGATGCTTCCAAGGTCTTCAAGACGCATCCCCGTCTTCGGTCCACCGAGAAGCCCGACGCTGTTGTTGGATTCCTCAGATCTCAGGGCTTTGAAGGCGATAATCTCAGAAAGATAATAGCTTGGAAACCGAGAGTGCTCGGGTGGGATGTGGAGACGAAACTCGCTCCGAAGTTCAATTTTTTGCACGACATGGGGTTATCTGTGTCCGACGCCGTCAATGTCGTTATGCTGCACCCCGACATTCTTTCCGTCAACATCCAAAATACGCTTCTCCCCAAATTGAAGGTTTGGGAAAGTCTTCTTGGATCCAGGGAGATCCTCCTCAAGAATCTCCGGAGGGGTAACAGGTTTATAGGCAACAGCATTGAGAATGTGGTACGCCCGAACTTGAACTTCTTACGGGATGAATGTGGTATTCCTGAAGACCGGGTTTCTCTTGTCATTAAAAGTCACCCCAGCTTCATCGTGCTGAACCCAAATACCCTCCGGGCTCTGGTGGATAGAGTTGACGGACTTGGAGTTCCCCGAGGATCTGCAATGTTCCTCTGGATCCTTTATGTGCTACACGCGGTCAGCAGGGAAAAATTTGAAGCCCAAGTCAAGCTCATGAACAGTTTTGGTTGGTCAAAGTCGGATTTCGGCACCGCAATCAAGAAATATCCAAAATTTGCAAGCCTTTCCATAGAGTCATTGCAGAGAAAGATGGAATTTTTGGTCAAGGATGTTGGGATTGCACCTTTAGACATTGCTTACCACCCGACGTCTTTAGGATTAAGTTTGGAAAAGAGGTTAATTCCTCGATTTCGTGTGATGGAGATATTGAAATCTGAAGGGTTATGGACGTCAACAAACAAGCTACATGAACTATTCTCATTATCTGGTCCAAGATTTTTGCAGAAGTATGTGTTCCCTTACAAAGATAAATTACCCAAACTGCATGAAGTCTTGTGAGTTGCAGCTGAGCTTGAGAGGAATAACCAACAGGGGTTTATTCGGGTATGAGTTTCTTTTCTGGATAAGTAATGATATTGAACCATTCTTGTTCTAGTTTTTCATATGGTTTACTTATTACTAACTCCTAATGTAAACATCATGAGGATGCTAGTTTGTTTTGACTTGCAAAGCACTTATTTTAGGAAGTTGTCAGTTGAACTCCTCACAAAGTAGAAGACATTGTGTCTTTTAAAATGTCAAAAAAAGTGATTTTTTTTTTTCTTCCAGCAAAATTTGATTCATGTTGTAGTACAGTGACATTTGCCAAGCTTAGTGAAAAATCACTTACCTTCTATTTAATTTATCTCATCTCTTAATATTCTAGTTAGAAGCTTCTTTGTTGAGCTTCATTGAAAGTGTCACTCTTAAATTTTCTTGTTTGTTAACACAAAAATTACAGAGTCTATTTCTGAATGTTGTCCATTACAAATTCCTACATATATGTGAAGTACTGTTTGTCTGTGATTCTTCGTGTATAGTAATTTGAATTGTGAAGTGATCATAAAGATCTTATACTAATATATATATATATATATATATGGTGGTCCTCAAAAGTAGCCTGGGCAATCGCCAAGGCTGCTTTGTTAGGCGACTACATCTCATGCTTAGCAGCCCCCTTGAGTTAGTGTTTTAAAGGCAATCTAGGCCGGCCACTCGATCTGTTCAACTGCTTAATCTACTCAGGTCAAGCCGTTTAGGATAAATATCGAGTAGGCTCAGGTGCCCTAGATAGATCTCTTCACAGATTCATCCTCTTTTGCTGCTGTAACTGCAGTGTTCGTCCTCTTTGCAACCAGGTATCTGTTTTCTATCTTCTGTTACCATCTTATTATGTAGGGTTGTAAATGAGTTAATTTTTCAGGTTTGTTTTATAAGATAACAGAGTTAAGTCAAGTCGATTTTAAAATGAATTAAGCCGTTAATATAGTTGTTTAAGTTTGATTTGATTTATTTTTTATGAATTTGAATTTGATGTAAGTTTGATTCTAATTTGATTCGTTTATATATTATTAAACTCTTAGTTTAAGTTTATTTGATTATTTTGAAATTTTATAATTTTTATCTTGTTAGATTTATTATTAAATTTGATAATATTAATTATTTTGTTTAATTTAAAAGTTGATTTATTTAGTATATTGATGAGAATTTTATTAGTAAATATGATTTATAAATTTTATTTATAAATAATTAGTAATTTTTATTCATTAATTAAATATATATATATATATATATATATATATATATATATATATAAATTTATTTATTTAATTTAATGAGTTATTTGAATTTGTTTATTTTATTGATTTTATGTGTATTAAATGAATATAAATAAATAATAATAAGTTTGTTGATGAATAAGTCTAATTATTGTTTAAATTCTTTAATTTTATATGCGTATAATTATTTATAAGTTGTTTGAATGGATAGACGGGCAAAATTTAAATAATTAAATTTCTAATAAAGCAAGAAAATAATCAATATGCTAAATAGATCGAACCAAAACACGTTAGATAGACCTTATGTATACGAAACATAAAGGTGATTGAATTATACGATCCATCTATATTTTTTAATTTAATTTGATGATCCATCTATATTTTTTAAATTTATTTTATTTATATATTTTTTAAATTTATTCTATTTATATTTTTTAAATTTATCTGGATGATTAATAAAAAAAATTATATGGTTCGAATCAGTATCTCCGTTGAATTAGGGTTCCAAGAGTAGAATTAGGGTTTTACGGGATCTATTTGGGTCGTCCTTACGCTGTCACATGACGCGCCGACGGCGATGCTTCAATCCCTGGTCCGCCGCCATGCCCTCCCTCCTTCGACACAACTCTGTCGCGTCTACTCCTCCACCGGCACATCCGTCTCCTCCTTAGGCACCACAGCTTCTCCCGATCCGCAGTTCCTGGTCGAGTACCTCGTGAATACATGCGGCTTCTCCGCCAACGATGCTTCCAAGGTCTCAAAGTCGCTCCCCGTTTTCTGTCCACCGACCAGCCCGACGCTGTTCTTGGATTCTTCAGATCTCAGGGCCTCGATGGCGCTAATTTCAGAAAGTTAATATCTTGGAGGCCAGGATTGCTCGCCTGGGATGTGGAGACGAAACTCGCTCCGAAGTTCAATTTTTTGCGCGACATGGGGTTCTCGTTGTCCGACGCCGTCCATGTCGTTATGCTGCACCCCGACCTTCTTTCCCTCAACACCCAGAATACGCTTCTCCCCAAATTGAAGGTTTGGGAAAGTCTTCTAGGATCCAGGGAGATCCTCCTCAGGAATCTCCGGAGGGGTAACAGGTTTATAAGCAACAGCATTGAGAATGTGGTACGCCCGAACTTGAACTTCTTACGGGATGAACTTGGTATTCCTGAAGACCGGGTTTCTCTTGTCATTAAAAGACACCCCAGCTTCATCGTGCTGAACCCAAATACCTTCCGGGCTCTGGTAGATAGAGCTGACGGACTTGGAGTTCCCCGAGGATCTGCAATGTTCCTCTGGATCCTTTATGTGCTGCACGCGGTCAGCAGGGAAAAATTTGAAGCCCAAGTCAAGCTCATGAACAGTTTTGGTTGGTCGAAGTCGGATTTCGGCACCGCAATCAAGAAATATCCAAAATTTGCAAGCCTTTCCATAGAGTCCTTGCAGAGAAAGATGGAATTTTTGGTCAAGGATGTTGGGATTGCACCTTTAGACATTGCTTACCACCCGACACCTTTAGGATTAAGTTTGGAAAAGAGGTTAATTCCTCGATTTCGTGTGATGGAGATATTGAAATCTGAAGGGTTATGGATGTCAACAAACAAGCCACATATGTTTTTCTCAACATCTGGTTCAAAATTTTTGCAGAAGTATGTGCTCCCTTATCAAGATATACTCCCCAAACTGCTTGAAGTATTGTGAGTTGTAGCTGAGTTCAAAGGGAGTGATCCAAACTGTGAATGAATGCAAGATTTATATAGGTTTGATTTTTGTTACTGGATAAGCAATGATAGTGAACCAATCTTGTCGTAGTTTTCATATGGTTTACTTGATTATGCATGTAACTGTTACTGTAGGCATGAGGATGTTAGGTTTTCTGAGTTCCATTTTGCAATCTGATTTGAGTTGAAAAGGATTTGTTTTATTTTCTTATCAGTTGAACTCATTCCAATTAGAAGATATTTGCCTTTTAGAATCATCACAAGCAGAGTTGGATTTAAGCCTGGAAACAATACCCATCTGCCAAGATTAGAGAGAAACCATTTTTAATTTTCATATTCTATATTATACATGCCATTGTTACTGTAGACATGAAGATGTTAGGCTTTCTGAGTTCCATTTTGGAACTTGATTGAGTTGTAAAGGATTTGTTTTAGGGATATGCCAGTTGAATTCCTGATAAGAAGATATTTGTCCTTTAGAATCATGAAAGGTGATTTTCCTCCCTTTGGCTGTCAATGGAAACTCTATTTATAATAATTCATAATCTTTCATTGTGCATTGTTGGGAAATTATTCAGCTAGTTAACTCCAAATAGTTAGAACTCATAGCTCCTTGTTATTGCATTGTGCATTGTTGCATTACCGGAAAGAAAATAGCTCACCTATCGAGCACCATTTAGGTGATATGTCTGACGATGAACACTTGCAAGGATGATCTGGTGAAGCATCAATTTTATTTGCTGTTGATAGACTGAGTTCGTCAACATGACACTGAAATTCACTGTAATAAACCATAACTCCACATGATTTAACTAAGAAGTAAGCAGAAACAAATCCTGAAAGTTTGAAGGATAAACCAACACTATTGAAGGCACAAAGAACATTGTTCAAAATCTGAAGTACGATGACAAAACTACTATTTCTTCAGGCAAATGGGGCATACGTTTGGTCAACTAGTTCTGGTGGCTTAATAATATGTGGCATATACACGTAAACGGCTGCGACAGAAAGATGAACTTTTCTTACTGGGCAAATCGCTTAGTCCAGTCGGCCGCTATCTTGTCGTGCTTAGCTCGATCTGTCAAATATAATTGAGCAATACTTGAGTTGCGGGGAGTATCTGCAAGCACGATAGAGGGAAAAAAACAGCATATGAAGAGGGTAAACAAATACGGTTCCAGGTCTAATTGAGCAATTAACTAAGCAGGTAAAAGGAGATACACATACAGGGGTCAGGGTTAGTGATGATGGATTTGATGGCAATTAAAACCTTGGAAATTGTTAAAGCTGGACTCCATCCATCCTTCAGGATGTCTAGATTTAGATTGCCAGCAGTATCAACATTGCAGTGATAAATCCGGGTTTTAAATGTCACCTGATTGCATAATGATGAAGAAGATTGCATAACCAACTCAAGTAGGAGATAAAATATGATAGCAATTATCAGATATTTTATTGCTCTACAAAAATTAACATTTCTATTTGGGCATCCAATTGCTCGAGTCAAAAAGTTTGGACTAGAAGTTGTTTGACCGACTCAGATATTCCTCCAAACAACCTAATATCCTTTGAAGTCACCAACTGCCTAACTATACTTCACAGTTCCTACAAACCAAACATGGGAATTCCAGTCAGTTTAAGTGACTTGCATAAGTGGTTCGTAAGGTTTTCAATTTGACTTTTCAAGGTTTCATCCACTAGAGACGAGTTCAACTTGAAAAGCAAACCTCCATAACAAAAACTTGGAAACATATTCAAAGGACAACAATCTTCAAGGATTCAAGCTGATCGTGGGGGAAATCACTAATTTTTGTGAAACATGTGCCATGGAGCATGGTGTGCTACGGCTGCCATAGCCCATTGGCAACAATAAGCCACATCCAATACACTTATATATTGAGGTCGTCATTCAGTAGTAAATATGCTTCCTGTTATGTTCTGATGGAGCGATATAACAGCATAAAATAAGACTAATTTTATAGCTAAAAGATCCAGGATGATACTCTTAGACCTGAAAATGCAAAACATGATTGGTTTCATTTTGTTTAGTTCAGGCTACATACCTTTGGGGCTTTGAACGGATACTCAGGTGGAAAGATGATGTCAAAGAAAAAAATGCCACCTTCGTATGGAGATCCTGAAATAAGAACGAAAGATGGTTGTAGTAAATGTTCCAGGCTGAACATTCTAAGGTTACTTATCATTCTTATGAAAGCTTACTCCAAAAAAGAAAGAAAGAAAGACATACTAATGAAATTACAGCATATAGACCATCAGCAATTAACAGAATCAACAGGCAAGTCGTCCAAGAAATGCTTGCTCATTTCTAATAGATTTTTCAAAAATATCAAAATTATAATGATTTTTTCATGTTTGTCGTTGACAATTTGTGCACATTTTTATGTTTAGATTGAAATTTGGCAAGTCCTAACCATGGAATGGTTACAAAATAGTATAATTTCAACAACACAAAACTCCTACAATAATAGAATGATGCTGCCAAGTGACTGAAGCAATTAGGAGAATCTGTTTTGGTGGGAATTCAAATAAAATTCCCATGCCAACGCGATAGCTCACATGGAACGTAGTTGGAAAAGGGGAAAAAATATCAAATTTGAATAAAAATTCATCTCAATTTGCTAGTACAAACTTAATAAAACCTAAGGAATTTTAGGAATACATGATTTTTCTAATTCAGCGGAAAATGTAAGGACTATAAAGCAAACAGTAGCATGGTTTACACAAAACTAGTGTTAATCTACCAACAGTTGCTTGGTCTACTGATAAGCAAGCCAGATTTTGAGGCTTTTCTGCCAAAAGGTTTGGAGTTTGAATCTGTAGAATGACATTAGCACTATTTGGAAAGATTTAACCATATCACTCCTGTCTCGAATGGGGATTTGTCACCTATCCAATATGATGTGACAACACCCTATGATCAAAGACCAAAAAAGCTATTCTTAATCCCAATGAGAACTATAATTACTATCAATCTACACCTTCAGTTAGTAGTGTTGGAAAGATTTTTATGGCCATAAATAAAAGAGTTGGGGAATTACAATTGCTGTGCAAGCAGCATCAAACTTGGATGGAAGGCAAGTGAAGATGGATGGGCCAATGTTTTACAAACTTAAAAGGGCTTTTACACAAGGTGTTCCTAGTTGACTAAATTAGACTAAATGATAAAAAAAAAAAAGAGTGAAGATGCCACTGACACCAAGGGATTCTTGGTCTATTCCTATAAATGGATGGCACCCTGGGATCTGGGCACTAGCCCAATCAACACAGCTTGTGACACAATGTTAGCTTGCCACATTTTTTTCTTAGGAAAGCTAATTTGACTTGCCAAATTCAAGAATGCTTGGCATCTAAAAGTGTTCACATATGCAGAGTTTGTTGCAAAGAAGAAATAAAGGAGGGATATTTAAGGCAACTCTTGCTCAGCAGCTAAAAGCATCCATTAAAAATTGTTCAACAATCCAACTTAAAGATGCATATTTAGACATGATTCCCTAGGATGGATAATCTACCAATGAGAACGAAAGATAAGTTCTAATCATCAACTCACCATAATGCTATGTTTGTCTAAGCTAAAAGTCTAACATGTGACAAGAAAAACTAAATGTTTATTCCTTCAACCTGTAATCATAATGCTAATATTCTAAGGGTATAGGTTGTGCTGGTGGTTCAGAAAAAAAGAAAATCAGAAACAACATAGTCATTTAACATCTCAAATATCATGGAAGGGGACAGCTCTCTTAAGAACCTAGCACATTTCACAAGAATGTTGCACCAATCCACAAAAAGGTTTACATTATTGTAGTAAGTGTATAATCAAACTACAAACCCATAGATAACAATCTAATGATCTCAACCAGAAACAGATATCTGGAAGTGCAAAATCATGATTTCAATCAATCAGATGATTGCAGATGCAAATAATCCACTCGATCATGGAAATTTAGTAAATTTTACCAAGTAGCAAATACTAACAAAAGTTAGCAGTTGTAAAATGTGCATATAGGGGTCTAGACTGTTAGATATCACAAGAGGGATGCAAACTAATTGAAGAAATAGACCTTGGGGGCCAATGATGGTGGAGACCCAGTGGTACAGGTTATCTCCCTTGGGGCCAGCAGAGCAATCTGCGAGAAGAGGGTCAACATTCAACTCCTGCATCTCCTTTTGGATCCTCTTCCCTGAGGATGATACTGATGTAGTTGGTGGCCAACCTCGAACACCAACACCCCCTATGCCACCATTGCCTCCCCCACCAATCCCACCTCCTCCACTGCCATCACCTGAAGGAAGGCCACTAGTAGGTGTGGAAGACCTCATTTTCCACAATTGCAATCAACTAAAAAGGGGGAAAAACTGGGAACAGAAAAATAAGAATCAACTCTAAGAATATGTCTTGGCTTTGTAGGTTGTTAAGCTTGCTTTCCTAAGTAGAGATACTAGAGGGCATAACCTCTCTTCATAGGAAAATAGGCCATGCAACCTGCAAGAGGATTAGATTCATAAAATCCATAAATTCAATAGCCTTTTAGAATTAAAACTAAATAAATAACTATCAAAGCATTACTACCATGTATCAAACGATAAGAATGTATAACAAATTCAATAATCAAGTGTAAGACTTTCAAGTTATTGGTGATACTTCCGCGATGCAGCAATGTGTTCAACATTGAAATTAATGTTGGATTGTTCAGTTTGTGTCTAAGTTTAAGTTCTTTTAAAATTCATTAATTTCAGAACTCATACACCATATTACAAAAAACCATGATAATAAAGCATTTATTCTCATATACATATTTGTCATGAATTCAACTCGTAAGAAGAAAATTTGTTTCTCTCCTTAGAACCAAATACTAACATCAGTGATTAATTCCAAACTGAGAAAGGTTCCACCAAGATTCTACTGAAAGAAAAAGCATCAAATAAGCTCTAAAATTTCAGTAATTTAATTACCAAGAGAAGTGTGATAGATCAATCATTTTAGTTAAGGCCTAAACCCTAATTATTGAATCAAGTAAGCATGAAACTTTGGAATTTAGTTACATAAGACCATAGGATTCTTAATCACCATATATCCACATTTCTGATTCTTTTATGGCCCACCCTTTGAAGAGTAATTATATATTATGACCATATACAAACAAAATAAATGTACACGAAACTATACCAAAATAATGAAAATTTTATGTTTTTCTACTTATTCTATTATAATATGTACATGTAGAGGGAAAAAGCAGATAAAAAGATTATAATAGAAATGATAAGTTAGTGCCAACAAACACATTGCCTCCGCATTGTAGGCACCATCATTCTCAAAGCTACATCAAGTGCATAGAAAATCATTTTCAAGTAATGCTAATCATCGTCATCAAGTAAAGCAGAAATTTTTCCACAATAGAAATCCTATTATTTTATATTGTATATTTTTTTCAAGCCGTATGGAAAACTATAGAAATTTAAAAACTCCGATTTATCAGTAATCCTCATTTCCTTTGTCTGTAAAGGAAGATGGAAAAAACTGATGACAAAGGAAGATGAAAATCCAGTAATGGGGATCCAGATCGTTGTGCTCATCTAAATAAAAAGGAAGTTATATGAGATTTGATTTCAGTTTATCAATAAGGTGACTCTACTATAACTAACACTCTATCAAACATGAAAAAAGAAGAGGGTGATCCACTAAAGAGTCAAATATCTCAACCCATTACCTGGATTCCAGCTATCAAGTTGAGATCACAATAATCGATGAAGAGTCAGGCACTTTTTTATGGTCCTTTTCAATATGGTTTCTATGAACTCTTAGTAACAACACTAGCTATGAACTTTAGTTAAACTTTGTTGCTCCATGCTGGTACGAATAGGACTCCGGTTCCTCTATGTTACTGGGCAGTCCAGCAATGTCCTCCGGACAATTATGGGGGATTCAAAATTGTTGTATTTCCTATACTCACATAGCTACTCCATCTATACACTAAATTCAGATCGGTAAGAAATGTGCAACCTGGAGGCGAAGAGGTGCGGGCGGAGGAGCGCGCGAAGGAGGGAAACAAGAGCGATGCCTGGAGAAGGGCCATGGGTGTCAGCCCATCGACGGTAGGTTGCGCCGCCGGCTCATCGAGTTTGCGGAGAAGACGATCGGCAGCGTCGAGCCCTCGTACCAAAAGAAAAGTAGGTTTGATAATTTTGACATCCGAAATTAATCCGGATTCGTCCAAAAACTTAAATGGATCGGAAAATAAATTTGGGGTCCGTGGTTCTCCGAGTTCGAGCCGGACTGGCCTGTTTCAGTGTTGTGTGGGACCTAGCACGAGATGCTACGTCCCTTCATCGCACCCCCCATAACGGTTTGAATTTTTTGGACTTATTTTTTAAAAAATAAAATTAAAAAATAAAAATGTTTAAAAATAGAAAAATGAAATGAAGATTTTGATATTTGTACGGATATGAACTAAATATATTTGCGAATATGTAAGTTAACAAGCTGACAAATCTATTACCCCATAACGGGGGCTTATTTTTTAAAAAATAAAATTTAAAAAATAAAAATGTTTAAAAATAGAAAAATGAAATGAAGATGATGTTTGTACGGATATTTGACAAATAGCAACGAATTAAAGGGGCTCAACAAAAGCACTTAGGATCCATCTTCACTTCTCGGATTTATCAAGTGGGTTGGTCAGCAAAGTCGGACCATCCACTCTACGATTAGTCGGGCGCAAGCTTGGATATCTAGCGAAAGAATGGCAAATCTATCTACTGTTTCATAAACAAACCATGAATTACATCGTAGAATGAATCACAAAATGAATTACTATCAATTTACAGTAAAGAAGCAGCAAATGACAGCTTTAAGGCTTCATTTCACACAACCAGAATACACAGTTTATAGCATGAGAAACACCTTAATATGCAGTTCCAGGTCTTTGCAGCAATGGTGCAAACCAGATCAAAACATTTCAGCAATTTGTGTTGTCAGAGGATTGTGCAACGGCACCTGTTTTGTTTTCGGGCTCCTGCAAGTTGTTTGCCTGTCGATTCTTACATTAGCAATGTCGTAATCTGGCAACTTATATGGATGAGGAAATCCAACAACTGTGTTCAATCTATATTTGTTCATAAGCATCAAATCCTGCCTCTTCAGATGAATTTGTGAATTTCAAAGTCTCTATACTCATAATATGCAACTATCATTCAGAATCTGCTAAAGATGAAAAGTGGTGCTTATATCATCAAATCAGTGTAGGCCAGTAATGCATAAGGATGATTATTATCCCTCAAAACTACAGATTCAACTTGGTTAACAAGGAAGATAGTAGGTTTATTCTCAACGTCCGTAAGCTGTATTAGTTAATTGTTCCATAAAAGAGCAACAACTGAAGAAGAATTACACTACCATAACAATTCGTCCAACTTGTTGCCAATTCCAGATGTGAGCTTATAATTCTATCTAATAATGGCAGCAGAAGCATAAGTGTGCTGAAAGAGTTCATGATCTTGATTATGCAAGCCAACAAAAACAATACGAGTTGGAAAACCTAATGTTGAGAAGGCAATGTGTTCTCTAATTCTATCAAGCTTCTAACCTTACTAATATAATCCCAATTTTCCTGCCTTGGTCATTGATTTTTCTTTAATACTAATGTTCATGTATCATACTATATAAGGTACGGGATTTAACTATTTTGAATCTGTGTTATCATACATTACTTTATGGATTATAGTGTTCGACTATTAGAAAGAAAACAGATAAAAAAATCATTGTGCTGCTATTACGGCATCTAAACTTTACAATGGAAATGGACAAAGCTAAAGTAGAGCACTAAGGCAACTAAGTGATTTAGAATACTCTTACTGACTAAACATGAAAAACCTGAGAACTCTGCCAATGTTAGACATAATTAGAACAGGAGGAACTAAAAATCATGTTGATTCTCCATCCGGTATATGTAAACTCATTTTTAAATCAAATCAATCCAGAACAATCTCAGTCGAAATTATCAGAAACATGGACAAGTAAAATGCAATTCAGTGAATTGTTGTTTCATATTGCCCCATGATGCCCACACATTTTTTCAGTTAGTTCCAAAGTACAGACGAATTAGCTAAGCACTTGGAGAAGGAATTAGCTATCAAAAAAAAAAAAAAAAACTACACATGATCAGATGAAAGGCAAGACGCAAGGCCAATTGTTAAGCTTAATAGTGCCGCCTTGTTTCCATTTCTTATAATTCTTTTTTTTTTTTTTTTTTGCCTCTTGAATTCTATCGATTGTGATTGAATTGCCAACCAACAAATAAATGTTTTGCCTCAAATTCTTTGCTAGTTCCTGGTGCAAACTCAACCATAAACAGTGTCAACATCCAACACCAACGAACAAGATTCTTTGTGTCTGCATAAAAAAGGCATTGCTTGTTATGATTACATTTATCTGATGAACAAACCTCTTTTTTTAGCAAAACAACCTTTTGAGTCGTTTGACTCGATGCTTTACAAAAAAACAGACTCAACTCCATACCAAATACTTCCATTTGGATGAAGATTATCAGCACTAAGAACAGATTAATTTAACTGGCTCCTGAGGTAATGCAATGCCATTTGCCAAAGTACATTACTTTGTCGTCGTCTTCCTGGTCAGTATCGGTTCAAAGGATAAAAGTTTCCGCCGAAGGAAAGAACGGTGCGAAACTTCAACTGTCGATAGGTAACTTCAGTTTACCAAGTGCTATGAGTGTTTGGCGTGACACTGTTTACTTGTATATTACAACAAAAAGAATGTCATATAGAAGAGTTGCATTTTCTGGAATATTGCAGTCGCCTGAAAAAAAACATAACACATCAATCTTAATCTTGGGTTAGTAGCTTAACAGTATATTAAATGATCATAATGCAAATTTGGTGATTAGAATAGTACCAAATAGCTTCAGTACTGATAAATAGGTATCACACTAAATAGAAGTATGAACCAGAAATTATTTAACAGAATGTATAATAAGCAATTTGCTCGAACATGGCATTGAACCCAAACAGATTTTTTAAGGAGCAGGTAATCAACAAAGACACCAGGATAGTTTACATCTAGAAGCTGCAAGTACAAGGATACAATGAGTTACTGGATGAATCACAATCTGGCCGCCAGAGTGGAAATTTCAGAACCTTTAGTTTTTGCAAGTAAACGAGAGCATGAATTTGAGTGTTCATACTGGCTTCATTGCCTTGGACAGGAAAAGCACCAGTGCCATGAATTTGGGTTAGCAAATGGAATAGGTGAATGTATATTACTGTGTGTGTTGTGTGGAGCATTCATCAAATAGTTAGGAGTAACACTTGACTTATTGATTCTATATCGCAAACCTAACAATGAGTCTATTAATGCACAGAAATTTATAACTTCTTTCACCAAGTAAATATTCTTTCATATGGTTGAAACCATGGTCGAACTCTCTTGCATGAGGCTTAGACTGGAATAATACCGATTACTGATCAATCTCCATAAACTGAGTCATATTGCCCAGCACATGAATATACCAAGATCAGGTACAATATATCTCTGATATTTGTTAGAACGGTACGTCTCGCTCTACCAGTCAAAATATAAAACAATAATTGAACTCTCATGTTACCTTGAAAACATCCTGCTGGTTCAGGTCCATATGCTAACAATGGAGGTATGAGAAGTGTACGCTTTCCCCCTATAAGAGTTTGAAAATAAATAAAAAGGTCACATGAGAAAAAGGTTGAATGAAAATTGAAGGAACTGAAGTACATAAATATTTGCTAGGTTAATATCTTACCAACAAGCATTGGAGGTACTCCACCACCACCAAGGATTCCTTGATCAAATCCTGGCAGGACCTTTAAGTAGAAGAGATAAATGAGCAAACATAAAAGCAAACATTCAAGTTAAGGTTCCATTTGTCACTAAAGAATATTTAATAAGAGTATGACACATTTTGATCATAGAGTCTAGATAAACATGAGAACTAGAATTCAGTGTCAGTTATCATATCTGTGTTTACCACCGTATGCGTATGTATTGCAGCATTAGTTTTGCAGTATGAAAAGACTAACACAATTGTCGTATGGTTTCATGAAGACCATGAACCAGTTTCTTCCAGAGCCAAAAATATTTCTTGTGCCTTTTATTTTACATATGACAGCATCATCATATGTAAAATTCTTATTGGAGAATGTATCAGCAATAATATTTATCTCCCATGGTTGCAGTGTTTTATATGCCTCCTGAATTATCATCAGAAAGGGATGGTGACTGAAATGATAAATGATCTAGGCACCTAATTAACTGAGGAAAATCTCAAAAGCACGACAATTCAATTTTATTTTGAATTAGGGTAAATGTTTAGTTGCTAAGAAAGTAATCCAGCCAGCTCTCAAAAATTTCAACAAGTAGGCTGATCATGGAACTTTTGGATGGCATTCACCAACCTTCATGTTTATCCAGCATAACAAATTAGAGATAGATCATTGTTTACAATTTCAAAATGCTTCTAAATGACCAGTACACCCAGGAGACACGCATGATGTTGTAAACCTGTGACTCTCTTCCAAATGAAACCCATGATGATTCTAATTGTCAATTCGGTAAGATTTTAGTTTGCCTGGATTTACCAGGAGACACATAGTTCAGATATATAAAATATATTTAGGAATTACAAGGCAAACAATTAGCATCAATGGTAGCACAAACAAAGCATCGGATAGTTGATGAACCTACCTTACCCGCTCCAATACGCATTGTGAGAGGTCTTCCACGCTTATAACTGCTGTCAAACACTGTGCCATCTGCAAACCATGCAGTATAGTGAACCTGTAAGACGACAAGTGAATGGGCCAAAGCCTAGATCAGTAAGAAAAAATTCACAAGATTCAAACTATCATTCTGTCCAATAACTAATTCATTATCTTTTGAATACAATGAAAGAAATCATCATTGGACCAGTAAAATATTTCATGGTGTATTGTTCATTTCTATTGCTCCATAGATGGTTGAAAAATGTAATATGAAAAGTCCCATTTTATCAATTATAGTCATAGTTCTAAAATGGCAGGGACATATTGACATATTCATGTATACGACTCTGAAGACCTAATCATCCATACCTACATTCAAAATCTACTCTCTCATATGCAAATTAAATAGGAACCAGGGCATGAAGTACTCCAAAATCATTTTCAGTACAATGTTGAGACCAACCCTGGAGATCTCATTATTAATCAATTAAGTGACAGTACAAAGCACTGAATCAAGACTAATGAAGCATGCATCTATCTGCAATCCAAAAGCAAGTTGACAGATAAAAAAAATATATCATCTCATTCAATTAATCTGTAATTAAATAATGAGATTCTTCAGGAATTTAGCAGCCAAGCTCAACTGCTCACTCATGAATCTTTAGGGGCTAAAAGAAGTTTTATATATTATATATATTTGGATTTTTATGTGCAGAAGATAAGAACAAAGTCGAAGAAATTGAAGCTTTTGGAAGCACTCCTCGGTTTGTTTCTTGTGGATTGGGTCCTCTTAGTCTTTGCTGCGACCTGCGCATGATTTTCTTATGAAGATTGAGTGCGACATCAACAACTCAGAAGATGAACAACAGCTCATTTTCATTCAAAAAGAGAGCCATCTTACAGGGAACATGGAGGAAGATAATATTACTTCCTCTTAAGAACCAAGAAAAAAAATTGAAAAATACAGCAAGCATCGAGTCTGCAATTTCTCTTCTTTTCCCCCTTTTGAATCTGTTGATGCTGCTGGAAAATATAAAACAACCGTTTGGTTGCTTTGTAGCATTTGAATTCTCTCCACAAAGTTGCAGCTGCTACTCTCATGGTTCCTGTGCCGCTGAAGGCGCATCCATGTTCATGTGCTGCTGGCGGCATTCCAGGCTGCAAAAGGCAATCTCACCCCTGCAAAAATGAAGAAAATTTTGTCTGTTAATCATAAACCCACAGAGATTTGTGTGGTAGAACATAGAAGATCTCATTTGGCCTGGAGAGATTTCGTTCGTATGTATTGTTTAATTTATAATAGATTCATAGTTCTAAGCTAGCAAAATTTGCAGTTTTAATAAAGAAGAATCTCGTTCATACCACCTGAGTTGACAAGTACAGAGGCTGATGAGATTTGACAAGCACAGGAACGTTGATTTAACTAGCTCTAACGTTGATTTAACTGGAGTTCATATCAAGCGTTTCAAAGTGATAAACCAAATTTGGAAGGTGAAACAATTTGTGAGCTCTATTAGTACAGCAATTTCCTCAAAGCAAGAACTCGGAGGAATTTTCGATACAGATTGATACACAATAACGGAATGGGAACAAGTCGAAGTGATGTGCAAGTAACTGGGAAGTCACGGGAAGCCCTAAAGAAACAATCTTTGATCCAGAAATTAAAGAATGAACCAAAAAGACGGAATTTTTTTGGGGGCGAAGGTCGAAGAAGAGGAACTACCTGTACATGAACGCATCGCGTCCGGGTCCGAGGCGTCTACGGCAGAGTCCGCAGGCCCTCAAGAAGGACGCCGTCCCAAGGTGGTCACCGGACAACTCCCCGGGGTTCCTCTGCACGCCGCCGCGAGCCGAGCACCAGTCCGCCCCGCCGCCAGCGGCGGATCTCCGAGAAATCTCCATCGCGACCCACCGCGGATCGAGGGCCTGGCCCGCGATCGATTCGTGCTGATCCAGCGGCTGGGGAGTCTCGACGTCGAAGAGGACGCCACCGTCTGGGAACTCCATCGAGCTGGTCTTCGGCTCCATCGGAGGCCTCGGCCGCTTCCCCAGCAACATCGTCGTATCTGGAAACGTAGAAAGTGAACCGAGAAGGCAGCGAGCGAAGTGGCCGGAGATCGCCGAGAGCCGGAGACCACCGAGAGAGAGAGGAGAGAGAGAGACGATCGGAAGTTTTGGAAGCCGTGGGAGAGCAGAGGGGAGTTTAAAAGAACTGGTAAATAGATCTCGACCGTTCGATTTTGATCCCTTGATGCAAGTTTGCAATCCACTTTTTTTATTAATTATTTGGCCATTTTTTGCAATTCTCATTAATTTAGGAGTTAAAAACAAAACACCGTAAGGCAAAGGCACTCATAGGTTATTTACATTCTTCAACTCCTAGTTTCATCATTTTCTCATTAACTCCCCAATTTTTTTTAAATGCTTGATTGTTTATTGTCTTTTATTTATAAATGTTTAATTATAATACTTGTAGATGTAAAAAATAATAATATTTTAAAATAAATGCTCCTTTCATTATTTGCACTCAATGATTTCACAACTTCCTAATTAAATTTCTTGATGGGGTAGGCCATGCTATTTCATCATGTTCTTGGTAAATATTTAAAACATTAAGGAAAAATTAAATGTTTTAATCTCTAAAACCAAAGAAATTTATATAATTTTTATCTAAATTCCTCTCTTTTCCCTTTTCTTTCTAAGTATTACCACATTATGTCGACATTATAATTATTTTGTTTTGGTCCACGACATTATAATTATTTTGGATTGTCGAGGGCCGATCCAATGCATCGACAAGGAAATTAATGCGTGGAATTTTATATTAGTGCCCCTCTCTCTCTCTCTCTCTCTATATATATATATATATATTCTTTTGTTATATTTTTTGGTTTTTTTATGAAATTAATAATTGATTGGTAGTTGATCGATTGCGACTTATTTATTATTTTCTAATATTTTATTCCACATTATTTCTATTTTGTTCTTTAGTAGGAGGCCGATCCTGCTAATCCACCGTTGAATCTTGAACCGACGGTGGATGTTTTTGAAGTGGCTGCTTATCCAGAGAATTAACTCCAAATATTTGCATTAATGAAAGAAAATTCTTCCTTAACATAAAAATTGTAGGATATCCCAAAACCTAATTCACTCCCTTAAATTCTTTCTTTAATCGTGAGCTGGACAGGGATGGATTTTAATAGGTTAAATAACAAATTTATATAAATAAATAAAAGAAAATTGGTCGAATCAGAGTTCAATATAATCTATTTAAGATTCATCTATGTATCTTTTATGATTTGTATTGTTATATTTGGGATATAATTGAGTTGATTACGACGGAATAGATAAGGATTGAATCTCAATAAAGTCGAGATAATGTCTTCTTCTATCATGATTAACGGTAATTTCTTGATTTACCTCCTTATATATGATCGTGAGATCGATTATGTAAGGCCATTGGGGTGACATATTCTAATTTTTTACTGAAATGATTTGTATTATTATAATTAAAGTAAAATATGCAAGAAGAGATAACACATGAGTGATGTGGCAGGTCTTTGTTGATCTGACATGACATGGTAGAAAAGGATCAACAATCGATCTGAGCATGCATCTGACTTGGCATGTCAACGATCAAAGGTCAAACCTTGCCTTGATTGGCCAGTAAGGCCTCGAACGGCCCAATTGTCGTAACATTCGGTCTGGCTCATCAGACAACTCGGCCACAGATAGCTTGGCAGCTCAGACAGCTCGATTATATGCTTCTATCGCTCGACCGCTCAGCCACATGCTCTCACAGCTTGGTCATTCAGTGTTACAGCTCGGCCACATACCCTTCGACCTCAGGTTCAGGTAGCCAAATTAGCTTGGCTACCAACTTACAAACGGGCCGACCCCTCTCCTTGGCTCAAGATCAAAGAGACAACCAGGCTTATCAACTCTACCAAAAAGATAAGAATAGTTACCAAGTTCCTAAACTGGATTTCCTAAATTCTCGTACACTTATGCTCACAATCGTCAGATAAATATAAGCATCTTTGTCGAGCCGTTAGATGATTAAAAACTATAAGAGATTGTGTCTTTAATGGTACATTATTAATCTATTTGACAGTCAATCATATACATTACTTATCTAAGATCGTGCTCCTTCTGTTACTATATAAATTCCCACAGGTATAAAGGAAGCGGAAAAAACTCTTTAGACACGCATATTACATACATCTTCTTCCTCATTCATTCTTACTCTCTGTTGATTTGAGCGTCGGAGTGATCCTATTGGAAATCTTCGGTGCCCTGTTAATCCATTCGTTCAGTTCTTTTCTTCCTTAAATTTTTTTTATCAATGAAATTATCATAGTTTAAGGTGATATATTATTGATTGATGACTTGATTGTCCACGACATCTAACCGAAACAATGAGATTAAAAAAAATCTTATAAGATTTCAAGAAGCTTGCAATGTTTTGTGTGCCATGACGTTGCATGTTCTTTGTCCTCTTTCTCCATTATTGCGTGGGAACCATTTAAGGAGGCGACACGTGGAGGAAGGTGTATGGACGTCTCTTAATTATTCGTGACTGGTGTGGAATGGAGCGTCGCGAGACGGAGAGAGAGAGAGACTGAGAGAGAGAGAGAGGGGACGAACAGAGTGAGAAGATGGGAGTCTAATAATTCTGTCAAAAAGGACGAATTAAGGAATTCCTTTCTTCTTTTTTCCACAGTAAGTCTGTCATCTGCTCCACTTATTTCTTGTTTATAAAAATCTCTCTGTTTTGCCTTAACAAGCTCGAATCGATCATGCTTTTCTGCAATTCAATCCATCGAATAAAAAGGCATCGTCAGTGACAGCCTAAAAGCACAGCTCAAACCACTCCTGCATCAGCATCTTGTCCCTACTCCACAGCTTTATGTATAATTTAACAAACTTCTGCAATTAATGGTTTTGGTTTAGCACTGAACTCATTTGTGGCGACTGCTTGCTGAATTCTGTCAGCTTGTTCTTGTAGAAACTTGCTTGATAGGAAAAGGCCTGTGCACGGGGCCAACACACCGAGATTTACTCGACACACATGCATGCATAAGTGTATTTAGATCATATACATCAAAAGCTGGGGAGACGAGAGATGTTGCACCGGCCGCCGGCGTGCTCTGTTACCTTCTCCAGCTCCGGCTTCGCGCGAGAGGGTCGGCGCTGCCGGCCACCCAAGTCTCCCTTGCGATGTCGGTGGAGATTTTGAAGAAGTCCGGAGCATAACTCATCAGAACTAGCTTCTCCTCTTTCTCCTTCTCCCTTGTTAACGAACTGCTTGCCTCCTCTGCTTCTATTTCTTCTTCCTCTCCTCCCGATTCTCTTCTCTTGAGCCACCCCTTGGCCGGTGCAGACCGGCATCTCATAAGCATTAGAGCGTTTGAAGGTGGCACAGAAGAATTAGTTGGCGAAGCATTTTGTTCTTCCTTCTCTTCTTCTTCTTCTTCGTCTTCTTCTTTTTCTTCCTCCTCCTCCTCCTCTGTTTCTCTCTCAAGTTTTGCTCTTTGGTTCTCTTCCAGCAGCATGAACCACTTAGAGAACACAGTTCCCGACTCGGTGCTGCTCTCGGCCTCCTTCTCCTCCTGCTCCTCCTCCTCCTCCTCCTCGCCGTCTTCCTCATCGGTGGTGCAGTCCACAGCGCCGTGGAATGCGCCGAAGCACCTCATGTTGAAGCGGAGGCCGCGGAGAGCGCCGACCAAGTGCATGACGTCCTTCTTAAGGTTGACCGCGTCGAGCCAGTGATGTACCTTCTTGTTCCGGTGCTCGTGCATCCTCTCGATTTCCTCCACCACCGCGATCCAGTTCTTCTGCTCAGCCGGTGGCCGGCGCGGCCGGGACTTGGTCCGGACCTTGATCTGCCCGGCGCAGGTGACCTTGGGCGAAGTCGGCTCGTCGATGACCTCCTCCGAGCTCATGCTCTTGATCTTGGTCTTGAACAGGGGGCTAACGTGGCCGCGAGCGGCACGATGGCGCTTCCCAGCCAAGTCTGCCGGCCGAGAAGGGCTACATATTGGCTTCGGCATCAAGGCCAAGTGTGCCCGGGATGGGAAGCAGACGAGGAGGTCGGCCGGAGCTCCAACGTTGCCATTTCCTCCTCTTCCTTTCATCAATCTTTCTCAATCAGACAACTGATCAATCTCTGTGTATATATATCCGATCCATCTAATTAGCTCTTCGGCTTAATCCGCTGTAGTGTGTGCTTATGTGAGAGCAGCTGAGCAGGTGGCCGGTGGTGGGAAGAAGAAGCAGCAGCAGCTGGCTTAAAAAGGGAGGGGACGCCAGCTTTGTTCTGCTACTTTACCTCATATTTTAGTCTCTCTTGCGGCTTTATCTCTCTTTCTTTCCTGGACTTGCTTTTGGCTTGGCTGGCCTTCACGGGGGTGAGGGCTCTCACTCTTCCTTCTCCTTTAGCAGTTAGCGCCATGATTATCAACATATGCATACCTTCTTTTCTACACTATTTTACTTCTTTTTAATATATCAATTTAGTTTTACTGATCATAAACTTCTTCAAACATAGTATTAAAGCCAATCTTTGATTTCAAACTTATGTTGGAATGCTATCAAAACCTTCTTTCCATACTACTGTTTATAATCAGTGTAATGCTTTGATTTTAATCTAGTGTAATGATAGTACTCCAAAATGAGGACAACTTATTATCATTCTTGATTGGTATGGTGGTAAAGGTTAGCTGATGAAAGTTTGGCATAACTAATTAATATTATTGTAAATCCTAAAGGTGGGTGCTTAATTAAAGAATAGGTGCAATTATGAAAGAAGCAATGCACTCGAGAGCTAGAGTGGCCCTCCCTCACCACTAATTCTCCTGGTGTTGATTGATGGATAGCTGCTTTAATTTGTTAGGGAACCTTCTCAGTAGCTCCTCCTTTTGCATGTCCGGATGTCCTCAGGGAATGTAAATTCATTCATTCATCGACTTGCTATTTGTTTTTTAATTCGATTCAGTTCTCTTTCTGCGCGTTTCATTGATCTTTATGTGTATTTGAAGATTGAGGTCTCTCATAAAGTGGTTCAACTGCCATCACTATCTATATCTACATATTTCTGTAGGGACGGTTTGAATCTATGTTTTAATATCTTTCTCTTCTTCGATGAATTATGTGTTCGTTGGGCCTGAATTTGGGCACCTGATACTCATTGATACTGTGCTCTCAGTGATGGGCTCTCATGAGAAATACTGGAGTTTATCTTGTTTGTTCACTTGTAACTTCCATGTCAGAGAAAGTATACAAACAGATCAAAATAGAGCCGAGACAAAGAATGGAAGCATTCGAGAAGGAATAAAGAATCCAAAATACAGAAACTAACAGAGATGACCAGCAGTCAAGACTGTGACCATGCAACTATTGTTTGTTTGTTTGTAGCTACTGGCTGTCTAATCAAAAAGTAGGTCAAGAGTTCAATCACGTCTTGTTTGATTGATTGTTTGCGTCTGAATTCTATGGCGTGCACTAATTCTGCTCTGCATTTGGATGATGCTGAGCTCTGTTCTTAACACTGCTCGATACACTATCATTCTCAGTTACTTGGCGATGATCTTCCCATGCATGCACTTTTGACTGGCTGCTTCGATTCAATGGTGTTGGGAGAAACTGTGTGCTACTTTGTTCAAGTGAGTTTGGCACCAATCATTAGGAGCTTCCACTTTAGACTCAGGAAACAAAGGCATGAGGGCTCGAGTGGATTCCAACTCCTCAATCTACCATTCTTTGATACCTTTAAGCTTTAATTAGTTGGTGCCTGCCTGCCTTTGCTGACCCACCCTAATGCATATTCCAACACCTAAAATCTTATTAGATCTGCACGAGAATGCACTTACTAAGATCTAAGGTGGCCGATGACCAATCGAAATAGACGTGGCGGCTTTCTTTCTTTTTTGTTTTTGTTTCTCTATTCAGCTGATGGGGCTGCTAACCAACAAGAGTCGTGTGTCTCTTAGTAATAAAGCAAGATGATTGAACAATCTATTAAAGCAGCATTGCTTTTCTATTAAACAATCTTTGTATTGCAGAGAATTGCATAGTGAACGCTTTGTTTAACCAGAATGTGATCGCAGAGGATTGTCGTTTCATCTTTCTCGATTGTACACTGATCTACTTACATGCATGATTCATCTGCTTGTGCTTGTGCAGGCGGGAAGAAAGCTCGAGTTTCAGAGCTTTCAGACCCAAGAAAAATAGAAAGAAAGAAAAAATGAGAGGAAAACTCGAAGAATTCCTCTCTCTTTCCGCCCCATCAAACCTCTCAAAACTTCAGAGGTGGCGGGGCAGCTAGCTTTGTGTCCGATCTTTCTACACCTTCGATCGAGCCTGTGCCTGCCGGCGTTTCCACTCGACAAGCCGAACCAAGAAGTCCTTAACCTGGACAAGGACAAACCACATCAAGAATCAAGCTGGCAAATTGACATTGTCGACATATAGTCATGGCACTTGCCTCAGATGGCTCTTGAAGGCAATAAGTGGCATTTGTCTCCTTTGGAAACTTCGAAACAAGGATTCCAATGCCTTGTCCGCTGTCTTCCAGAACCTAAGATGAAGAAGATGAAGATAAAATATTAGCTTCCGACTGTACACTCGCGTACGTCTCATCTACCTTCTTGATAAAGCATTTACGCTTACCTTGAATGCATCTTCGTCAGTGCGATCATCGCCTATGTAGATCGGCATTACATTCCTGCAATTGGCGAATCCTGTAGATGCAACAGATTACTTACTTAAATGAGCAGCTCGAATAAGAAGATAATGTCAGACAAAAAAGTTGATGGTTTTCAGCTTACCCAGTGACTCTAACAGGAACTCCAGTGCCTTCCCCTTATCCCATTTGATAGTCGGACGAATCTCCAGCACCTGCATGTCCGAACAACGATCGAGTAGAACAAGTCACAATCGAGCTCTAATCAAACAGCAAGCTGTTGTTGCCAGAAGAAATAAAAACAAAGTTTCACCTTTCTTCCTTGCGTGAGCCGCAATTTTGGGTAGCCTTTCAACACAGATATCACCTGCTCGAACAGTGTGCCCCAATTCTGCATGAATTGACATGGAGTTGATCCAACTTAATTTCCTTCCCAGGATTTGCTTTCCATTTCTGACATAAACCGTGATATAGCTAGCTAGCTAACCTTTTCATCCACGCATCTGAAGTGGACAGATACACAAAACTTGTTGTTCTCCACTTTGGCACCAGGAGTGGACTTGGTCCTGTCTAATAATGTTTTATACACCTGAAGAAAACATGGAAGATCCTTATTTAGAAATAAGAGAAGCTTTAGTATTGAGAAAGGAGCAGCTATATATGAAGAGGGAGTTAACCAACCGTATCGATCATGGGCAGGAACTCACTGGCTGGTTGAAAAAGAACTCCTTTGGCATCCTGCATAGCATGCAATCAAGAGGAAAAATTAAACTGAGGAAGAAAAGGAGGTGGGAGTTGTTGAATTGAATTCTGGTAAGGAGTGCTTACTTTGGACTTTGCGTGACGGGACTTCTCAGGACCTTTGATGTCCATGCCATGGCTTCCGGCGTAGTACAGCTCGGCTAATTGGACGAAGTTAATTACCTGTTCGCCAATGGAAACCTCTGAGTTAGGGAAGAAATAGGGGAGGCGGCTGTGGTAGTTTGAAATGTAATGTACGTACCTTGTCGAGGCATCGCCCGCTCACGATCGCTGTAGGGAAGTCCCTCGCCACTTCCCTCACTGCCTTCCTCATCTGGAGACCAGAGACCGATCAAAATCTCATCTTGAAGCAGGGAATGAATCGAGCCGAGGAGGGGAAAGGTGTAGGGGAAGGACGACTCACCGCGTTCGTCATGAAGGCCGAGTCGGGGTCGTCGACGATGGGGGAAAGCGTCCCGTCGTAGTCCAGAAACATCACGATCTGCTTCCCCTTGGAAGCGCTCACGATTTGATCGAACTTGCTCAAAGCCGACGGATGCTGCATCTGCTCGATCGTGAAGAAAGCAGAAAAAGCAAATTAAATTAAAACCCAAAAGATGCGAACTTTGCACGAGCGGAAGTCGAGAAGGAGGCATCGAAGTGGAACTCACCGTCCAATCGGACAGATCGTTGAATACAGCATCGACGGGAGGTCCGGTGGCGGCCGCCGACTTGGCGCGGGTGGGCGAGGAGGCACTCATGGAGTCGGACCACCAAGAGACCGTCTTCCCGCCGTCGAGTTCGATCTGGGGAAGGAACTTCTTCCGGACGGAGAGAGGTGGCGTGTAGGCGAACAAGGAGGGAGAGCTCGCTACCGCGATGGCGGCGGCGGCCTCCACCGGCGCAACATTCTGCTTCGTCATGGCCGGGGGGCAATTGGATTAATCCTAGCAGAAAGGATCGCCGAAGGGAGGGAGGGAGGGCTGTGGAATCGCAGCAAGTGGTCGATGATGAGGGCCGCCGGCTGTACTGACGCCGACGCTGTTGAACGGTGGAGGTGGCGAGGAGAGGAGGCGGTGGCAGTGGAGGTTTTATAGCCCGCTCTCCATTTTCACACATGCAGTAAATGGGGCCCACTGACACGTGTAGCCAGCACGGTCTGGTAAAAACCAAACCGGCCAATGGTAATTAATGCAATTTTAAATTTTTAAAAAAAAAAAGAAGAAGCGTGACGACGAGAAGATACGTGCGCATAATAAATTGTCAAATAGAAATATATATATATATATATATATACATATAAATTAATTTAATAATTTTTAAATCATTTCTAATATTTTCTTCTCAGTCTTCATTGTCGACCCACACCACGTATTGGAGGATATTTTGTATACAAATTAAGCACTGAGTGTAAATATATAATAATCGAAATACATTTTCTTTAAAATTTTTTTAAAAATATTGTTAGGGATCTGCAATATTTGTTGAGTTCGAACGTGGAGTTGGTAAAGACATGCACTGCTAACCAACAAAGAAATATGTGCTGAAATCGTAGGTTTCCTCCTCAGCACTGACGCACCGGTTAGTTAGTTTAATTAGGACGACAAGCAAATTGATTAGAATAATATTTCTCTAAATATATAATAATAATATAATCACTTTTCTGTTTGTCGATCACTATTTAACTACATGTGTTGTTCAATGGCGGAGTCAAAAAATTTATAATCTCTGGGTTAATTCCGATCTGATTGAAAGACCCCAAATTATTTTCCTCTCTCATATCTATTTTTTATTTTTTTTACAATAAATTTAAATGGTAATTCTTCTTTAAGTCCAGTAGAAACATGCTTGGCTTCGCCCTTAGCTATGTTTACATGAATGGAGAGAGAGAGAGAGAGAAGAGAGAGAGAGAGAGAGAGAGGAGGAGGAGGAGGAGGAGGAGGAGGAGGAGGAGAGCACAAAAATAGTGACTTATAATCTAGCTGCAAATTAAGTGGATGGTCAATGGTCGATCGGCATGAGTTGACTTTGTATCACTCGGTCAATTCTTGCTCCCGCCTGCTCATTATCTTTGACCAGGACTAGATCGGCTAAAGCGGTCCGATTAGCTGATATCTTGTGGTTCAATTAGTCCAAGTCAACCTCCGCATAGATGGCATGACGTCATGTCTGTTTCATCATAACCTAATTGTCTAATTCCCAGATCATTTTTTTTATTTTCATCTAGTAAACAAAATATTACTGATATTTTCTGACTTCAATAAATCTGATGTAATTAATTAAAATAATCTTCATTGTATATTCTATTCCACTGCAAGCAATTAAACAAAATCTGAGTCACAGACATGTGGAACAGCACAAGTACAACTTGGATTTCCACTTTCAGACTAATTAAATCTATTTCCTCAACAGATGAACTGTCGTTTCATCGTCTACCATCCAATTTGCTATATTTTAATTGGATGAATAATTTTTTTAAAAAAATATCAGCTTCTTGAGATAATTAATAAATTAAAGACGAAGACAAACTAACTATTGCAGTGAAACTTCTCATTAGTACACGAAGAGTATTATAATAAGAAAAGCATGGTATCTTTATGGATATTAAATGAACACTTGGCTAAATCACTAATCATGAATGGATTGTTCTCGTCAATTTATTCTTAATTAATGATCTTTGGAATATTCATTCGTGTTTCAGGATTAATTATATGATCACGAAGCTTCCTGTATCCTTCACTTCAATAAGCATCTCAGCTTTGGAACTTAATTATACCATATGGCTACATTAATTAATTTATATGAATAATAATTATATGTTTTAGATATATAACTATTGAAGGTATAATGCATATAAGTTCCTAGCTACTGGCCATTGGTTTAGAATGACTAGCTAGGTTCAATTAATATTCCAAACAAATCAAGGAATAGTCAAATATTGCTAGATATAATCATGTGGAAAGCATTTAGCATTTGATATATATATTGAGATTGCTCGACTGAATTACTTGAGTATATATATTGGTTTAACTCATGCGAGCAGTTACTTATAAGGGTGATTAATTTCCATGATGAATAAGTTGAGATATGAAGAAGATTTCAAAATATATATGTTTCTACAAATTGTTTCTCTCATTGCACTGGAGGTGGTTCATGTTCAAGTCTAACAAGGTCCTTCTTCATGGCCACCTTAACTTTTATAATTTTCAAATGTCACATGGTGCATGCACAGTCCTTTAATTACTATGCGATCGTAAAGTAGCAGTGCATGCACACAAATATATTGATTCTTTCAGTATATTTGTGCAAGTATGTTCCAGTGATATGGAGGGAGAGGAGAGATCATAAATCATAATATGCGTATATATACCATATATACTATACATCGATTCCATATGCAGGTGTAAAAGGTATGTTAACTTTCGGCTGCTTTGATTTTAATTGATTAAATTAAGAATCTTAACTAGAATATAAATTTATATATATTATATTATGCATACATTATTTTAATGCGCAGGCTTTTTTGACTTGACTGAATTCCACTGCTCGTGATGGCTTGGTGGTCGTAGACTGATGACCCATGCAATTACGTAATTCCACATGCATGCATTCAACGTATGTCGATGAAAAACTACACAAACTAATAAATAAATACAGTCTCTAGTGTTCAGCTCAATCAGAATTTAATTTAGGTTCATGGATAGCTTAATTTAGAGCTCATTCTTCGTTTAGATCCTGTGTTCCAAAACTTTTGGTGTTGGGATGTCTAGTCCAAGCTAAATCTACTTGAACATGTGTTTTTATTTCAGAGAGTGAACACTGTTACTCTATTTTACAGGGTAAGGTTTCTGTTTCTGATTCTGTATTTGCACAAGAAAGTCTGAGGTGCCTCGGCTTTCTTTTGGGTCATCCTCCACCTTCTTCTTATTCTGTTCCACCTTGAACCTTAAAAGCAGTGAATTCATCATCACCCCGACCAGAGCTCAAACCCATCAGGCCTCCAGCAATAGATGGTGTCAGCAAGGTACCGGTCGAAGGCAACAAAACTCCAGCAGCAACTGGAATACCCACCTGCAGGTGCATCGATATGATGGCATTTTATCAGTTCATGATGGCAGCATCGATTGAACAAACAACAAAGTTTCACATTATACTGAAATGATAGGTGCATTGTGTTCAGTGTGACTCTAAATAGCCAAGTGGAATGCATGGCCCAACACATGTTTACACATTTTCCACCTTATCCCTCACAATAGTGACCTCTTTCTTTAATATCCATTATCAGTCATGGAATTCAGATTAGGAAGCTTTTGCCATAGACATGCATCTCCAATGTTGAAGTTTTTCTTTTCTTTTTATTACTTTTGCTAATTTATGCTCTGTTGAAGTTAGTATATATGGATTTTATGGAACAAGACGGTTAATAGGAACTTTTCCATTGTTAGAGTAGTGCTTTATGAAACCTGTAGTCTTACGAGTGGCCAGGCGAAAGATTACATTTCGGAGTGCTATCTGTTATTAAGGAAAAACCTTCTGTAAGTTTGGCAAGACATGAATATGGATCCCACTAGAATAGCAAGTGACCAGGGTGAAAAAGAAATATTTGGATTTATTCCTTTGGACTATCAAGCTAGAAAATTAAAGCATTGAAAAGAAAATTTGAAGTGCAAAAAATAGGAAATGGACATGATTTGCCTGATCATATCAAGATTTTCTCACTGAAAAATATAAAGGCATGCTTAGCTTTTGTCAACTTACAATATTGTAGGCGAATGCCCACCAGAGGTTTTGCTTTACCGTCTTCATAGTCGACTTGCTCAAATCCAAAGCATCAATCAGCTGCATAGGTGCCACATCATTTAGTCAATTTGACAAACATGCTGGACACTAGAATAATTATATGGATGTAAGATGATTATAAGCAAAAGTAGGAAAACAGATTGTGTGCTAATGAGGATACACTGCAATGTTTTCTATTGTTGGCAACCTCGAGTTGATATATCTTCCGAAGCATATGCCTTTATTTTATGGCAAAGGGTAAGTGGTGAGCCACCTCCACTGATAAATGCTTTATGTTCAAACAATATATTTTGTTCAAGAATTTCACTTCCATGAAAATAATTTTTCTTGGAACTGAATTATTTTCATAAAAATATTCCCTTGAAAAGGTCTGATTTGCTGATAAAAAAGTAGAGTTAACAAACTAGACAACAAATGTTTGACAGGTGGAAATATCAGGATGAATGAATTGCTGAAGATATTAGTTTCACCAAACAATGATATAATCAAACCACCATGATTCCCCTTCTAAGTTGCTTATACAATTTGAAAATCAATGTAAACTATAAACTGAGTAAAATTAGTCCAAGATAAACATATGAAACTTATAGTCACTTCCACTTGGGCGATGGAAATTTCTTAAGTGCTTCAATCCATTTTCTCCCTATTGTTTCCATCAGGCAATCAATTCAAGGAAACTAGAAAGTCATGGTTAAAATGATAACAATAAGTTGTATCTTCCAAGTATTTGGGGTCTACTTTTATGATGATAACTCTTTTCATGAACAAGAAAATGAATAAATTTTTTTTAGTAAAATAGAACACAAGGTTTACAAAAAAATTTACAATAAAATGGTATAGCCATTAGCAAACGGGAGAACTAAGATTGCCAGCAAAGGCTCAAACTTTTACTGAATGCAGGAATTGAGCTGATAAACTTACCAACTCAATTAGTTGAAGATAAAGATTCTTCTAAGTTCTACTGCACAATGCTTGAAGATAAGAATACATTAAGCTCCAATTATCATTATCAACAAAATCTCACATATAATTTCCAAGTTACCAACGAGTCATGATGTGACTATCAAAACTAAGATTATAATTGTAAAACCAAAACATAAACAAGAAACATCCCCTAGAACTAGAAGAAGTGAGGTTGGTCTGATGGCAGCAAAATATGGTTTCAGTGCATGACCACTTAACAGACAATCAGCTTTTGTGTTTGCGTTATAAAAGGCTCAAACTGAAAATGGCAAGGTGACACTTGATTTGCAAATTATTTAGCGGCATAGCCTTGCTATGCCAACGAGTTATTTAATGTGTAAATCATCAAAGGAAGATTAGTTTGTAGTGAACCATGGGTTCATTATCCCATGTCTGAGTTGAAAGTTGCAATTTCCCTCCAACTTGCACAAGAAATTGATTTACTCTGCTCCAGTCAATATGACTATATGAATACCTAATAAAAACAAATGTCCCAATATTGGCAATTTTATGATATGAGAGTAAATTGAGAGGGTTAATTGTGCCACACATTTAGCAAGAGTGTCATTATATATTTTATTTTATTTTTTACATGATAAATAAATTCCTTAATTTTTATGTCAATGATTTTATGTTTGGGTTCAAGAAAAGAAATACAACTACTGACTCAGAAGCCTCAGATATTCTATATTTATTAGTGGCTCCATAGCTCCTGCAACATCCTAAACTAGCCTTATCTTAATGGTTCCGACCAATTCCAGAAGTTCTCAATCATTGCTCTTAGTAGTCAATCTTCCATGGATGGTATTTGGCAATGAACCTCCCTCCCTTATGGGCAAGGGTGAAGTGGCGTTCTCGATTGATGTGCCCCATAAAGAATCTGCAGGTATGCTGCAAATTCTTGTATGCAAGGGCACACATCGATCTCATTAATTAACTAAACTATAACCTTATTTATTGCTAGGAGCTTCCAAATTTTTGTATATGCTTCTCTTCAATCTTTGTTCTCCTTATTGATGCTCTTGAAAGCTTTACACTTCACAACAAATCAATGCTCAATCTCCCAAATGCAGAATATATGGTCCATCTCTTGTTTGTGAGTGTCTAAGCAACTTTTGTCCATAGAGAAAAATTCAAACATTTCATTATTTGAAGAAAGCTTAAATATTTTAGGAGTAAAGAAATTCAACAACCTAATTCCAAACAAATAACACACTGATTCTTAGAGGATGCGACATGCAAGAAACGTGTATATATAAATAGAGCTCATAGAAAAATGAAACAACAAATGAACAATAATACCTGTGACAATTTATTGCCCAAAAGCACAACTGAAGATACATCACTAGCTGCACCAACACCTTCACCCATTGCAATACCAACATCTGCTGAAGCCAAGGCAGCGGCATCATTAATACCATCACCAACCATAGCAACAATTTGCTTTTCTTTTTGAAGTTCAGAGATGAATCTCTTTTTCTCCTCTGGTTTAACTTCATAAAGCACCTGCATACACATAATGCCAAATATATTTCAGTTTTAAGAGACAAATTGAGTTCCCTTCCTCATCAAAGATACTCACTAGCAACAATTCTTAAACTTCCAGATATGATTATCTCAGCAAAATTTATAATGACCTGCTCACATGAAAGAACTAGCCTACAACTACCCAAAATACTTAAGCCTAAGTTAGTAATGATTTATTCGTCTAAACCTATAAGACTCATTTATTAGCCCACAACTCTACATGTAAGGTGTATCTCATCCGCTTAAGGATTAGACATCCCTGTCATGACCTAAACTTATGCTACAAGCAATGATACCATAACATTAAGCAATTGCATCAAAAACTGATTTAAAAGTGTGTATACAATATTCAAATTAGTATGAGTGAAGTGAGCTGGTAAATATGGATCATGCTGATTTACTATGGTTGCAGGTGGCAAAGATGTATCACATGTAAATTTAGTCTAGGAGTTTTTCTTGCAGAGAACGCTGAGATAGGTGAACAAAAATTCAGTACTTTTGGCTCAGGGTTCACATAACATACCTTTCTTTTGTCAATACCAATCATAGATGCTACGTATTCAGCAGCATTCTTCTTGTCTCCAGATAACATATATATGTTTATTCCTTGCTTAGCCAAAGTCTCAACAACCAGTCGTGCATCGTCCCTTACTTTATCCTCAAAATAAATAACACCAGCTAAAGCACTATCAACTCCTACATATACAACAGATTGGTTCTGAGACTCTGCATCTTGAAATTGGTTCTCATGGACACCATGCCTGCAACAGCACAAAAACATATAAGATGATGGATACAGACGTAGTATCTAGATAGTGACAAGTATGAATTTTGTAGCATCTTATAACTAGTGATATAGTCTTACATAGATTTCAATGGAGGAAAAAGTTTAATGTAACCGAACCTAAATAGTTGGAACTCACTTGATGATGATGAATAGTTTTGCAATTACCTATTCTATAAGCATTATTATCTTACAGGTAATGAGGGGCTGCAGAACATGCAGCATGGCCACTAAGTTTACTTTGACATGACTATCTAAGAAAAAATTGAGCAACAATGTGTGTTTCAACACCCATTTAACAACAGAAGGACCAGCTTTCCAAAAGATAAAGAATGGCTCCATGCCCTTCTGCAAAAGGCATTGTATGAATACCATTTATATTTAAGAGTGTTCTATAAATACCATTACCTTCTGACCCAGCTTAAAGTCCCAACAGAAACCTTCATTTTGTCAATTATAGCTACCGCACCAGAGCCAGGTTCTTCAGTGAATGTCCCATCTTTAGCCTGTCATAGACTATGCTGATTAGGAAACAAACTAGGATAAACCAACCAAGTATATTGTAATGAAAGCAGAAAATCAGACAAATATAGATTGCTCTGTTTATCAAGCACACACAATAATTTAGAGGCTGCAACAACCAATCATTATTCCTGGTGCAAGAGCCAGTAAATCAAGAGCTGGGAAATTAGATTGGGTTGTTTCATTAGTTCAAATACCTGTTACAGTCTGCTTCTTTTAGACTGGTTTCAAAGAGAAAATTTGAGAAAACTTATTGATTAATGGACATAAACTGAGCAATGTCAAAAAAACTTATTGAAGAAAGCTGGATTAAATAATAATTGTGTAATGTTAACCATGAACTGTTGAAAACTCAACAGCAAACAATAGATACTTCAAGCAATATGGTTCTATTAGGAAATTAATTCATTGCACCAGCATAAGATCTGTTGTTAGCCAATTTTCATTTATGAAATCAAGGTTTCAGTTTTAGTGGATGTATCAGAAGTAGAATCCGAAGTGGGATCCATTAGATACATGCAAAAATAGCTAGAGGTCACATTGTTAGGTACCAAATATTGTAAACTTGTAAGCAGAAGTCCTAAATCACTTCTAACACCAAAACTAGCATCTGCAACATGAGAAGAAATAGCTTAACTATGTGATGGATGAACTCTGAATGTTACAGAAATTAAAGAACGGTTAATTACAATATAGATTGTAACCTTTACCACTTTTTAACAAATGGATCCCACCTTTCAGTTATAACAACTCTACCATAATTTATATCACAAGCAATTCTCACTCCATTAAGGCTATCATCCTGTAATGGATAAGTATTGGTATAGTATCATTCAACTCAATCAACTAAATTGCGATGAAGTTGGTGACATTTTTTCTTTTTTAATTGATAAATTTGTCAGAGAAATGAAACTGTTAGTATGTTAGGATGGATTTGTCAGAATTGAAAGGTGAGAATACATTTGTTAAGAGTGATAAATATTGGGATATCATAGCAATTAATCCAAGAAAAAAAGTACCAAAGGCATTTTCAAAATAAAACGCCATTATGTTGAACTACGAAGTGTGAAACTTAAGATCAATAGTAAAAAAATATAATAGTAGTGCCTAAATCTTACCAACAGAAGTTTCAAAGTTGATGTGAAGTTACCTTGATATTTTCACAACCAATGGAATGAGCGGCTTCAACAATAGCCTTTCCGATGGGATGATTAGTATTTGATTCCACCCCAGCAGCTAACCTCAAAATATCAGCTTCTGTCCATTTGAACTCACTGTTTTCTCTGTGCATTATACATGATTTTATCAGTGAAATAACTTTTTAGTAAGCATCGTAAGATATCACCTACCATGCCACCTAGTTCCAGTGTTGTATGTTAGAGTAAAAGGCTAAAAGCAACTATTCCTTTTCTCGAATCGAATTGCATGCATTTTTCACAACATGTCACAGAGAATTCTGGAACAACTCTATGTAAAACTGTAACATAACATCAGATTACTGAGCAGCATCCTGAGAGTCAGCTCTTGTCCTATCTCCATGTAAGTTTGAAGGTAATAGCAAACTTAATCAGATAAAACTAGTAGTGATGGGGATGGAGGATCACTTATTCATTGGCAACCACAATAAATAAGATTGAATTTACAGCTTTACTAATGTAGTTTATGCTACTTTAATGTGAAATTCACAACTCTGAAATTTATATAGTTCATCTGAATGCTAATTTACATTAGAGTGGTAAATTTGACCATAATCCAATTGAAGATCATAAGTGCACTATCAACTATAACCTATAGATAATTTGAACCTTGAAGCACAATTGGATTGCATCTGAGACTGTGTATAATTGAAACAAAACATAAGAATGAACAGCATATCAACCCACTGACGACCATATTCAAGTCGACAACATAATTCTTCTTCCTTCTTGGACTCTGTCAAGCAACCCGATAGCCAACTGAATGGATAAAAATATTATATCGGGGCAATAAATCAGTGACTGAGTGAACAACAAACTGTAGGAACAATTAAGAAACTACATTACTGAACTAGACTAGTGAATGATCGGTTACAAGTTATTGGAAACAAAGTTACTCATACTAAGGATTAGTTACTGCTGTTTGTTTTATGAATTCATATATAGAGTTGACCAATTTTTGGTTTGGTCAGAATATCCAGAAATAATATTTAGTTTTTTGACACTAACAAAGAATTGAAGCACAAGTGAAGATGGCATTAGATATGACAGAATAGATTAATTTTCCAGATGCATTTACACCATTTGACCAGACAAGCCCACCACTCGTACTAATCAAAACAGCCCTGTAGAATTATACTTTTGGCAAATTACAATTGATAACTTTTTATTCAATTATTTATTTTGTCCAACCAAATGGTGCCTAAAAGCTAAAATATCAAATGTCTTGCAGGGCTTGTTTTGCCTTTGGGCCTTGTAATTTTAGGTGGACTACTTCTGACACTACATTACCTTGATTCTTTTACTTAAGTTGAGTCTTCATTGTCACACCATGGGTCTCCTTTGCCCCCGTGTTGTCTGTACCTATTATACGTTTAAAAGGAAACTGGGACTTCTACTAAAAGTGAAGTTGGAAATTATTTTGTTAAAGTTAAATGATTAACCACTTATCACGGAAAGCTGAAGCTATAAGGAAAGAAACAAATTTATATATTTATATTGTTAACATTTCCCTTTCATGTGTGGGAAGGGTACTTGATTTGATCAACTCTGATCTCCCAACATATGAATTGATTAATTATTTTTTTACATAGGTGTGATTCAAACCCTAGACCTCCTGCTCCAATATCATGTTAAAGTTTATATTTTTCCAAGTTAGGAAAGGGACCGATTTACATGTATATAGCAGACTCCTCGTTGCACAAAAGAGCTCAAGTTTATTTGGATAAGTGGACTATCGAATCAACATAAGACAACAGCTAGAATCAAAGCAAATTGAAGATGCAATTAACTGAAACAAAAGTCCAATCAAAATTCGCACATAACCATAGTAGCTTAGATTACTGAATTGCATCCAAGATTTATCTTCCATCTTTACATGTTTACAAGTAATCAGTTGCCATGTTATGCTCTTGGAATCATTTTTCATAGAACACCACCTCCACCAACAAAGTGATCATTTATCATATTTCTCTGTGCATGTGATGCGTCATGAGTGAAGTATATAACCATCATACTCATTTCAACATCAACAACCATCCTTTAGTAAACACCATCATCATCAAGGCATGCTAATCCCAAGCATTTGGAGTTGGCTATATATCTTATCCTTTTATTCCTCCATTGAACTCTATGTAGAGATATATCCAAACACATTTAATCCCTATATGTACTTATCCCTTTATTCCTACATTGAACTCTATGCAAAGATATATCTAGATATATTTAATCAAAAGTTCAATAAAAAAGAAATACTTGCAAAGTCAAGGATGGATCTACTGCTTCCAGCATTTTGCTAACTCAGAAGATAACTGACTAGAAGAAAATCTAAAGTTGGAGTATCTCCCCAATACCTACTTTTAACAAAATATTTAATCACCTTCTGAAAAAACAGAAAGACTTTGAACTTGATATCAATACTATCGATGGATGTAGAACTAAAGTTGGTTTGCATGATAAGTGTTGAAAGATGTGTATGTATCACACTCAACTTTGAATGCTCATGTTCATCAAATTTAGAAGGCATAACCCTAGTCACAACTGGCTTTCCAATTGTCAAAGTTCCTGTTTTATCAAACACAATTGTATCCACAGCAGCAAACTTCTCCAAGACGTCACCACCACGTAAAAGCAATCCTCGGGTCGCCCCTAATGAGGTTCCTACCTAAAAAATAAAGTAAGTTAAACAGGTAGGCTGCTAGCTGATGGCAAGTAGTTGAAGATTCTTTGGTCAATAGTTTCTCTGATTGTTACCAGAACAGCAGTCGGAGTCGCCAGCCCAAGTGCACATGGACATGCAACAACCTAGATAAAAGAATTTGTTGTACAGAATTACTACCATAATATTATAACATCAATCAAATGGAATAACAAAGAATCTATAAACAGGGAAGAATCTGATCACCCAGGTCATAATGGAGCAACCTTGTCATTTGGTCTAGTATTGCAAAAAAGTCAAGTTTGAGAGACAGAGAAGTTGATGTTCTCATAACAAAGGATCACGAGTAAAACATATGGTCACCACGGTGATAACTATCAAACAGAGAGAATTAGAGCTCTCATGAAGAGAATAAAACTCACAAGAATTTTATTAGAATTGAATATCTGGAAACCCTTTTCATGGAACCAAAAAAAGACTTATCCCTCTAAAAAAAACATATTTCCTAATTACTTGGTAAATAAATGAATAATCCTAAAAATAATTTAGCCTAATAAAAAAACTTACAAATTTTAGAAACATAAAATTTGAAACTTCCTCAATCTAAAATTCCAACTTAAACTTTCTGCTTTAAAGCCTAATTTTCAACCAAATTGGCATGGTTTCAAATATCAGTCTAATATGTATAGCAAGACCCAGCGATTTTCTAATCTGAGTACCTAATTGCCCAGTATGTGTTAGAAAAAAAAGACTAAATAATTTAAAGGACAGCATTCCAATTTGGGGCGAACATTATTAGTTAATACATTTAATGAAGGATAATTACAAGTTTTCAGTTACCATGCCAATGGGACAAAAGTTGGTGCCAGAGTCCCAAGAAGTCTCGACAACTTTATATGTCTAATGTGCTCAGAAAGTGTCAATTGAGTTCCAATCGTAATATGCTCAGAAAGTGTCAATTGACTTCCAATTGTTTCAAAGAAACCTTCCCCAATGGAATAAGGTTAAGTTGGCAAGTCATTCTGTATATCTACTACAAGTAGTAATGTACGATAAAACAATAAAGGAAAAATGTGTATATGATCTGTACATGACATACCAGAACACTACATGAAAGCTGTAAGGCCAAAGACACTACGCTTCCTTGTATGAGAGCAGCTGGTACAAGTTGTGAACCAAACAAACTCCAGAAAGCAAAAGTGGCAGCTGATAATGCCATAACTCCATATGTAAAATGTCCCGCAACCTGAAATGGTAAACAGCATATTGTGTGCTTGCAAATAAGCTCAATTTTAAAAATCCACAAGCACACATCAGATGGTCTAACTAAAGATAGGAATACATGAACTCAAATTGCCAACAATTAGAAACCCATCAGCCTGACTACACTGAGGATTCAGAATACATCCATTACATTGTCCAACAATAAGGCATAGAAACCATTACTCAGAACAGTATTTTGTAAAGGTAATATACAGAAAGTAGTAAATTCATTTTCCAATATAGAAACCATTACTGAATTTGCACTGTTCACTGCTGTGTATACAGATGCTTTCCTTGAAATTCTGCAACTGTATCTTTCTTAACTAATTGTGTTAGATCCATAGCTTTATACTTGTCTTCTAGAATGATACAAAAATTTTGACTGAAGATTGCTTTGACATTTAAAAGTTAACAAATCAGATCATTCATGCTTCCATAGCTTTATTAGTAAATAGGCCTAAGTGAAGGCTGTGAAACTTACAGGAATCCTAGGTCCTCTTACGATATATTGCTTGTGTAAATTCAGTCTATTTTATATTAGGAATGTGAAAAAATGCATTTTATTTTGCTGTCATGCCATAAAATATAGTAGTTAAAAATCAAGTCAGAGTAGACGCCAATGCATTTATGGGGTATCATCTTATACCAGAGGGCAGAATCATCATGTTGGTCGTTCCTGGAGTTCAATCAATGTTTGTTGGAACAAGTATAGCAACTTAAATAGTGGTCTTCCATCAATACCAAGTGAAGTTTGAATCACTAAATAATGCAACACTGACTGGACGGTTCAAGATTTATAAAAATAAATGACCTTACTCAGACAGAGATGATACTGTACCAGCAAGGGGTTCAAAGGAAAACAAAAAGTTAGTAATGGACGTGGAGCCTCTAGCTTTTATATATATATATATATTGAAAAACAAAAAGTTAGTAATTATTCACCTTATCAGCTAAACGTTGCACAGGAGCTTCCCTTGTCTGTGCATTCTCCACCAACCGAACAATATCTCCCATTGCAGTTTCCCCTCCTGGTCTTCTTACTTCTATGGTTAGTGTGCCATTCAAGTTAATGCTACCAGCTGTGACTTCAGTCTATGATAGAAAAGAACTAAATTAGATCTTAAAATGTGTGACTAATGTCGCAAAGTATAGCAACAAGCATACACAAAAAGCAAATTTTGCAATTCTTTGTAACACAAGCAAAGTTTTAGCGACTAGAAGAGGTATACCCCAGGAAGTTTTGTCACAGGTAGAGGCTCTCCAGTGAAACTTGATTCATCAACTGTACTTCTTCCAGCTTTAACGATTCCATCAGCTGGAATGCGATCCTAGGAGGAAGACACAAAAATGAATAACTGTCATATGTTCAGATTTTATCCACTGAACAGAGAGTCATAAAGAATGCATGTACAAGTTCAATTTTGAAGCATTGAAGGACATAAAATTTATCAATACAGAATGGACAACTGGAGTATCAGGATGCCTAGGCACTTTTTTTTTATTATGTTGAACAAAATGTCAAAAATGGACGGCATGCTGATAAGTTCTGTTCAGGATTCATAAAAACATGATTTGGTCTGTAGATTCTAGAACTAAATGGTACTCATGAAATTTTGTTATCGAAATAGAAGGAAGTTGGATTGTTCAACATGTTCATTGCTTAAAATATTCCATTAACTAAGAAAAGAAATGGCATTTTTACTCACTCCTGGGAGTACAACAATCTGGTCACCAATGCGGAGGTTACTACATGGAACCTCCACAATTGATGGAACCTCTTTTGCATCAGTGTGGATCATGAGGCGTGCTTTCGCTGGAAGGATATTCAGGAGCCCTGTCATGTCACTAGTCGCTTTTATCTTCGCTCTCTGTTCAAGATTCTTCCCCAGCAGAACAAAAGCTATCAGCATAATTGGCTCCTCAAAGAATGTTTTCCATCCCTGCTTAAAGGGCAAAGAATATAAGAAATGCTACAATCTGGAGCTATACCTGACTGCTCTAGGTCCTAGGATATCGATATCAAAGAAACTAAAGATTTTGAATTAAGAAGGGGAGCCTTGGCACAACGATAAAATTGTTGTCGTATGACCTTGTGGTCATGGAAACTATACAAAATATGGTTGTAACATATTTACCATCCCATCCCCCCCCCCCTCTCTCTCTCTCTCAGTTCACTGTTACTTATTTATCTTTTTTCTACGGGCAGAGCAGTTTTCTCTGATCAAGAAATATTCAAAAAAGTACAATATCATTCCTCACTGGAAATGCCAAGTAGTATTATAGCCTTGTTATGCATCACAATATGTACTTCTGTCATCATGCATTCTTATCAAATTAGCATTAAGAAGAATTTCTTGTGCCACAGCAACATAAAACAAGCAGCTGCCTTGCTTGCTCCTCAGCAAAATAGTATGATATATCCATGTTTTGATATAGTGCGAACGCTTCGTTTGCCATATGGTTACCATCAACGCACTACTAAAGTCCTACCGTTTGACTAATAAGAAAACACAAATAATTTTTCAATTTCTTCAGACCAATCTAAATTGATATAATCATTTCATTATTAGTTGGAGCAAATTGTCACTAATATGATAATCAGATATTGATAGTCACTAATATAGTTAGGTTTGGGGTTATATGCATACAAAGTGTAGTCACTGGTTTGATACAGAAGCCTCATTTTCTGGGCATCAACAAGTCTACCACTCCCTGCACCCCTGCCCTTACAAGTTGTTGTCTCTCGCATCGCTGCCCTTCTGTTGTTACTATGACATAATCAAACAACATTTTTTATAACCATTAAAACATGTTGATAAGGAGCATTGTCAACAAGCAGATGCATGTATAGCAACAAACGTAATAAATTATAGCATATTCCTGTATAAGATTGTAAATACCAGTTTTGGAATTAAGGCAGCAATTGAACTGACTGCAAAGGATGATAAAGCACCTAAACCAACTAATGTATTCATGTTAGGCGAACCCATGAACAAACTTCTGAAGCCATCAAGAACAAGTTTGCGACCAGGACCAAGAAATGTGAACAACGAAAGTGACATATGAAAACTAGTAGAATGGCAAGCCTGAAGCCAAGATGGACCAGCTTTAAAGATGTGAGAGACATGCCCTAGGAGGCATACAGCACATAACGCCCATGATACAGCAAGCTCTCTACCTGGAAACAAGTATGTGTATCATATTATTCAAGAAAAACTAACCAATTTAAATCAGCAGGTATGTTGAATCATTAATGGTAAGGGAAGCAGAAACTGGACTAATTTACATGGTAATAGGATACGACAGTTTTTAAGTCTTAAACTGGATTTTATGGTATAATGGAGCAAGGATGTTACCGCTTTGTTTTAATTTCTGAAGCTTTTCATCCATCTTCCTCTCAAATACTTTGTAAACATTCACTCTATCAGAATCTACAATGAACCATACACATTAAGTGAAGTAGTTAATAATAAGAGCTTTAGGATTTTTAAGAAAATGGTAGGCCTAGAAAATGACCCAAATTCAATCAATTTGATAGCTTTGTCCAAACTGGTGTCATGGAGGAAAAGTACCTCGAAAACTGGATTTGAATCCACAAGTTGTCAAATTGCCTGCAAGTCTAGCTCCCAACTGTTGTTTCCAGTTAGGCATGACCTTGGTTTCAGGAATTGCCCACACAATTGCAGTCTCAGTTGCAAGATTAACACTTGCTGATGACACTTGAGGCTGTACAGTCACAAGAAACAGATGACAATAACATAGGTAACATAACATGATTGCTAAAAAGAACATAGGTAGAAGAATTGTTTACTATGCTTATCTTTTATGTCCATAGTGATACAAAAAAATCCCAAAACTCTTGCATCTACACTTTCATGATAGATAGATTCACACTCAATGTGAAAAAAGAAACAACAACAACAACAACCAAGTCTTATCCCACTAGGTGGGGTCGGCTATTGCGAAAGAAGAAACGAGAAACAAAATCCTCATAACTGAAAACTAGTTTAGAATCCTGTCCATTGGCCTTGTCATCCAGGCATCCAACTAAAGGAGATGTTCTGATCTACAAAAGCATCAACTAAAGCATGTGTGACCGTCATTGAGATAAGAAAAAAAATCACAGCTCTGATTATTTGTTCATTATATTCACAATACACATTTCTGAACTCAGATATCTACAACAAAAGTAAGAATGATCCTTACTTGACTCTCCAAAATGCGCTTCACGCTGGCAGCACATCCTCCGCAAGTCATTCCCTAAAAAAATCCATAAAGCTCAAACTTGTATCGAAAATGAACTAAATAACATCGCACTAACTAAGTGAAAGGAACAAGGATCAGTACGCTCACCCCAACATCAAGAATGATCACGTCTGGCACGCGGGAAGAAGCCTCAACGGACTCTTCTCCGATAGAGAAGGATTGCGCACCGCTGCCGCGGAATCCACCATCCCCACCACCGTCGCCACCCCCACCGCCAGTCCCATCGTTTCCGCCGCCATTGGGACCATACGACCCAGTGGAGCTCGATATGCAAGCCAATCCACGATTAACTGTCGACCCCGAAGAAGAACTCCGCAAAAGACTCCCTGCTAAGGAAATAAGGAAAATTTCTCGCGGTCTGTTGGGGTCGAGGTTACCGAAGCACCTGGCTCTCCCGGCAGTAAAGAGGCCCGGATTTGGCGGGACAAGCGGCCGTCGGAGGTAGAGCCTGTGGGGGATTTTGAGAGAGTGGGAAAAGGCGAGCAGCGGCATGGTGCAGAAGGCGAAGGATTCCATGGCCTTCGCCTCCAAGCTCTTCCGTCTGCGATTTGGTTGCTTATTGCGGCACGATTTCGCAAGCCGCCAAGAAATCGAAGTGCAAGAAGTAGAAGGCCACGGCTCGTCTTGGAGAGCAGCCCAAATCTAAACGGGGACTGCTTGGATAATAATAAAATTAATAATCATAATTCGGAGGCAACGTTAATAAGGCCAGTTTTCTTGGCACTGGGCCGAAACACCAAGGAATAGGAACGTCAGATCCAATCCACAACGCAGTCACCGGAGAGAGAGAGAGCGGAGTTGCCCAGCGACGAAGATGGATCTCGTCGCCGCCGTCGTCCTCATCTCGTCACTTGCTCGCTTCCTTTTCTTCTTTTAGGGTTTCGCCTCCAGCTCTTTCCTCAGGGCTTCTTCCCAACTTGGCGCCCCGACGCTGCGCCGTAGTGCCAGCGGCGGAAGGTTGGCGGTGAGGATGGCGAAGAGGGAAGAGGAGATGAAGAGGATACGCCGGAAGACGACGGAGGAGATCGACGAGGAGGTGATCGACCTTAACCAGAAATCTGAAGGGTACACTTCACCTCTTGCTTCCTTCCTTCCTCGTAGCTCGAATGCTAACCGTAAAAGGGGAAAGAGAGATTGAGGAGGGATTGAACAAAAGACCATCGAGGAAGTTCGACAAGAAATGGAAGAGAAGTATTGTTGTTAGGCGGCCTCCATCTCTAAGGAAGAAGCAAGAGGAGCAAAAGGCTGCAGAAGCAGAAAGATCGGCATTGGCCAATCTTGCATTCTCAGATGAGTAAATCAGCATCTCTTCTTCATGCCTCTTGATGTATACCTGCAAATGAGTTCTCAGATTCTCTTGATGTATACCTGCAAATCAGCATTCTCTTGATGCATTCTCAGATGAGTAAATCAACATCAGAAGTTTAATAATTGATGGTTCGATAAATGACGAAAGCAACCTGATGAAATCTTTTCTTCATTCTCATTCGGAACCAATGCTCGCCGGCGCGATAAGAGATTGTTCCTGGCCGGCGAAGAGGAGTGGCGCCGGTGGATCGGGAAAGAAAGGAGGAGGGCATCTGCTTTTCATTTCTGGTTAGGGGTTCGCCGATCGCCTCGGTCATGAACCTCGACGATCTATGCATTCTAACTTTCTTGGTTCAGATAGTTGATTCCTCGTAAGTAGAAGCCTTCTAACTAGTTTTATTTTTGAGTTTTCTTCGTTAAATTCTAGAATTTTTTTTTAGTGGTTTTTCATCCAGTCATAGTGGTCTATCCAGTTGACTCTTCCTGTACGGTAGCATATTAAAAAGATGGAACTCAGATCGTCTCATTGCTTTTTGAACCATCACAGTTCATCAAGTTTTTTTCCTCATCGTTTTAATATATAATATTATTTTAAAATTTATTTTTAAAAATAATTTTATTTTCCTCCTCTAGATATGGTGAATTGATCCGCGAACTTTGATAGATAGATATTTGATTCAATCATTCTAATTAGCAATTAATCATTCTGAGTGGTTCAACTCTAATATCAACTGTTGTTGTAGCGGAAGTTTTTCTTCAATCGTTAGAAGGGAGAAGTGAATAGCGATATGTAAATTCAATTAATCTTTTTTTCTTACTAACATTTTAGTAAGGATATACTAATTAAAATAGAAATGAAATATAAAAATTACGAGACACAGAATGTACTTGATTACAACTCTCAAGTTGTTAGTCTAAGACTATGATTTCTCACAATCTGAATGCCTAGAACCTCTCCGAGTGCTTGGACTTCATTGACGTGGACTGCATCCTCATCCGCTTCGACAACGGCTCACATTGATTTGGAATGAATATCCGGGTGCTTGGACTCTAAGGCACTCGAAAATGGATCCGGACGCCTGGACTTTGGGGTGCCCAAAAATGGATTGGGGCGCCTAGATGTGGGGCGGGAGCACTCAGAATTGGATCGAGGCACCTAAAAATGGTCAACTTCATGTTGATCATTTTTCTCCTCCGTTTTGTCTTAGTCATTTTGTGCAGTCTTCCTTTCATCTTCTCGTTCCTTAAATGCACGCTCTCGTGCGTCTTTCTCGCTCCGCCGGAGTACTCTTCCGCATCTCCTCGTATCTCGGATGCACCAAGTCCGTCAACTCCTTTTCTGTGCCATCGTTCTTTTTCGCTTACATCTTCTATCAAAATTCATCATTTTACGTGTGATCTCTTAAGTTCCTATACACTTAGACATATGTGTTAAATATAATCATGATTCATTTTCAGATTTATTTAATCACACATCAAAACTCGATACTATACTATGCATTCTAACTTTCTTAGTTCGGTCATATTTTTATATGCTAAGCTTATTCCTACATGGAAGCTATCATAATAAAATCTAGGAGTCAATTCCAATGGGTGTAATACATTATTGGTTGCCTCACGGCTCGTGTAATGGGCCATTGGATAAGGATAAAATTCTCCATGATTTATCTCTCTTTCGTATCATTTGGGACAGAACGGGAAGAGCTCTAGGGTGATGAGGATATTACTATATGCCACAATTATACCTTCTTACTTATGTTCAGTCATGTTACTAGTTTAAGCTGAATTTGTTCATCATATACGTTTTTTTATATTTTTTGCAAGCAGAATTAAGCTTTCATTACTTATTTATCATGTTCAGTCTCCACGGATTTGATTCTACCGCGGTAGGACATCCAGATTTACCCTAGTAGCTGATGGAAAATTTCCGTGGGACCTAATCGGTCATCTTCAGAGATTGAATCAATACGACTAACTGAGATTATCATTTTTTGAGTATCTTAAATTGTCTCACCATGTTTCTCATTTGTATGGAGACATTCATATGGTCGGGCAGTAGCTTGCGACCCAACCCAACCAACCAAATCCAAATATGGAACTTGAATGATCAGCTTCGCATAGAGTAAGCGATCTTTGTTCTACTCGTCAAGCTAACTCGGTTTGCTTTGAGTCCATGTAATGTTGGGACAAACTTTATCTTCTGAACTCATCTGTCCCATCAGCTAAAGTGCTAACACGACGGTCTTTAGAGCAACTTCAATCCATCCCCAAAAATCCAAATTTAGTGTAAAAATTATACCAATTCTCTCCAACCAATACCCCAAAGCACACCATCAAATTTGGTGATGCCATTTTTTAATTTATTTTTTATTATTATATTATATAATTAAAAATAAATATAAATATAAAATAATATATATTATTGTATTTAAAAATAAATATAATATATATTATTAAATATCATAAATAAAAATAAATTTATAATTATTATTTTAATTACTAATTATTTATTATAAATATATTATTAATTATTTATTATAAATATAAATTAAATATATATAACACCCTATTTTAATTTTATTATACATATTTATAATGATTTAATTTATTATAAATTTTATTTATAATATATTTAATATATTTTAATTATAATTATATTTATACATTATTTAATTAATTTTAAAACATATATAATAAAAAATTTAATATGCATAAATGTAAAATATTAACTTATTAAATATAAATAAAATATTAATTTTAAATATAATAATTATCATAAATTAATTATTAAATTAAAATATATATCGATAATTAAATTATGAATAAATGAATAAAAATAAATAGAATATTCTAAAGAATATTCTTTTTTGGTGTAAAATGGTATGAGTGGATTAGAGTTGAAATAGTGTTTAGTGTTGATATTGTACCATTTTAATGTGAAAATAAATCAAATTTAGTGATATGAGTTGGAGATGGTCTTATGAGCAGCATTGAATTCCCGGACGTGAATTCTTCACCCGTGAGCTGTTTGTTAGGTATTAGGTTTAGGTGCCGCGGGGATTATGATTTAAATAAAGTTTTTTGTCACAACAAATTCCTGTCACAAATTTATCACAACAAATCTGAATCGTTCGATTTTAAAGTTAAGATTAAATCCAGATCGTAAATTGAATGGATGATTGTGATGACTTGAATTTAATCTTCTATTTTAAAATTTAACGGTTCAAATTTATTGTGATAGAAATTTGTTGTGACAAGGAGGACTCCTCGAACAATTTACCTCACGACAGTCTTCATGAGCAGCATTGAATTCTATAAAGCTGGTAGTTCGTTTACCTCACGACAGTCTTCATGAGCAGCATTGAATTCTATAAAGCTGGTTGTTCGTCGACAGTGATACGTGCCGGTTGAATTACGAATTACGCCACGACAGTCTGTATAAACCTAGCTGTTAGGTACCGAAAGGAATCATGCCGTCCGACGAGGTGGTGGTGGAAATAGTTAGGTCTACGTAGGCGCTCATCTGTGTGTCTGTATCTATATCTGTATATATACTTCTATCGATATCCACTGTTTGTGGGTTTCTACTGCGCCGCCGCCATGGACTACGTCAGCCCTCCCTCCTGCCCCTCACCGCACGTGGTGCTCCTGGCCTATCCCTTCAGCAGCCACCCCGCCGTGCTCTTCACCCTCGCCCGCGCCATCGCCGACGCCGCCCCACACGTCTCGCTGTCCCTCATCAGCACCCAGCGGTCGCTCGCGTCCCTCCACCCGGCCCCCGCCAGCCTCTCTCTCGTCCCCATCACCGATGGGCTGCCGGAGGGGGAGGATCCTCCGGAGGATGAGCTGGAGAGGATCTCATTGTTCCTTTCGGCCTTGCCGCACAGCCTTCCGGCGGCGATGGACGCGGCGGTGCAGAAGGCGGGAGGCGCGGTGGCGACCTGCGTGGTGAGCGATGCGTTCATGTGGATGGCCGGAGATGAGGCGGCGGCGGTTGGGGCGCCTTGGATCGCCCTCTGGAACGGCGGGCCCGCGGCTCTGTTTGCGCATCTCTGGACCGATCTGCTCCGTGACACCATCGGCGTCGGCGATCAAGGTAGATTCATGGAGCGCCTTGGTGTCTTGTTATGCGTCTCGTCCATTGATTAAATATCGAGTTAAATGTAGTCATAGCACGACACGACGAGTTGCTCAGCTTCATCCCTGCTTTATCGGCGCACCGGATCCGCGACCTCCCTGAGGGCATCGTCTCCGGCGCGATCGACTCCCTCTTCTTGCGCCACCTTCACCGAATGGGCCAAAACATCCACAAGGCTGCCGCCGTCCTCTTCAACACCGTCCGCGGCTTCGACCCGGTCATCGATGCGGAGATGGAGCCCTGTTTCCCAAACCCCCTGCATCTCGGACCCTTGCACCTCCTCGCTCCGCCTCCGGCTTCCTGCCCCGCTCCCGATGCGCACGGCTGCCTCCCGTGGCTCGACGGCCGCGCCACCGCCAGCGTGGCCTACGTCAGCTTCGGCACATCCATAACCCCGTCGCCGGAGGAACTTGCAAAGCTGGCGCAAGGGCTGGAGGCCAGCGGCGCCGCGTTCCTCTGGTCGCTAAGGGAACGCGAGAGGGAGCTGCTGCCGCGGGGGTTCTTGGACCGGACGAGGGAGAGGGGCCTCGTGGTGGGCTGGGCGCCGCAGCAGGACGTACTGCGGCACCCGGCGGTGGGGGTCTTCGTGACACACTGCGGGTGGAACTCGGTGCTGGAGGCGGCGGTAGCCGGCGTACCGATGGTCTGCCGGCCGTTCTTGGGCGACCAGAGGCTGAACGCAAGGACCGTCGCGGCAGTATGGGGTATCGGGGTGGGGTTCGAAGAAGGGTCGATGACTGAGGAAGGGACGGTGAGGGTGCTGGAGACAGTGCTGAAGAGCGAGGAAGGAAAGACGATGAGGGCGAAGGCCGGCGAGCTGAAGGCCTTAGCGGCGAAGGCGATGCAACCGGACGGGATCTCGATGCTTACTTTTAAAACCTTTTTGGGAATCGCCCTTGATAGTTTAACAATCCCACACAAATAATTATGGAAATCTTTATTTCACCCTTCATCGAGTGTACCAATTTGAATCTGGCTTCCTTGTTATGAATCTATATTTGAGTACCAATTTGTTGCACGTTTGAGCTGATCGCTGCGTAGCCTTCTCGATTTATTCTGATGGCCGATGAAAAATTTTCGTAGGACCGAATTGGTCACTCTCAAGGATAATCAATGAGGGTTTGGGGTTATATGCATACAAAGTGTAGTCACTGGTTTGATATAGAAGCCTCATTTTCTGGGCATCAACAAGTCTACCACTCCCTGCACCCCTACCCTTACAAGTTGTTGTCTCTCGCATCGCTGCCCTTCTGTTGTTGCTATGACATAATCAAACAACATTTTTTATAACCATTAAAACATGTTGATAAGGAGCATTATCAATAAGCAGATGCATGTATAGCAACAAACGTAACAAATTATAGCATATTCCTGTATAAGATTGTAAATACCAGTTTTGGAATTAAGGCAGCAATTGAACTGACTGCAAAGGATGATAAAGCACCTAAACCAACTAATGTATTCATGTTAGGCGAACCCATGAACAAACTTCTGAAGCCATCGAGAACAAGTTTGCGACCAGGACCAAGAAATGTGAACAACGAAAGTGACATATGAAAACTAGTAGAATGGCAAGCCTGAAGCCAAGATGGATCAGCTTTAAAGATGTGAGAGACATGCCCTAGGAGGCATACAGCACATAACGCCCATGATACAGCAAGCTCTCTACCTGGAAACAAGTATGTGTATCATATTGATGCGGGAAGTCAAGGAAGATGACATGCGTGGTCTCCACGGGAGGCTTCGCCAAGTCAAGATCTAAGCCACGGCGGCAAACCCTCTCGTCTCGGCGGGAGAGGTCCCCATCTTGACAAACCCCTTCGTCTCGTCAAGGGAGACCTCCATCTCGGCAAACCCTCTTGTCTCATCGAGAGAGGCCTCCACCTCGGCAAATCCTCTCGTCTCGGCGGGAGAGGTCCCCCATCCCGGCAGACCCTCTCGTCTCGTCTGGTCCTCATCTCGGCAAACTCTCTCGTCTCGGCGGGAGGGATCCCCACCTCGGCAAATCCTCTCGTCTCGGCGAGAGAGACCCCATCTCGGCCAACCCTCTCATCTCGGCAGAAGAGGTTCCTATCTCTACAAACCCTCTCGGCTCGACAGGAAAAGCTCCTAACTCGGCAAGGCCTCCCGTCTCGGCAAGGGAGAGGGTTCATCTACTCCTTAGTGTCCCGTCAACATCTAAAGCATCCCCCTTCAGAGAGTGTCGTCCTGTCTTTGTCAGGATCACCTATGAACATCTCGTCACTTGCTCGCTTCCTTTTCTTCTTTTAGGGTTTCGCCTCCAGCTCTTTCCTCAGGGCTTCTTCCCTACTTGGCAACCCGACGCTGCGCCATAGTGCCAGCGGCGGAAGGTTAGCGGTGAGGATGGCGAAGAGGGAAGAGGAGATGAAGAGGATACGTCCGAAGACGACGGAGGAGATCGACGAGGAGTTGATCGACCTTAACCAGAAATCTGAAGGGTACACTTCACCTCTTGCTTCCTTCCTTCCTCGTAGCTCGAATGCTAACCGTAAAAAGGGAAAAGGGAGATTGAGGAGGGAATGAACAAAAGACCATCGAGGAAGCTCGACAAGAAATGGAAGAGAAGTATTGTTGTTAGGCGGCCTCCATCTCTAAGGAAGAAGCAAGAGGAGCAAAAGGCTGCAGAAGCAGAAAGATCGGCATTGGCCAATCTTGCATTCTCAGATGAGTAAATCAGCATCTCTTCTTCATGCCTCTTGATGTATACCTGCAAATGAGTTCTCAGATTCTCTTGATGTATACCTGCAAATCAGCATTCTCTTGATGCATTCTCAGATGAGTAAATCAACATCAGAAGTTTAATAATTGATGGTTCGATAAACGACGAAAGCAACCTGATGAACATCCACAAACTGATGGATCTTTTCAATTTTGAATCCGTGTAATGTTAGGACAAACTTTATCTTCAGAACTCATCTGCTCCATCATCGAAAGCTTTAACACGACGGTCTTTACGAGCAGCATTGAATTCGCTGAATGAATTCTTCACCCGTGAGGTGTTAGGTATTAGGTGCCGCGACGAATTACGCCACGACAGTCTTCATGAGCAGCATTCAATTCTCTAAAGCTTTGTAGTTCGTCGACGGTGATGCGTGGACGTGGATTCTTCACACGCTGGCCGTTAGCTATTAGGTGCCACGAGGAATCATGCCATCCGACGAGGTGGTGGTGGTGCAAATAGTTAGGTCTACGTAGCCGCTCATTTGTGTGTCTGTATCCATATCTATATATATACTTTTATCGATCTCACACTGTTTGAGGGTCTCTGCTGCGCCCCCGCCATGGACTACGTCAGCCCTCCCTCCTGCCCCTCGCCGCACGTGGTGCTCCTGGCCTTTCCCTTCGGCACCCACGCCGCCCCGCTCTTCGCCCTCGCCCGTGCCATCGCCGACGCCGCGCCAGCCGTCTCGCTGTCCCTCATCAGCACCCGGCGGTCGCTCGCGTCCCTCCCCCCGGCCCCCGCCAGCCTCTCCCTCGTCCCCATCGCCGATGGGCTGCCGGAGGCGGCGGATCCTCCGGCGAGTGAGCTGGAGAGGATCTCATTGTTCCTTTCGGCCTTGCCGCACAGCCTGCCCGCGGCGATGGACGCGGCGGTGCAGAAGGCGGGAGGCGCGGTGGCGACCTGCGTGGTGAGCGACGCGTTCATGTGGATGGCCGGAGATGAGGCGGCGGCGGTCGGGGCGCCTTGGATCGCCCTGTGGACCGGCGGGCCCGCGTCACTGTTTGCGCATCTCCGGACCGATCTGCTCCGTGACACCATCGGCGTCGGCGATCAAGGTAGATTCATGGAGCGCCGACGCGACGAGTTGCTCAGCTTCATTCCTGCTTTATCGGCGCACCGGATCTGCGACCTCCCCGAGGGCATCGTCTCCGGCCCGATCGACTCCCTCTTCTCGCGCTTCCTTCACCAAATGGGCCAAAACATCCACAAGGCTGCCGCCGTCCTCTTCAACACCGTCCGCGGCTTCGATCCGGTCATCGATGCGGAGATGGAGCTCTGTTTCCCAAACCCCCTGCATCTCGGACCCTTGCACCTCCTCGCTCCGCCTCCGGCTTCCTGCCCCGCTCCCGATGCGCACGGCTGCCTCCCGTGGCTCGACGGCCGCGCCACCGCCAGCGTGGCCTACGTCAGCTTCGGCTCATTCATGACCCCGTCGCCGGAGGAGCTTGCAAAGCTGGCGCAAGGGCTGGAGGTCAGCGGCGCCGCGTTCCTCTGGTCGCTAAGGGAACGCGCGAGGGAGCTGCTGCCGCGGGGGTTCTTGGACCGGACGAGGGAGAGGGGCCTCGTGGTGGGCTGGGCGCCGCAGCAGGACGTACTGCGGCACCCGGCGGTGGGGCTCTTCGTGACACACTGCGGGTGGAACTCGGTGCTGGAGGCTGCGGTAGCCGGCGTGCCGATGGTCTGCCGGCCGTTCTTGGGCGACCAGAAGCTGAACGCAAGGACCGTCGCGGCAGTATGGGGTATCGGGGTGGGGTTCGAAGAAGGGTCGATGACTGAGGAAGGGGCGGTGAGGGTGCTGGAGACAGTGCTGAAGAGCGAGGAAGGAAAGACGATGAGGGCGAAGGCCGGCGAGCTGAAGGCCTTAGCGGCGAAGGCGATGCAACCAAACGGGACCTCAATGCTTAATTTTAAAACCTTTTTGGGCTTCGCACTTGGTAGTTTAACCATCCCACACAAATAATTATGGAAATCTTTATTTCACCCTTCATCAAGTGTACCTGACATAAATTTTTATCATTTTAAATAATTGACAGTTACAAATACAAAAAAAAGTTACTTGTCACAATAGAATTCCTGTCACAAATATTGTGACGGGAATCTGCACTGTTGGATTTTAAAATTAAGATTAAATTCTGATCATAAATTGAATGTATAATTGTGATTAAATGGATGATTGTGATTGAACGGTCCAGATTCCCATCACAAATTTGTGATGGGAATATGTTGTGACAAGTAGCATCACTCTTACAAATATACCCTTCAAAAAAAATACTTTTGGATTGGATTGACCTATTTCAAATTATGAAAGTAGTTTAACTAAAATAATTTTATAATTTTTTTAAAAGAAAAAAAATTCGAAAGAATGTCTTTTATTTTTATCATTCGTTGGCACTTTATTTTTTTTTAAAAAAATACAAACGTATGTTTATTACACTGTATTTAAAAAATCTTTTTATGTATTGAAGTGAGTTTGAATAATTTGAAATTATTTTAATTAAATTTGAATAATTATCACTAAATTAGCAGATACTATTTTAATATAATACATGTAATTTTATTCTAGTACTTTGAAAATAGAAATTTTTTTACTATAATAAAAAATAATAATATATTTTTAATTTTTGATTTTTTTTTATTTTAAGATAAAAATTAAGACAAATTCAGGTATGACAATTTAACCGGCCGTCTGTGGTTGACTTTGGTGGGTCCATCGTATCGTACGGCAGGTACATGAAAGGCGTGGCACTGTGGCAGTAGAGGATTAAAAAAAAAAGCGTAATTTTGGAAAGTAAAAAAAAAGGCAAGCCCAAAAGCGTCCATTTATGTTCCAACCCCGCCTCGCGGCCTCCTGTTCGTCCCTTTCTCGTCTTTTTCCTTCTAATTCTCGACAAAGATCGCTTTTTTGGACTTCGGAGAGACGACGAAGCATGCAGTACGAACGGAACCTCGTGGCGCACGGCGGCACTGAATCCTCGAAGAAGAACGAGTTCCCGTTGGGGATGCGAGTGCTGGCGGTGGACGATGACAGAGCTTGCCTGAGAATGCTCGAAACCCTACTCGGGCAATGCGGATATCGAGGTTGGTTGTTTTTCTTTCGCCGTGGATTCGTCGTTGTTGCTTTCTTTTGGTTGTCTACTTTTTCTTTTGTTCCGTATCTGGGGCTAACGCCAGGTGGTTCTTGGGTTTCTTTTCAAGGAAAAAAAATTGTGGTTCTTTGATTCCGGTTGATTTTTTTTTTACCGACAGAAACCAAAAAATCTCCGCTTTAAAAGGTTTTGGTGAATTGGACGACTTGAATGAAATAGTTATGTGTCTATTTTTTTTGGTTTGTTAGGTTTATGTCTTTCGAGAACTCGGCGATAGAAGTGGAAGTAGTGCGTTACTTGGGTTCTATTTCAATTCGTCTTAGAACCCTGAGAATCACTAGATGGTTCTGTTCCTATTGACCATTGATCAATCTTGCGTCAAGGAAAGAAGTCTGTTGGTGGAAACCCATAGATACTCTTCTAAGTTTGTGAAGAAAAAAGACTAATTGTTGACTAATAGTCTTATCTTAAAATGTCAGATGACTTTATTTAGGGAGAAATTCGAACTTGTTTTCCAGTACCATATGCCGATGCGTGAAATTTGAACTTGATGATGCACAACTTAGGAAAAAAGGAGCATTGATACCATGAGAAGTCTTATACATGAAATTTTTATAATTCATTGACCTCAAAGTAAATTACTCATGGATCTACTTCGATTAACGTGTCCAAGTTAACCATTTCCTACATTAGTTATTCATTGGAATAAGGTTAACTCAATTGCACTAACAGAGTACAACTTGCAGTTACAACAGTCCAACACGCAATGGCAGCTTTAGAACTTTTAAGAGGGAACAAAGGCTACTATGACCTTGTGATAACTGATGTTCAAATGCCTGACATGGATGGCTTCAAGCTTTTAGAAATTATTGGTCTTGAGATGGACTTGCCTGTGATCAGTAAGTTTACAAATGTATGTTATAGAACTCTATTTTGTTTTGTTTATTTTATAATATGCTGTTGTTTCTTTCCCAGTGTTATCCATCAATTCTGAAACCAGCTATGTAATGAAAGGTGTACTTCATGGGGCTGTTGACTATTTGGTGAAACCTGTTAGGATTGAAGATCTCAAGCTCATATGGAAACATGTAATCAGGAAAACACTATCAGATAAGGAGAGTAATGACCTGATCAACAATAACAATGATGTTAAGGCACATAACGATGAATGTTTGAGGATTTCAAATAAGTGCATCGATGAAGTAAACAAGGGCGAAGATTGTGCTCATGAAACCTCAGATGGTGAAATAGCAAAGCATAAAGGAAGGGTTTCATGGTCCACTGATTTGCATTTACGTTTCATTGCAGCTGTTAAAACTTTAGGCACTGACAGTAAGAGATCAAAGTGCTTTATAGTTGTAAATCATAGTTAGTCAAACTTGTGTTTTAATATCTCTAGAATCTCAATTTGCTTCTATATATTTCACAGGGGCTGTACCTAAGAAGATACTTGAACTCATGAATGTTGAAGGACTCACTCGAGAGAATGTTGCAAGTCATTTACAGGTCTCTCCTTATGTTCATTATGTTGCCTTTTTTTTTTTGAGTGAACGCCTTGCAGATTTAGTTTTCCTTTTTCAGGGATTTTTTTTTCTCAGATCTAATTCTGAAATGAGAGTTTTACACATTTCAAATATTTGTATAGTTAAATTATTTATCTTTTCAGATCATTGCTTATTTCAGCTATTTGCTTAATTATTCAGTAGCTTATATATTTGCTTGGGTCCTTATGTGCAGAAGTACAGAAAAACTTTGAAGAAGAATGGTGTAGGATTGAACCAACAACATCACGATGGATGTCATCTCAATGGCCTCAGTGTGGATTCTTCAAGTTCTGTTTTTTCATCCTTTAACCAGCAAGCCCATGCTAAAAAAAGTTCTTGTAAAAAATTCAGATTGGGTGAGTATCAGGAAGATAAAGTGATTGCTTCACCAGAACCTCCCTATACTTTCAATGGGAGCTCTGTCTCCTCACTGTACCAGCAATTTGCTTCACACTCTCAAGCAAACTTGAGGACAGAATATCTTTGGTATCCCTCTGATTTCTCAAGTCCAGAATTGACTTATCAATCGCCTGGGTTCAATGATTTCAGCTATCAATCCCTAACTTCAACATCTGATCTAGTTGATAGCTATGTAAATATTTGTCTGACTTCTCAGACCACTACGGCCAGTCAAGATCTGAATTCATATTCCCAGTTTCACTATCCATCTAACCAATTTTCTGTGGTGACGTCATTATACAACAACATAGAACTCAATGACTCAGCACATCTGAATACAGAACTATTATGTAAGTTATTTTGGTCATGTAGAGCAAATCCTCTTTTCTTTTTTTTGCCTACTTTTCTATAAAAAAAATTCATTCTTCAAAACCTTTGAATTTATTTTTTCACAGTAATTCTAATTTTAGATGTGTCCTTTGGTTACCTTATAGCCGATATAGGTATTGCAACACTAGCCGGAGGCAACATTGTGGACATGCAGATGTTTGGTGGAGTGAATCTCAACCATACTTATAGTTCAGAGTCGACTAGAAACCAATCAGAGGATTCACCGGCAGAGATACTATTCCATCTTGACCAGTGCAGTTCTGCAGATGACCTTGGTACTATTCTTAAGCAGGTATGATTTGTTGTTTCTTTTTCATTGTCAGTCAGCATCATAATTGATTTATATGATAATATCGCTCAAGGATGTGTTTCAAATGTGACAACCTTGAAATTCTACTGTTTTTCCAACCTTTTGCGCTTTAAAATTTTTAACTTTTTTATGGGACCTAAGTTAAAAATATTTGTATTTTTTTTTGTAATTTCTTATATTGTTACACTCTCTCATAGAATACTAAAGATTGTCACACAAGGAAGTTCCCTTTTTTGTCTTCCCTGTTAATATGTGGTTTCTCAACATTTGCTTTTAGTATTACTTGTTTGATCATCGATGATTCTACTACTCCTTTATGTCTAGTTCAATTTCTCAATTGACGACCTAATTCAACAACAACAAACTGTAAGTCCTAGCTATTGGGGATTGGCTACTTGGATCTTATGCTACAATTGAATTTTACTGAACTATTACTGCCCAAGTTTGTAAATTCATCTTTAATTATCTTAGCTTTTTCAGTTTCCCTCTATCCTTTGTTTAACTCTAGTAGTCGATTCAATTCATCTAACTATAAAATGTAATGGTCAACTTTGATCTTCATTTTTCATATAAGTTACTTTATGCTAGCTATCGATTTCTCTGTCAATAATCCTGCCTACAAAAGCAAGTTTATTACTCTTAGCGAGTCTTTCGTCATATTTAACTGAGTTAAGAATCTTCCACAGGAGTCACATTCTGACTTTTATCTATGTACAGTTTCTACAGTAGGAGCGCGGCTAAGCTAGTTAGCTTACAATGGTCTGTTGCTGCTCAATTCTCAGTTGGGTGCGATTACTTCATCAGTCAAAGTGAGAATCACAATCTTTCAGTTATTTTGCATATTAAGAAGATCTAGTCGGCAATATGAACTCTTACGAGTATGTTTTTACGTCGAAACTGACAGGTATCTCGGAGATTTCCTGAGTTGGTCACTTCAGACTGTTCCAGCTTTGTGTCCCCAGGGATCAAACATTCTTCTTACTGTGGTTAAGATATTGAAGCTAAACTTCCCAACTTTGAGGGAGGTTTTACTATGTATCTTAGATTTCCAATCTGCTTCTGCTATCTATGGAGTTGGATCAATTGAGCAGCTGTGATCGATCCAGAACAGTCAATTAAGATGCTAGAATGCAACAATAGATTGGATAATTGTATAAACATATAAATAGAGATTCTTCTGACGTAGGCTAACAATTGACACTGATAACTACAAGTGATTCAATAAAATGATTAAACGTCGTTTGTGCATTTAGAGTGATTAGTAGCTCATCTTTAATTAATGTGTATATATATATATATAATTGATATCTTACGCGATTAAATTTACGTGATCGTGCGCGATTTATGAGATGGGGATAGGACAAGGAGGCGACGACGACTGCGTCAGACTCTCTCGTAGAGGTGCTTGGCGACGACGGATAGCTCTCTCAGAGCGGCGATGAGAGAGATCGGGATCGAGTGATTAGGGTTAGGATCGTGTTTGGGGGGTTTAGGATTTTTTTTATTGTGGAATTTGTCATACTGGAATATATATGTCGTGTAAATTTAATTGCGTAAAATATATATATATATATATATATATATATATATATATATATATATTTTTTTTTTTTTGAGGGAGAAGAAATCAATAAATTAATTAAACAACTCTTCTAAATCCGCCCGTCGTTGTTTCGACCAATGAGCAGCCCGGATTTATGATCGGATGGTCAGGAACGAAACTCACACTCTTCCCACGGATCGCCAGCCCATCCGACAGCCCACGTTGCTCGCCGAGTCGCTCCTCTATAAATACAACCCAAATCCTCGTCCGCTTACGGTATCGGCTGTTGTCCCCAAATCGAGAGCTTGATTGAGATCGATAATGTCGGGCCGCGGGAAGGGAGGAAAGGGGCTGGGGAAGGGCGGCGCCAAGCGACATCGCAAGGTCCTCCGAGACAACATCCAGGGGATCACCAAGCCCGCGATCCGCCGACTGGCGAGGAGGGGCGGCGTCAAGCGTATATCCGGCCTCATCTACGAGGAGACCCGCGGCGTCCTCAAGATCTTCCTCGAGAACGTCATCCGCGACGCAGTGACCTACACCGAGCACGCCCGTCGCAAGACCGTCACGGCCATGGACGTCGTCTACGCCCTCAAGCGCCAGGGCCGCACCCTCTACGGCTTCGGCGGCTAAACTTCATCGATGTCGGATGCTGCAAGGGATTAAAGGAAGCATCTTGTCAGATCGTCTCTTGTATTCTATGGAAATGAACCTCGAGTGTGCTGTTAGTTTTGTTCTGTCGAATGTTGATAGATGTGGTTTTCAACTTTTCCTTAGAAGCTAATGGAACTTTGGTTTGGCGTAGCAATCTGAAAGCTGTTTAAAAGTTCCTTCATCAGTTTCGGCACTCCGATTCCTTGCACGGTAAGTCGAGCAGAACAATCGTCGTTATCAATGTCCAATGAGCGCGATTCGATTCTTGTTCTTGAGCGATTTGGGTTGGTAAACCGTCACTGTGAAGTCGATGTGGGAGGTGGAATTCAATTGTAAGTTAGACTACGAGGGTGCGTACGCTACCTTGATTATCTTTAAGACTATCATCCCATGAAAGAACGGCGATTTATCAAACGGCGTAAGTTTCAGAAATTCTCAAATCGGGCATGAGAATGATCGAAGGGTGCATTAATTTTATCATGGGCTTTCGTTCTATCCTTCAATTTTACACTACCGATTCCTAATGCGAGTTCCATTTGAAACATTTAAAATAATTTCAATGAGATGTATGCAATTTTAACACCTCCCTTCTCAACTTTTCTCAACGTGTTAACTTTATCTTCTTTGTTAAGAAGTGCTTTCTTGTATCTCAGATTAGGTCCCATGTGGATTTAATCTCAAAGAGATCAGATTCTAGTTCGAAAAGTTGTATAATAATAAAGCACTTGCGCGTCAGAAATGGGAAATAGAGAGCATCTTTGGGCTCATTGCAATCTCAGAAACATAAAAGATTTGAGTCCGATCTAACCACAAACATACAACTATTAGGAAAGATTGAGGGAGGAGAAGATAGATATGGAATCATAACTTAATTCTGATCAAGAAACAACTTGGGCATTGTATCAGAAAATCAATACTACCATGAGCCTGGTTTGATCCCATACTAAGTCCAACGTGATCTCCAAAAGACGAAAATCACGTTCTGACTAAGAGGTTGCATACCAATGAAGTACTTGCGGAAAGTCAAAAATAAAGAATGGATGGAACCGTTGGAAATACAAAGGAGTCAAAATAACCAACATTAGACTCGCAGCCTTAGAAACACAAAGGACTTGAAATTGATCCGATCTGACCTATCTAGTTGATTAGTAGGATTTGACAGAAACTCACTAATGCACTTACGTTTTTTGGATTTCTGCAAACCTGCAACCACTAAGAATGGTTGAGTGAAGGAAAAGGTAGATATGATATCAAATTTTAGTTCTGATCAAAGAACAACGTAGACATGATATCTGGAGATTAGCACTACTATGGGTCTAGTTTGATCCCAGACTAAACCCAACGTGTATGCTTGAACAAAGCATTTAAACTCTCTTAACAATTAGTAGTTAGCATTGTACATTCTCCCATTAAAGTGTGCATTAGCCCATCTTTTAGGGTCAATGTTCTGAAGCCACTTATGTACATCTGGATATTTTTCAAGCATGGACTGCATTAAGAGATCATATTGGAGTGTTGTGTTTGCTCGTGTTGCTGCCCAAAACAAACCTAAAACCGACCTATCTCGAGTATTTGTTACCAAGTTATAAGACTTGTGGTAGCAACAGAAAGCATGATAAGCGGTCGAAGTAGACTTTTCTAGCTGCTGATATAATGTCGCGATGTTTATCTGATACAATGCTCATTGATTATGCATCAACAATGAAGAATCTCTTCGTATGATCCAAAAACCACTCATATATAGACACATTCAACTTCAACTATTTCAAAGACAATTAGGAGTAGTTTGTCATTACCATCGAGTGTTGTAGCTATTAACAACACACTTGGATACTTGCTACTTAGATACCTGGATACTTGTCACTTAGATGTGTGGCATCAATTCTGATTAGTTTGCGTAGATAGAACCTAAATACTCTTCAACAAGCGCCAAAAGTTTAAAAACAAAGCTGGAACTGATTGTCACCATTCCCGTGTAGTGTGACATAAGTTTTAGGATCTCTGACTCTTAACTTACACAGATACAATGGAAGATCTTTATATGTTTGATCATAATCTCCAACGACCTTCTTCATCTTGGGGTGTGTATGTTTTTTTGTATAATATGGTCACGCCAAATCTAGCTTTTACATATGATATAATCATAATTGATTTGTACTGTTCGGTAGAAACAAACTGCTCTTCAATATAAGATTCTACAAATAAGGAACAACATACTTGATAATTAACAGTTTTTCTAATGTTGCGGCTTTGGTGTTCCTTTACATATTTCGTAACAGTGAAGTCCATATCCCTAAGCAACTACTCTCTATGTACATGATTTATTGAACAGACTGCTTTAACTCTATTTATTAGGGTGTCAACTGAGTTATAACTGATATTTTAAACATGTCATGTTTAACAAGTGGATTCTTGAACTCTTGTCAAAATGGAAAAACCTGTCCAACAAAAAAATTCATGTTAATCTATTGTCTCTCCAATTGACCTTTGTAGCAATTGTAAATTCAAAACATATGGATCATCAACTATTGAGAACTCTTCCTCTAAGTCACTGTACTGCTTTGGGAGAAATTCATATTGCTCAATTTACATATCATCAGCTAAGAATTTTTATATATCTGTATTGCATTGTGATTCCTCTACAATTTGGATATGATGCTATTTCTCCTCACACCAGGTAGCCTTAAAGTATTCTATAAGTGTTGTGCAAGTATTCAGAACCTCATCTTCTAGGTTACTTATTTTCTCATTTAGACCAATGGTCAAATTTCTTGTATTTCTATTTATGTTTCCCACACCAGTATATCCAAAAGAAGATAGAATATTAGTTCTGAATACTTTTACTACATTAGCTCCCTATCCCATGTTAGAATTTGCATCAAGCATATTTTAGAGAGAATTTCTTTAACAATATAATCATCCCTGAAAAAAATAATTATAAACTAAGTTATCAAAGTTACAATGTCAAAATTAAGTGGTATTGTAATTCAAAAAACAAGCAACGATATATATGGTGTGCATACTAGATTTTCATAATTGATAAATGAGTTTTAACCAAAACTCATTAATGAACCTAGACTATTTGGATTTCTACAAACTTGCAACCACTAGGAAAAGATTGAGCAAGAAGAAGGTATATATGGTACTAAACCTTAATTCTAAGCAACAAACAACATGGACCTAGTGTTAGGAGATCAACACTATCACGACAAGGCCCTATGTGGGCTTAGTCTCCCTGAGACCAAGATCATGTTATAACTGAAAGTTAACATAACAGTGGAACACTTTTGGAAAGCCCAAAATGGGCAATGGAGGATATTGTTGGACTCCTTGCAATCTTGAAAATTCATGGGACTTAAAATGGATGTCATCGGACCTGTCTAGGTCGATTGATGAATTTTAATCGAAATCCACTGATGGATCTGGGATATTTCGATTTCTGCAACCTTGGAACCACTATGAAGGGTTGAGCGAGGAGAATGTACATATGGTATCAAACCTTGATTCTGAGCAACGAACAATGTGAGTCTGGTATTGGAAGATCAGCACTACCACAGACCTGGTTTGGATCTGGTCTTTCAAAAATCAAGATCACATTCTAGGTGAAAGTTAGCATAATCATAAAACACCTCCAAGGAACCCAAAATAAGTAATGGAGAACATCATATTGCTGGTGTTGTTCCATAAATCTTTTCCATACAAGGATGGACAACATAAACATCATTTGTGTACATTGTATTTATACACATTACAGATTAATTTTATAAACAGTAGCAAATACTATACATACATCTTTATATATCTGTTTCTAAAATATTCAATTTTACTTCAAATTTTTCCTTCAACATCATTGTTCTTCAATGTCGATGTTTTTCAACGTCGTTGTCCTGATGTCATCTCTTCAACATCTTACGACAATACTCTCGCTTTCTACTTACTCCTATTTCTGCTTACTCTTTTGCAATCCTGCCAAACTCCACATTCATAACGGCGTTGCGTTTACAACAATCAAGAAGAGGCATGGTAAGCACAGAGCTCGAATGTCACATAGCAGAATAGTAAGCACAGAGAGGGTGAAAGACATAATGAGGTCACGTCCATCCGAATTATAAAATTTACTTTTAAATTAGATTTTTTGACAATATGACTTGGATGCATTAAAAATAGACGTGTGAAAAGTTAACTTTGGAGGGAGAGATAAAATAAAAAAATTCATGATAAATTAGTGGGTCATTTGACCATTCTCAAAGTATAATACGTATCATAAATTATTGACTAAAGAAAGTTATTCTCAGTGGATGTATGGAGAGGCTTCCCAAAGTTGATATTCCCCTGGCATTGCATTCATTTACAGTAAATGTAGCATTGTCTATCAACTGGCGCATCTGGTGTAGTGGTATCATAGTACCCTCCCACGGTACTGACCGGGGTTCGATTCCCCGGATGCGCATTTTTTCTCTCCTTAAAATATATAAAATTCTTCAACATATTTTTGATTTGTTATATTTCAGAATAAATAGATTTGGTTTCATTGAAACATATAGAAAAACATGATAAATAAATAAACAATTTAACAAATTTCAACAATTCTTTCTTCCGTCAATTAATTTATTTCCCTCCTTTTTTTAAAAAACCTTACACCAATCTCTACAGCACAATCTAGTGCAGTGGTTCTTTTAAAAGTGTTGGAGTATGGCTCATATTTGACCACCTACATACATAACGATGGTGTGAAGCATGGTCAAACCATGTCGGTTATTGAAAAGTCTGTGTCGACTATTGGAAAGTCTATTGCACGACCATGCCATAAAGTATGGTCAAGCCATGCTTCGTATTGAAAATTCATGTTTCAATAGAATACGATCGTGTTCTCTGTCGTCTTCTACTTTGGAGATGCTAGTTATAATTGAGGATGCAAACAATAAAGGAGTATTTGTGTCTTAAAACTCTATGTAGCTAAGATTGTATAAATACATATGATATGATGTAACCCTAATTGTGGATACTAGGGGAGAAAACTCTTCTCATTGAGCACACATCTTTGAACAATGCATCTTAAATCTCTATATTATTTTCTCTCTCATTTTTCTTTTCGATTGCTTTCAAATCTCATGTCGGAATTTGTTATGAGTTTCCATAACAAAAGGGTAGTCTAATGCACAAAACTCAAGATTTTTTAAAAAAAAATCTATTACATGTAGTTTTATTTTACATTGTAAAAAGTTATTTTCGTGATTCAAATCCGTGACAAAGACTCTTCTTATCATAGACTCGTCATATTGAATGAAAGCAGTTGAGCCAATTGATCTTCTCAAACACCAACAGCATTGATGAAGGCAGTGACTTGTTATCAACCTTCATGGGTACATATAGTTTTAATTAAAGGATGAGCTTTACACATGTTTAATAATCAATCATATATTAAAAAATATTCCAATCAAATAAATCCTTAATTTGTCCTTTTAGGTCATGCAATTGCATAGATTCTCCAACTCATTAAAATAATAATAATAATAATAATAATATAATGCACATGATTTGATTCATTACCCGGCTAATTAATGACACCTAACGCTTAAATGAATTAATCAAATTCACAACTAATGCAATTAAATTAAGCATTCTTTAACTCTCTCAATCGACTCTTATATTTTTAATCATTCTTTGATTTGGACATTCCACCTATTTATTTTCCATAAGTCTCGATATACTTCCTCACAATTTCCATAATTTAATTGTAAAAAATTTCAATTAATCTAGTTCTAGTATCTTAAATTAGAGTTAATTAAGTTCATCCCATTCTAAATGACAAGTCATTTGAAAAATGATTAATAAATATGGATCCATTTTAAGCAAACAATTTAAGATGAATTAGAATCGAATTGATGTAAACATGTAGGAAACTATTAGATTTGTTATGTTTTTTTCCTTCTTCTTCTTTAGTTGAATTCCTTGAAAGTGGTTTCAGTTTTGTATTAAAGCATATAAAAATGATTAAATGATGAGATGACAATTTCATTTCTTAGTTTGTGGAGAAAAGGAAAAAAAACTTTAGGAAGCATTTAAATTTTGTATTTAAATCATGTTTGAGCCAAAGTATGATTGAACATCAAATGAAAATAATGAATGTATGTGACCCTCTAAAATTTGTACATCATTATTTTTATTTTGATATTCAATCACGTATTAATTAAGATATAATTGAAAGTTAAGAAACTTATGATGATTTAGGACATTTAAGATGATTTAAAAAATTATATCTTAACATTCAATTAGGTTTTAACTAAAATATAGTCAAGTGTTAAAATAATATTAGCTCAATTCATAAGTATATTATCCATAGTGGTTAATTATATCATGGTTAAATTTTAATTATATATATATATAATCCTAATTTAATTAACAGTTATTTTGTTTACTTTGTTGTTAATAAGTTTAAAGAAATTTAATTTTTGAAAATTAAAATATTGGACTTGTGATCACTTGTATGACAATTTTGCCGATGCATTAAATGCTTCCTTTGCATTCCTTGGAAAGCAAAGCATCTCCTCAGGTTTTCTATGTAAATTGCATTACAACCCATTAATGTCATTCCATCTTCCCTCTTCCTCCGCCTCCGCCTCCTCCTCCGCCTCCACCTCATCGTCACCTTCAGTTGCAGAGAAGAAGAAGAAGAATAATGAGGAAGCTTTACACCCGAAGCCGAAGTCTCAAACGCCTCCTCTCCTCCATCGGAAGGAGGAGCAAGGAAGAAAAGTGCAAGGAGAAGGACGCCTCCGCCTCCCCTGTTCCCGAGCCGCTCGACGAGAAACCGCCGGCCAAACCGAGCTGGAGATGCTTCTCCTACGAAGAAATCTACAAGGCAACCGACGGTTTCCACAAAGGTCAGTCTTTTAAAGGTCTCCGGCCATGTTCCGACCAGCATTGTTCTTCAAAATACGATCTTGGCTAGTGCTGGGGTTGGTTCCGCAGATAACCTGGTGGGCCGAGGCGGGCACGCGGAGGTGTACCGTGGCGTGGCGGAGGATGGGCAGGTGATCGCCGTGAAGACTCTGATGCGGGCTTCGTCGGACGAGCGGAGGGATAAGGATTTCCTGACCGAACTCGGCACCGTCGGCCACGTCCGCCACCCCAACGTCTCCGCCCTCCTCGGCTGCTGCATCGACCGCGACCTCCACCTGATCTTCGAGTTCTCTTCTCGCGGCTCTGTCTCCGCCAATCTCCACGGTAACATCAGCACGAACCTAACAACCACGTGGCCACGACGACGATCGACGATGGATCAAAACTGTGTTCTCGATGTACTTACAGATGAAAATTCTCCGACGATGCCTTGGAAACTGAGGTACAGCATAGCGTTGGGCGCCGCCAGGGGACTTCATTACCTGCACAAGCAATGCCGTAGAAGGATCATCCACAGGGACATCAAGGCCTCCAACATCCTCCTCACAACGAATTTTGAAGCCCAGGTAGCAACCACTGATCTCTCGCTCGCTGCTAAATTAACCACTGTGTTCTCGAGGCCAAACCCAAAAACAAATCCTCCGTCTCAGATTTCAGATTTCGGCCTCGCCAAGTGGCTTCCCTCCCAGTGGATTTACCGCGCCGTCGGTCCAATCGAAGGCACATTCGGGTACGAATCTGCAACTTCGAGGTGAATTCGAGCTCAAATTAGCGATCCGATCAGTTAGCAAAGTGGATGACATCGACAGGTGCTTGGCGCCGGAGTACTTCACGCACGGTATCGTAGACGAGAAGACCGACGTCTTCTCCTTTGGCGTGTTTTTGCTAGAGATCACATCGGGAAGGAAGCCTGTCGACGGCTCTCACAGAAGCTTGCTCAGCTGGGTGTGTGCCACCTTTTTTTCCTCGCCATTGCGATCCATCAAGGCAAAGTTCAACCGCCAAGAACATTTCTGGTTAACCAGCAGCTTTAATTTGCAGGCAAGGCCCTTCGTGAAGGATGATTCCACGATTCCAATGCTGGTCGATCCAAGATTAGGAGATGATTACGACGTGGAGCAGCTTAAAAGGCTCGCCTTTTCAGCCGGTCTTTGCATCAGAACTAATGCAGCTCTGCGACCTTCCATGACTGAGGTAAAATTTGCTGTTGATACAAAACAAAGCCTGATTGCTACAGTGAACTGTGAAAGTGAGTTCAGATCCTCCACTAAATTAAGCAGGAAGCTTCACTGACTTTTGTCACTGCTTGTTTGCCTCTAGTCATCGCAAGCTTCCTTTTGTCCTTATTCATGGATACCTGACTTCAATATATGCACTAGGAATACTAGTCACAGACTGTTTATGACTGTAAGTTGGTTTTGTATAACTGCCATTATGTATATAAATAAACACTTACGTTGGTTTTGGCAGGTAATGGAGATCTTGGAAGGTGGCGAGATTTCACAAGATCGATGGAACATGCCTGAGGAAGAGGAGGAAGAGTTTTGGGGCTTCGACGATCTCGATGATGACGACATGACGACGACCATACTGATTGTCATACTGCATCTGCAAAGTCAACTGGAAGCTAGTGAACACAATTTTAGTAGCACTGATGTACATAACCATAGTTAGTAATGTTGTAAGGTTGATGTATTATCTTAATTTGAGTCGAGGCCTTCAATCACCAAATGCATGCATGTCTGATTGCTGTAAAGAAGGAACATTGAGGAGCCAAGTGGAGCAGGATTTATTGTTCTCTTTTGGATAGGAAAATGGAGCAGTTTTGAGAAGGTGGCAGGTTGTCAACAAGTGATACTAGTGAAGGCTAAATGATCAGTGGTGGTAGGTTTAAATGCCTACTCTGACTGTTTAGAGAGAAAAGTTTACATACCTTCCATTTAGATATTAGTAGAAAGACAACGCCATGGATGCTAGTAGCAGGTGATCAAACATGCTTCAATATCTCTTTTTTTTTTCTGAAATTTGAAGTCCTGAAATCAGAGGACCACAAAAGTCTAAGCTGTCTGCATGGGCCAAATGTATCGATCATTGTGTGTCTAAGCTGACCTCTTAAAACTTGTTAAAATCTGAGCTTCAGAACCTGCAAATAAATTTCAGCAACTGTCTTCATGCATTAATTGGGTGGAGGACCAACAAACCTTGTTGCGTGTTTTTATAACCAGATCAGAGTAGCTGAAATCAGTTAGATAACTGAAAACTTCGAATATCATAACCAGAAACCAGTAGAAACATTTAGGAACATGAATAACAGTGTGAAGAACAGATCTGCTGCTGCATGTTCCTGATGTTCAATGATCTTACATACGGCACCTGTGTCTTCCATCTGTCCAAATTTAATAGAGTAGCATTTTAGTAATGAGCCTTACACAGCATTTGAAATATCAACCCGATACTGATCTCTCTGTGATTCATCAGACTGGTGTACCTCACTTATTGCATTGATAACAGAACAATAAATAATTGTCTGCAAGTAATCATTTTTTTGTTGTGCAAAACTGCAAATGGCCTGTACTCAGAATAGTATGTACAGCCTAGTTACCATGGTTTACTACAGAGAATTGGAAAAAGGGTGGTCCAGATTACTGGCTGGTGCGGGAAAAGGGTGCATGAATAACTAAACCACACCTCAAAGGATGAGGTGATTAGTCTAATTGTTCTTGTTTACGTTTAGGAATGCAAAATATAATTCTCAGAAAGCTACATAAAGAATATACTGAGATTGCTGCCTCTAACTACTGAGTGTACAATGAAGCCTAACCTGTACATGGTTGATCCACGACTGATGTGCAAATTCTTTTATCCTTTTGCTCTCCCTGGGAAGGAGCCTCCATAAGTGAAGCATTCAATCCACTCCTTTATTTGTTTGTATGAATAAAAAAAATACTACAAATGAAATACTGAAATATCTAAGTGCTTAGTCATAGTTTACCTGTACATGGTAATGTAAATATTACAGGAGCTTGTTGTTTATGTTACAACAAGTTGCTCTACTTAAATCTGAGATAATACAATTAGATTCACCGAAACTATATCAGCTTTAAAGCAATTTTTCCTTGTGTACATTTACTTACACAACTTGACAAAGGCATCAATACTCATCGTCTTCATAATCCTTCCTCCCAAAAACTCTTCGGATTGCAGCAGCAACAGCACCAAGCACTAGAAATGCAACGAAGACGTCAAAGCCACCACCCACACCTACTGCAATGCCTGGCCCTGGCGCAAAGAATGTGAAAGGTGACCAGCCCCATCCGCCGTAAAAAGGTGCACCATAGCCATACCCACCAAAAAATGGTGGTGCGATTGGGGGGTTGACATAAATATTTGTCCTGAACAATAGCATCATCATCAGCCATTTCTGGTCCTTTAGTTGTAGTATCATTGTGTTAATAGCAAAGGTGATGTCTATTCTGCAACAAAGTCTCTGTGGATACCCATATCAACGTACTAGGATACATGAAGTAAAGCCCATGGAAACACAAAAAGTACTAAGAAATAATCACATATTGCAGCTTATAGTTACGGAACAAATACAAATTTGATATCACTGTGGTGTTCCCTCGCATTACATTACATATTCTCTATTTGGGGCGGAAGCAACAAGGTTAAACCTCTCCCAGTTGTGCTGTTATACAGTTTCATACTTTTGTATATTGGTGGAAAATCCACTGGACCTATCTAAATTACTTATCACTAAATCAAGCCACTCTTGGTTGACTACCCACTTATTGATGATGAGAAAATACTGATATTTTCCAAATGGTATGCAAAAAATAGACAACTTTTGGGGCTAATTTGTCATTGGTTCCAACTGTAATTCTCATAGCATCCATAACTTGTGATCTTGACCCCTAACCAGGAAATCTAAAGAAACGATCCCAAACTATTGCTGGGTCATTGTGATTGTTCTAGAATGGTAAGTGGGGAAATTCTCAGTCTTTTGAGCTTTATGGATAGAGCTCATTTACAGGGCTTCTCAGGAGTGCAGAACCTCAGGATCTTTGAAGCTATGCAACATCCTACCTCTTCTAGACAGCTATTCATGAACTCAATCGAGCTGCAGTTGTGAAACAAGCTTGCAGTCACTTACTCGGTGTTTTCAATTTCTTTCTTGTCTCTCATTTCATAAGTAAATATGTTCATCTCATAAACTCCATGTAAATGCAGTTTACTGTAAACCAATTAAAGTTAGTATATAAATAAAATTTCTAAGTTCCCCTCAATTTCTCTTCAAAAAAGAGCTTACTCGCACATAAATTATAGATGCTAATGACTGAGAACAGTCAAAGATGTACTAGCACTGCTAGTAGTTCATAACCTAAATCTACCAAACTGGAGAATAGAGAATATACCAAGTGGACTATACTTGAAGAATCTAGTCAAAGTTTTTGCAACTCAGGGCGACAGAATAGACTATGGTGCGAATACTAGTGCAAGAAAAATTGGAGCTCTAATGGCTTCTTTGCTGGGGTAGACCTTGCAATTTAGCCAAAGCAAATAAAAAAAATCACTTAATAAGTTGATTTACTAATCAGTTGCGATTCGATTACCTTGAGTTGTTAATCCGCGGACCGGAAACCCTAGGAGCGGCAGATCGGAAGGCCTGGCCTCCAACTCTGCCGCCAGACTTCGCAGCCGCCGCCGGATCCACACTACCGAGCGCAAGCATCCCAGCCGCTAATGTGACCATCGCCAGTTTCGCCAACTTCGCCTCGCTTTTCACACTGCTCAGTAGAAGAAAAAGGAGTACAATAAGATTCACATCCAATTTGCCAAGCATCTACAAGGAAGCACCATAAAAATTGTCGGTAAAAATCAAACCTTGATGCGCCGTCGTCGATGGAAGACCTGCAGGCCACCAGAAGGGTCCTGTGTAGCCTCTTGTGGTTGGGGAAAGGCGGGAGTGGGCTTCCAGTGAGGAAGGTACGAGGAGACGAGAGTAAAGCCATCGACTTTGAATAGAGAGCTGCTGCGTTCTTGCTTGCTTTGGCCGGAGATTTCGGACTCTCGCCGCTGATAATGTACATGGGTTTAATGGAGAAGCAGCCACTTGGCGCAAGTGTATTGGCCAGAAGAAATTTGATGGGACAGAATTCTCTAATATTTCAATCCTTCCTTATTTTTTATTTATTATTTTTATTTTAAACAAGATTTTTTTTATTTTTAATAATTCAACTATCCAAAGCATACACAACACAAGCAGAAAGAAGAAAAGAAAGAGAAGAAGAAGAAGAAAAGAAATGAGGAAAAAGATACGGATAAGATGAAGACCTCGACACTGATCTCTAAGTTGACTCCGGTGGCTCTTCGCCGGAGGTGCTCTTCTGGCTTTGACTAAGTTGACCTTCATCCTGCAGCGATATGACCGTCTCGAATGCCCCCACCAGAGCCCTCACCTTGCTCTTCCTCTTCTCCAACAATTTGCTCCGAGTCTCCTCTATCACGTCATTGCTTACTTTCTCCTCTTTCTTCTTCGCCTGCAAGAACGTCGACTTCTTAAACACCATTAGCGTCGGCGCCGCCTCCCCTCCATTCTCATCTAACGTCGTCATCCTTGGCTCTGCCCGCGCCGGCGCTGGAGCCTTACCGGCCTGATCTACCTCGACCTCAATCTTCTCCGTAGTTGACTCTGCGGTTGAAGATATGTCGCTTCCAGTCTCCTCTGCATCATCTCCTCTGTTATCCAGCACAACATCGACCGTAAATGGTTCAGGCATCGTTAAATCCATGCCTTCTGTTTCATCTCCTACATTTGCAAGTGATTCTCGGCGAGGTGGTTCGATGCTCTCAAAAGCTGGCGGTTCCTCGTCGGAAATCTCAAAAACTCTGTTTCCGTCGAGATCTTGCTCTTGTAAACTGTGCTGCTCTGGTTGTTGAGATTCTAAATTTCTGTTTTCTTCTTCAATGGCTGCATTAGTCTCAGTGAGTGTTTCTTCCTTTGCTTTTCCCTCGACGATGCCATTGTTCTCACCGGAGACATGGCTTTCCGAGGAAGTGGCGACGAGATGATCTGAGTCATTTGAAACTGATGGCTCCTCAATTGATGCTGCCCTTCGGGCAGCGTCGGCCGCCAAACTTCTGGACACTTTTTTTTCAGCCACGACGTTTCTCGCCGGACTACGCGCCTTCGCAGTCGATTGAGCCCCGCCAACGCCGGCCCTCGGAGCTCTGGTCGCTTTCTCTGATACGCTCCCTGGCTTTGAAGACGCTACGACCCGCGAAGAGGTGGAAGTGGCAGGTTTCGGCGCCTTGTCTTTGGCGGTCGCATTCGTCGTCGACAGCGACTTAAGAGGTTGGCGTGACGGCGACGGAAGCTTCTCCGCCGGCTTTCTCGCGCCACCCGGCGTACGCGATTTGTTGGCGGCTGCGGCTGCGGCGCTGTGTGTTTGCTGTGGGGTGCTTCTCCCAACTTTGGCGGCGCTGTCGGTGGTGGTGGATCGAACTAAAGGCTTGTGCTGCGGCGTAACAGTCGTCTCCCTCTGAGGCGAACCCAAGACCGACGGTTTGGCGGCCCGCCGCCGGCGAATCTCATCGGGACTGGTTTGAGATGATGAAATCGACGAAGTCTTCTCCTTCAGGTGAGTGCTTGCTCTTGAGGAAGCCATGCCAACTTAACCACTGTAGGATCGAAATTAATTCCGAAAAATTACTTGGATTTGCAACCCAAACAATCGAAAACTTTCCGTAACAAACAAGTCAATCAGAATAAATTAAAGAAAAAGTAAGGAAAAAAGATAATATATATCATCAACAATTCTTTGAAAAAGAATCTCTCCACAAAATCTCCCCTGTTTTCCCCCACAAAATATATCAAAATCCTCCTAAAGTGAAAACAGAACGATCAGAAAATCAATAAATTAGAGAAATATCATAATCTTTGCACCTGGAGAGAAACAATCATGAATCTACGATCCTCGAAGCGGAAAGGGGAGCAGGCGCTGGCCATTTTTAATTCGCAGATTGTTCGTTAGTTTTGTTGTGGGCGAGAGGGAGGAGAGAAAAAGTCGGGCGGGCTGTTTCCAACGTTTTCAACGCCATTTGTTCAACGATCGAGAGGATCTTACAGGGTCAACTTTGGATTTTTTTTTAAATTTTCCTGGACAATTAAAAAACTAAAAAAAAAGGAAAAAAAGAAATTATAAAGGGTAGCTTCGACTATTCAATTAAAATAAAAATAAGTCGAACTAAATTAATCAAAATAAAATTGAACTGAATTTTTTTAAATTAATCGAATTGATCAAATTTTTAAATAAAAATTAAAGAAATCGAATCGATAAAAAATTTATTAATTTAATTTTTGATCAAATTAATCAAAATAATTAATTATTTAAATATTATAAAAAATTTATCAATTACTTTACTTAGAAATTTATAAATTATATTTTTATTTTAATTAATTCAGTTAATTCAATTTAATTGAATAAAAATATTAAAATTAAAATTGAAATGAATTAATCGAATTAATTATTTTTAAAAAAAATAATTAAAATTTTAAAATAAATAAATTAAAATTTTAAATTCTATCAATTTATTTAATTTAATCGAATTTTTACTCACCCTACTCTATGCCATTTTAATTATTAGTTTTTTAAAATAATATTTAATATTTACCATTCTGATTTGTTAATGATTTTTATAATCCGGAACAGAATGAATTACAATATAAAGGGTGAAACGGTCATTCACAAACTCTAGGAGGAGTATTTTGTTTTAAAAAACAAACTATGGGGGCGATTTTGTCAAACTAATATTTCCCGAAAAAGTGAAATTTATTCCGGACGATCTCGATCGCTCGATCTCTTCCGCTACGTAACGAACATCCTTCGTGGCCCTCCAAAACCCTGTTGCGTTGTGCTCCTCCGACTCTGAGTTCCGGAATCGACGCATGGGCGACGACCGGGGGAAGCCCTCCGCCTCGACCTCCGCCTCTTCTGTGATACGAGACGGCGCGGTCTCCGGCGTGCTTCCGGAGGCCAGTGCCTTCGCTGTACACTACCCGGGATACCCTTCCTCCACCGAGCGCGCCATCGAGACCCTTGGTGGTCTCGCCGAGATTGCTAAGGTATTTATTTCGCTTAAAGCTTCGATCTCGAGCAGTCTGCATTTCTATACTCGCTGGTTGTAGATGTGCTTTCCTTGCCATTAGGCGCGGAGCTCGGAAGATACTAATTTGGAGGTTCGATTTCGCCCCGAGGACCCCTACTCTCACCCGACCTTCGGCGAGATCCGTGCATCGACCAGCCTGCTCCTCAGGATCAGGAAAACTAGGGGCGAGGAACAGTCGCACTGCAGCGGAGCAGGAGAAGGGGGGCCCACAGTGGAACTGCCGGGAGAAGAGAGTCTTTCGGCAGAGATTGTTTCACGGGTGAATCATGCTTATACTTTTGAAGGTGGGTCTTTCCTCTAGCTCAGCCGTTTACTTGTCTTTGGAAAGGACGTTTTATTTCCTTCTTTTTTTTGTTCTGGAAATGCTTAATATCTGGGTGGTGTTGCAGGAATGATAGATTACCAGTATGTTATCAGCGTTCATGCTGCTGAAGCAAGAGGAAAGAAGCGACCTTGGACGTCTGATGAAGAACCAGAACTAGGTAATGCTTAATGATTTTCTTGAATTTAACTTATGATTATTATTTTGGCCATGCTCTGAGTACATACAATTAGATACCGTTTTCCCTCTTTCCAAATTAACTCTTGGTTGCTAATTGCTATAGTCTAGTAGTTGACCATTCATTTTTTTTATACAGAACAGGATGGTATTGTTGACATGGATGGAACAGGTGTGATGATGTTAGTTCCGCCACTATTCTCACTGAAAGACAGGCCAGAAAATATAGTGTAAGATGGTCTTCTTGTAATTATGTATCACTCACCCTCTTTCTTAACTGACAAAGAACTATTTGCAAGCTTCCTCATTTCTGAATTCCTTTCCCATATGAGGCTCTCTGTATATGACTACTAGGACAAGTTGCAAGTAGCTCTATCATTCTTTGTGGCTTACAGTTTTCTTTCATGATTTAGCTATATTAATGTCATATAGTTGTTAATTTGTTGTCAAGGACATGGATGGATAACTTTCCATGTATTTAAATTTATTTTTGATTTACCAAAATTCATGTAAACATCACCTAATGATGTTGTACCTGGCATTTGGTTTGCTAAAAAAAGAACATAAATTGTTTTTTTTTGTAGAAACTTCATGTTATTGTTTTTGTTTTATTCTTGCAGTTTTTCCTTTAAGAACCACTTTTGATTTCGTATATACTGTATATCTTAACCATTGACTTGCTACTACTTCACATGCTATTTGATGCCAGAACTAATTCTTTTGCGGTTAATGCTATCTCATTCTAATTTTTTTTTCTTGATGGCATCTCTAGCGCCCAATGCTTATATATTTATGGAGTTGGATATCCTTGCTTATATGTACCTCTATAATGATGCAGGCTTAACCCACCAGCAAATTTGTTCTCCAAGAGCATTCAAAAGGGAGTCATGGAACAAAAGTGGGAGGTACCTTCCATTGGATTTCAGTGCCAAAGTATTTTTGGTGTTTATATACATATACATATCATTATTGACTATTCACATGTCATTATTCATGCAAATCTCACTTTTGCAAGCCAAAATCCCTGATGATTGATATTAGCATTCATACACAATGATGCATCACTCCATAAGGACATATAAGAAAAGACCATTGAAACGATATAGCATGTCTGAATTAGACTTATGGCTTCCTTAATTGTGTTGACTCTCAGGTCCAGTGATACCTGATAAGAAAGCTTTTCCATGAAGGATATAATAAATTTGTGCATGCTTAATTTCACTAATCATCAGCTCTGAATGGAGTGCAATGAAAACCCTAAACAGTGGGGATATAGCAAGCAACTTCTTTCATTTTTTCATAATGCTGTCAACAATGTTGTCAAGGGGGCCAAGTAGTCCACAATCAACATATACAAAATATCCTATACTTTTTTGTCTTTTCATGACAATATATAGAATCATGAGATTGAGCAAAAGGGTGCAAAAAAATGTTTTCTGGTTGTTTTTGTTGAACTTGATGTGACTTTCAAATTGATTAAAAACTTCATGTTATGGCTTATGAATCCTTGAACAGCCTTTCTGATATATCTTTGATTGTTTCTCTTAAACATCACATGTTCTACTATAGGTTTACTGAAGCTTGTTTTATACTTTTGTGGTGTTATCTTCCAAATTGTAACTTTCCATGGTTTTTTTACCCCACGGATCAGTCTGACTTTGATCTTCCATGCCTTATGCATATATCTCTTTGTTAGTAAATGTGTTTTCTTATTTTTGCAGATGGACATTGAGCCCTGTCTTGCAATCTCTTTTGACATAGAAAATATCCTTTTGGACATTTGCCTCTTAATATTACATAGGAACTTGTATGGCAATTCATCTTCTTGTGTTTTCTATTAAACTGAATTTTACTTGAGAATAATTGTTAGCAATCATTTGTTTGAGCCTACATGTTGTTTCTGATGAACAAAAGGCATTTCTTTTTACTCATTGGTATTAGATGAATAGATTCTTGACTAGGCAAGACAGATCATCCTATAGAAGAAGTCAATAAATCTGCTTGTAAGGGTTACTTATTTGAATTATTGTTTTCTGCGTACTTGATCTATCTTTAGTCTCAAAAGCTTCTTGATTACCTATTTATGTGGTGTTTCTTCAGCTTGAAATCATCTTTGAATAAGTTTCTATATCCAGTGTACCATTTTCTTTGATATGCTTCAATGTACAAATCCGGATACTGATCTCGATTTGCCAAACCATGAGTGTACAGAATACTCCTTTAATTCTAGTTGGTTTTCAACTTCATGAAGCCACTAGATGAAATCTGATAACAAATATGGTTCTAAACTGAAACTCAAGAGACCTTTTAATTCATCTGGATAGTGATATGGATATTGACATTCCAAAGCAGAAGTTAAGGATAATTAGCTTCTGTGATTGGACATGTTTAGACCATCTAACTTATTGCTTTTATTTGATCTATTTCTTCAAAGTTGGGGATTTTGTTACAGTCAAAATACTTCCCATGATTTCCATTGCATTCTTTCCTTTTCTCCTTTGTCATCCTTAAGGTTCATAAAGATTCCTAAATTATTTAACTGGGAAGATCACATTTCAAAAGACACAATTGAATGGAAGTGCCAGGTTGCTGTATCAAATCTTTTCAAAGAGAAACCAATATGGCCTAGATGGTCACTTCATGAGCGCCTACAGCATGATGGCCATCAGGTTTCTGCAAACCATCTGAAAAGGTACTTCTTTTCTTGTTTTCTAAAACATTCTTCACGATAGACTAGAATTATTGAGATGGCAAGATGATGCTCATATGGCTTAGTTTAAAATTACAGTTTATTTTGTGCTCATTGTGTAAAATGCTTTATATTTTGCTGTTATATTTTCATAATGATACATGATTATGACATGTTTGCATTTTGTTCATGATTTCTTGATTTTCTCAGGCTTCTCTTTAGAGCTGGATACTACTTCTCTACTGGACCATTTGGACGTTTTTGGATCAGAAAAGGATATGATCCTCGCATTGATCCTGAGTCGCGCATGTAAGAAACATTTCCTTTTCCTTAATTTATACTTTTTTCTTTCAATGAGGATTCAAAATACTTGATAGTGTGTTCTGTAAACCAACTGATAACTTCAACATCATATAATATACCTTTTGTACTACTCAACTACTTGTCTTGTCAGAAAATGTAGATTTGAAAAATTCTTGTCAGTTTGTGTATGGCAAAAAATATCGTATGCGATAACTACTATTACAGCATGTATCTACTTTTAACCTTGTGTATTCATGTCATTCATAAGCATGGTGCAGTAGGCTGATTGGCATTGAAATAATTTTTTTTTCAAGGCTTTGTGATATGCCTCTCAATCTCATGTTCTTTCTTTTAATATGGTTTTGGTATTATACTTGCTATTAGCTATCATTTCATGTGATGTTACATTGACTCTTATCCTTGTACATATCTTAATCTTTGAACTACGACTCTCAAGTGGTAACTCGTGATCTTGATTTTAATTCTTGTATCATGTTACAGCCTTCCGTTTGGATGTCAAGTCATTAGTTAAACTGCTGTTGCTTACAGTTACACTACATGATTGTTGTTAATTATTTGTAGTCTGCCCTTTTCCTCGCTGTTGTTCATTATGATTAAGACAATTTACATTTTCTCCTATTTTCATGACTGTACATAACTTGTCTTCTCAATTCATATTTTGATCCGGTCTACAGAATCTTCTGAATTATGTGATGTGCATTTATTGTCCTAAGAATTAATGATAAATTGCAATACTCGTCATACACATGAACTTGCCCTTGTATTTGATAAATGCCTTTTTTATGGATACTCGTCTAGTGAATGTCGTGGTGTTTATCCTTGCAAAGCGATTGTTTCTTTATATGGATTTGTTAAATGAACTTCAAAGGGCATCTAGTTATCTAGAAAAGTAACATTGTTGTAAATCCAATTTTTGTTCTCCTTCTGGAATTTTTCTTATGCCTTTCTTGTTCATCTGCTGGATATTTTTCTCATTTGTCATTATCTAATATTGCTTTCAACAGATTCCAGAAGGTTGATTTTCGAGTGCCTCTGCAATTAAGACGTTTTGAGATCGTGAGTTCAACAGCTGAGTGAGTTTTATCCGTCCATGCTGAATTTTCTCTAACTACTGTTATGCTTGATTGCAATTATATTACTTTTACTTTTACATGAGAGAAGCATGATAGATCTCCTTAGTTCAGTGGTTAAGGTAGTGGAATCTCCATAATTCATGGATATTCTTATTTTTGGGAGATTGGTAGCTGCTGTTCTAATTTTGAGAGGAACCTGAATTTGCAGCATCCTTAAATAATTGTAGAAAGTAAAAAAGTTTCATAAATTTCAGTACTGAATCATTGTTGAAACAGCATCTTCTGTTTCAGAAGCATTCTAGTCTTTCGACGAACTAATGAATAATCAATCATGAAAATGAGGATGTGAATTAGAATGAATACTATTCGAAATAGGCAATTTTTGGATGAAGTTTGTTCATCATCATCAGACTACCATCATATCAATTAGTAACTTTGTATGTAGCTAAGTAGTTCATATCTGCTAGAAAGGACACTTTTTCTATGATAAAGCTTACTTGAACTTTGTGTATCTAATTGAACATTCTAGCAGCTTCAAGCTTTCTAGCTGAAGTGTTTACCAAGTCAATTTTAACAAATTATTTAGGTTGGTACAATACTTTTCAAATTGCCTTGTAGGATGTTTCCTAATAGATCTCAACTTTGTAAAATCCCACAACTAGTAAGCAATAATCAAAGCTAGTTTTATACCCCATGCTCTTGTCCCATCAATCTAGGTTATTTTTCATAGCAGTCAAAGCAATGACTTATTCATGTAAAGATAAATATGCATTTGAATGCATACCTCGATAAGTTGTTGATTTTTCTTCTTGTTGGTTAGTGAAAAAAAATCCCTACTTTCTAATATGGTAGGATTGAACATGCACCGAATCAGACTCAGAAAGAACTTTGTCACTTTCAAGTATGGCCTTCTAAGACTTTCACTTGCTTGCAACTCGCCGAACTAGATGATGACTATATTCAGCAAGAAATAAGAAAGCCTACACAGCAGAAAACCTGTACAGTAAGTTCTGTCCTCTGTTTTTTTTTGTAAGTTAATGTTTGTGGATAAATCATTAACGATCATTATTAAATTATTCTTGAGAGTGCAAATTTGATAATCCTTTAGAGTTCAAGTAAAATTCATGCTAGCCTCTTCAACAGAAAACTTGTATTTGCAAAAGGTGTATCTAGTAAAAACATTACAGAACACAAATATTGTCATGTAACTATTATCTATAAATATCAGGATTTCAGAGTGTAACTGATGAATCATGTAACTGATAGATTTATATTAATGATTAGTTTCAAGATCTTATCTTCCATTATATTTGATGAACTTACTAGTCGGATTTGAATTAATCCTCGTGTATGTGATTAGCAAATGATGGTCTATGTATGGTTTAGTCCAGTTAGAACAAGTTTGAAACTTCAATTAAGGAGACAATCGCAGAAACTAAGGTTTTTATTTAATTAGAACTAAGGTTAAATATATGAAATGTAAATTTAGAAATTAATGAATGAACAAGGGAATAGTTATATTTAAGGTGGGTATTTAAATTATAGGTCTTAAAGTTGTGTATACATGATAGGAGCTTTTGAATTGGCATGATAACTTATATTTTGTTCACTTTAATCCGGTGCTACTATTAAAAGCTCATATGTAAGCCTCCTTATATAGTAAGGAAAAGCATGTAGCTTCCTCTTTTGCCCTGTCGATTGGCACGTGGGATTCTATGAAGTTCGGGTATGCGAGTGGAACTTAATGGCTTCCTAAGTGACTTCATCATGAGATGCTTCCTTCATTGGCATCTTCTGTGAGAAGCTGACTTCATCGAATAGTCCATTACATCAAGATCCTAACTGAAAGCTCACTCGGGAAGCTCCAAACCATTCCTTTATAGTGCCACGAGAAGCTCCACGTGACTCCTCCCCCGCGCCACTAGTGTAGCATGAGAAGTTGCAAGGTGACCCCTCCATGTTGAACCCTACTTCGCGCCTAGCTTCCTCCTCCACCGTTAACTCACATAAGCAACTCATGTTTCTCGAGTGTCATATTGTGTACCCGACTCATGTTACAGTGCTAGTGACAACTCTTTACTATAGGTTAAGCCTCTTGGTCTCCTTACCTTCTTTCTCCTCTTCTTCTTTCCCGTCCTCCTCGTAATCATCGTTTGAGTGACTGGCTTGTCAGCACAGATTGCATGACTACTTTCATTCCAGGCGGGAACTGCCTGGAATTAGATTTTAAACCTTGTAATTACCTATAACATTTGTGCTTGCAAAGCGCCTTTTTTTTTTTTTGGTGTAAGCAATATCTTTGTGCCTAATCCTATCTTGTCCATTTTCATAACTATTTCCCAGTAAAAATAAATATCATGTTTGCACTAGGACATATTTTAACATCTAAAATGCTTCTAGAAACTTTCTATTGGTCATCTCAAACAATGTTTTTTTCTTTTGTTTTGTTTTTGTGCAGTATGCATCAGGTTGGTTTTTAGGTGCAATTCTAAGAATCCTGAGATTACATGTTAGTCTTAGGTTCCTGTCGTTATGTCCAAATAAAGCTGCAGCAGCAGAGTTGATAAATTATACACACGAACTTATAGCAAAGTGCAAGAATGGACTTTTCAGCAAACAACAGAAGCCTCGAGTTGTAAAAGAGGATCAACTTGTAGAGAGAGGTTTCCTTGCCTTTTATTATATTGAGGCCTTATTGAACTGATCATTACAATAGCAGAGATGCTTTATTTTCTGGTGGAATATTGCAATCTATGTTATTACTTACAGATACTAATTGCTTGGCTGAGGTGAGATCTACCCAACGGAATGATCAAGGGCATGCAAATCAGGATGCTCTGGAGAATATTTATACTGACGATGAAGAAGAGGAGGAAGAACTCGATGGATATGAATCACCAACCCTGGTATATTGTCTTTGGTTTTTCCATGTAATTATGATTTTGATCTTTTATTATGTTAATTATCTGCTGTTTGTCATTTCTGGTTATAGGCACGTGAAGATGGCATCTTCCCTGATAATGGTATCACTTCTATCCTTAAGACTAAAGGTCTTTGACTTCTAATTCCCATTCACTACACCTTGTACTAATCATCTTCCCCTGCCAAAATCTACTTAGAAAATTCTGTGCAGTAGGAGTGAAATACCATTTAAATGTTTCCATGATTATTCATCCTGAAGAAATCAAAAGTCATTTGTGATTCTAAAACTTGCATGTTCAACAGTCAGCAATCCTTATTAGAAGAATTGTAACTGCAATTGAAACTAGATGTTTCTCATTCAAATATATAAATCGTAGTGGTGTATTTTTATATGTTGTGAATTGTAACAGATGAAATGGGAGAGGAAGTACCAAATGCTTACTTGGAGGAGCTCTTGCGGGCTTTTCCATTTAACAAAGGAACCGAGTATCAACAACCTGATAAAGCCCCAGGCGCCGACGGCAGCGACGGCGAGTACCAGATATTTGAACAAGACAGTGATGACAATGAAGATCTATTTGATGACTAGGGGCTTTCTCGTCTAACAATACCACACCATGTAATTACTCAGCTTCTCTTCTTTCATTCAAACATATAATGTCTATTCTAATCCAAAGCTGAAATTAGAGACAGTTCTTATTCAAAATTGCGATCTCTCTGCCAAAGTTTACCTCATTGTGAACTGTCAATTTAGTTAAATGTGTATTGAGTTTATATTTTAGAGGTGCCAACATTTAGACTGTTTCCAGCAGCACTAGCTGGAACTTTTGGATGTCATGGTACGTCTCTTGTCTTCATGCGTCTGTAACCTGGCCGGTCTGCCACTGACGCCGGGGCGCTTCTCTGGGCCACCTTTGCCAACCACCGGTCCACCTTAATATCTTGCGAAGCTATCGGTCAAATTCAGCTAGATTTTGAACCGCCGAAGCTGGTTAAAGTTGGTTAATGATCCATTGGTATACTGATTGTGGAGTGAAGTGATATTCGTATTTCTCGATTTATCTTGATAATCGATGGAAGCATTATCATAGTTAATCAAATATATGTTCTCAAGGCATAATTAAATTGATTACGATGGGATAAATTTGTTGAAATGGATATGGATTGAATCTCGATGAAACCGAAGTGATATCCTCTTCTCTCATAGTCAACTGTAACTTTTCAATTTACCTTTTTCACATATGATTGTAAAATCGATCAAGTAAGTCAGTTGGAATGACGAATTTCACCTTTTGCTAAAGTAGTTAATCAAATATCAATAGATCAATTCTTAATTATGATATATTATAAAATTAATTTCCTCTAATAAAAGAATAATCCTCTAATAGGAGTGACATGTCATTTATATTTTTTTATTTATTCTGAATTTTTTTGATTTATTTTAATGATCAATGATTTTTTTTTTAACTGAGACGATGAATTAATCGATTCAAAGGATTAATCAATTCTAGATGATTAAAAAAAATGATATATTATAAAATAAATTTGTGGGAAAACATGTCATTTAAGCTTTTCTATTTATTCAGAAAATCGATAGAAAATTCATTAGCTATAAATAAGCCCATCTACTCGTCGCTCTCCATCACAATTCTACTGCTCGGCGATGAAGAGCTTTGTGTTCCAAATCCTCGCTTCTTCGCTTGTCATCGTCGCCTCCGCCGGCAGCTTCTACCAGGACTTCGACGTCACATGGGGCGGCGGCCGAGCCAAGGTCCTCGACGACGGCCGCCTCCTCACCCTGTCGCTCGACAAGGCCTCCGGCTCCGGCTTCCAGTCCAAGAACCAGTATCTCTTCGGCAAGGTGGACATGCAAATCAAGCTTGTTCCCGGCAACTCTGCCGGCACCGTCGCCGCCTACTACGTACGCATTTACTCGCTTCCTTCAATTCATTTCCCCTGTAGATGATGAATATAATATAATATAATCCTGGTGCTTGTTTTGTTAATTTGCAGTTATCTTCTCAGGGAGCGACGCACGATGAGATCGACTTTGAGTTCCTGGGCAATCTCAGCGGCGAGCCTTACACTCTCCACACCAACGTCTTCACGCAGGGGAAGGGCAACAGGGAGATGCAGTTCAAGCTCTGGTTCGATCCCGCCGCCGATTTCCACAACTACTCCATCCTTTGGAACCCCAGACATGTTCTGTGAGCACTAAGACAAAAAAAAAAACACTCAATTACTACACTTTAACTAGTTTAATTTCATATGGTTCTTCCGTCCAGCTTCATGGCGGACGGGACGCCGATCAGAGACTTCAGAAACCTGGAATCTAGAGGCATCGCGTTCCCCAAGAGCCAACCCATGAGGATCTACTCCAGCCTCTGGAACGCCGACGAGTGGGCGACCAGAGGCGGCCTCGTCAAGACCGACTGGTCGAAGGCGCCGTTCACGGCGTCGTACAGAGGCTTCAAGGCCGACGCCTGTGCTGTTGCTGGAGCTTCCGGCGGCGGCGCTTCCGCGTGCGCTTCCATGGCGGCTAACAACAGGAGCTCCGGATGGTGGAACCAGGAGGTGGACTCGACGGCGCAAGCGAGGATGAGGTGGGTGCAGAAGAACTACATGATCTACAACTACTGCAGCGACCTCAAGAGGTTCCCTCAGGGACTGCCTCCCGAATGCTCCATTGCATGAAGAGATGAAACAGAGGAAGATCGGGCTGATTCTTTCTATCTATCTATCTAGCTGTTTTGTTTTGGTAGAGGTTTAAGAACAGGGTTGGGTTCTTGATTGTTGTTTGCTTGTCAATAAATTACTAGGATGTATTTAGATGTTGCAATATTATCCAGCAGTTGATAAAAGTTAAGGATGCTTTTAAATGGCTCTCGAAACATAACTGAGTTAATTACAGGACAATAGTTTGAATCTCAGTGAATAATATCCTCTTTCAATTTCTCTATGTACCCTTTCATAGATAATCATGGGATCATTGGAGTGACAAATTCAACCTTTTTTTATAAAAGAAAAGGATGCTTTTAAATGTCATATTTAGTGTTAAGTAGTTCTCTTATTTCTTTAACCAAAAGTGAAATCTATCATTTCAGCAGTCTCACACGGTCAATCTCACCATCATCTGTGAGAAAATAAATCAAGAAATTAAAGTTGACAGTGATGGAAGAGAGCATTATCAAGATTCGATCCTTATCCACTTCAATAACTCTATTCCGTCGTAACTAATTCAACTATATTCGAGAGCATTAAGTAGCTTTCTTAAAAAATATAATAAATCCCAATTAGTCCCATTGACTATCTCTAGGAGTAACCGATCTAGTCTCATGGAAATTTCTCACTAGCCACCAGAGTAAATCGAGAAGTGCACGCAGCGACCAGTTCAGATGCCTAATATTTAAGTAGCTATCCTAAAAAAATGATAAATCCCAATCAGTCTCATGGACTCAATCCCTGAGGGTGGCTGGTCCGGTCCCACGGAAGTTTCCCACCGACTACCAAGATAAATCGGAAAGTGCATACGGCGGCCAATCCAGATGCCCTACATCCTTTGATTGCGTTCCCCATTTGAAAGAAAATTCTTGCAAATACGCCGTAGCTGGGGATCGAACCGCAGGTCCCTGAGTCACAATTCAGATGTTTTACCGTTGCACCATTGCCCCGGGGACTTAAGTAGCTATCCTAAAAAAAATGATAATCCCAGTAGCCACATCTCTGGGAGTGGTCAGTCCGGTCCCACGAAAGTTTTCCACCGACCACCAGGGTAAATCGGGAAGTGCATACGACGGCCAATCCTAATGCCCAGCATCCTTTACTTAGTAAAGGATGATATTAAAGTCGACAATTTTTGGATGACGTCGAGATAGCGTCGACAATGACGTAAAGGTTTACGAGTGATGATATTAAAGATTGGGCTCACTCCATGAAGCAAAAGAGCATCACGTGACCATGCTACTTGTGTTGCAGTAAAATACAACGGAAGGAAAGGAAGAGTTGGTGTGCTTACTCACGTGACTCGTTTGTGTGTGGGGGGCACGAAGGCAGCAGGGATGTGCCCGTTCAGAGTCCGACATGGCATATGGCCACCAACTGAAGCTCAAAGCTGGCGATGCGACCTCATCCACTGAACAAAACCCCATGGCTTTGCTTCGCTTTGATGAGCCGTGCAGTACGACTCTGAATGCAGTCTGTAGACAGCTCAGCTCAGTTATCAAAAATTTTCACCTCATAGAGAAGCATAAACAGTTACCATGAATTTGGAGAACTCAACAGCATTACCTGAATTGCAAAAGCCAAGACACCCACTTGTGATGAAGCAATTAAGAAAGGAAGAAGGGATACAGGTGGGGTTGCTCAAGATGATCATGCCGACCTACTTTGACCATATCAGGAATGCTCAAGATGATTTCATGTTAAAACCAACATAGTGACCCACTTGGTCCTATCAGGAATAGCTCAAGATAATCTCATGTTAGAGCCAGCTAAATCAATGATTTTATTCACAAACGATTAATTTCAATGAACACTTCATGGCTAGCAAAAAAACTAACAAAAGGAAACACATCGCTGATAACACCCTTTGAAAGGGAAGATAAGGCTGTGTATAAGTTTGTCTCAAACTTTACCGAAATATAAATACAACTAGAGGGTGTTCCAAACAACACACAAATAGATATCATGTTCATTTCAACAATTATGCATTAGAAAGATAGCTTGTTTGACCTTCTAGAACAACTAAGGGAGAAAGCTTCTCTAATCTTCCATGGGGACTAGGTGACAAAACTTATTAGATCCTTTGGAGAACTCAGAAATAAAGTTTATCCATTCCTAGAGACAATGGAGACAAAGTTGTCTATTACATTAGGTCAGGGTACAGGCATTGTTTTACAACCAATTGTGAAGCTAATTTGAAATTTGAAACGTATATATTTATTATTCAGGCGATAACATAATTTTGTATGGGAATTTTGCTTATTATGTAAGTAGATTATTGTGTTGGCTTTCGCCAATTCTAATTTAGAAACAATTTTGAAGCAATGTTAAATATTTCCACAATAGATAAATCATGGAGCTTATTTAAGCTCTCCCTCACCATGCAGAAATATTAGTTCAAGAGTTTTCACCAACATAGAAGGCGTCGTAACTATGATTTGAGGTAAGCTCTTCCATGTTTCCAGTGCACATCTTGTTATTGAATTTATCTGCTATCACACTTTTCCACCTTTACATTATGTAAAGGAGGTAAGCTGAGCTCAGCTTGATGATGTTCAAGCTTGTTTGTTTATCTTATCGACTCTGATCAAGCATGTTTAGTAAAAGGAATGATCGATGTCAACCCAACTCGAGTTTTACTGAGCTTCACTAGCAACATGGTGATCCTTATAATCTCATTAAATTTAGATCAATCACTTTTAAGATATGATAGATACTTAAAATCTACTAAATTTATAGGATATCAAAAATGGAATATTCAAATAGTATTATACATATATACACATATTATGTTCTTTATATATTTGGATTAAAAATTAAAGAAACAAGATCATAGTAGAGCCTTGACAAGTTTGCAACTAACTTTGTTCATGAACTTCCTTCATGAACATTAATGATTATTAACACAATATATCTATATCAAACAAACTCAAGTAAGGTTTGTTCATGAATATTATATTCATTTACAGCTCTAAATCTAACTCAAATTGCTTATCTGAGATGAAATTATTGTTATGTGACAGTAACATAACTTAGAGTTTTGTGGCTGTAGGTTTAAGGATATTACTATGACTTAGAATCTAATTCGATGTTACTTGGACCTTATGACAAGATATTGTGGTCAACCTTTATGGTTTGCTAATGGTAGAATTTACACATAATAATAATAAATATAGTTATCCATATAATTGTCCTTATTAGTTACAGAACCAACATGGAGTGAGTGATCGTCCAAAGAGGAAATGAACATTAATCGACAAGAAAAGATAAGCGATTTGTACAAAGGATAAAAGTTGCAGGGTAACACCTGAGAAAGAAGAAAATTACCCTTATGCTGCGGGAATGTTAGCAAATGAGAAACCTTTGTATCCCTTATAAACCCGCGGTATGACCAGCACCGACCCGAGAAGCGCAAAGAAAACACCTGAATTCCACCAATCGCACAAGAATTAGCAGAGAATTCGCGAATAAATAGGTTGGGTGAGTGAAATCCGGACTAGGGTTTGTGGAAGAGGACGAATTCAGCCGGATTACCGTGAGTTGGATCGCCGCCGACTCGATTGGCAGCCATGAGGACGCCGGAAACGATGCCTAGAACGCCTGAAACAAGCAGGCCGACAGAGAGGGCGATCTCCTTTACGGGCGGGCGCTGGTGGACGACGTAGGCCCCCTCCATCATGACGTCCTCGTCCGAGATCGAGAATGCTTGATCGACGTACGACATTGGCGATCACGAGGGAGCTCGACCGCTCGTCGTGGGAAGCAGAGCAGAAGGGCGCAGATCTCGGATGGTTCGATCCGAAGAGCAGAGAAGGAAGCAATGCGGCAACAGATCGGAGAAGGCTCTCGAAGGAAGCGATGAGAATCCCAGGGGAAGCACAGACGAGCTTTTGGTAATTGTGAGAAATTGAATGGGCAAAACGAAAATTTCCAAATCACTAATCGGACGGTGACCTCCAAATCACAAGGTAGACAGATCCGACGGATCTGATGTAAACACGTCATTTTCAATTTTGTCATAATGATCGACGGTACGATTGAGTCATCTTTGATCCAACGACCGACAACAGATCTCCAGCGTCAACCACACCGACAGCTGCCAAAGCCATCGCTTTCGTCTGTCATCACTAGTAACGCATCATCTGATATTTATACCCACTTCTTTACCTAGCGATTAACGTCCACATATTGAGTTGGTCTTCCAAAGGGTAAATTTTTTATGGCCTGGGAACCTTTAGGTCGTGACGGGTGGGCCACTGCGAACGCACCCACTGTCACTGACTCGCTGCTCCCTCCTCCAACACCCACTACAACATGCGATATCACGTCCACCGAATCCAATTAATATTGGCGCGCTGACGCATTAATAAATCTAAGAAAAATCTAAATTCACCACGAAACCATGGTCAACGCTACATCTGCTCTCTGTCCACTTTTAATTTTCCTTTCGTAACTCTCGAGATTGATCTAAAACCTTGGCAGCTTTGCCATTTAGCATCCAATCATGAACACGGTAAGCGTTTGGGTCGGGAAAAGAGAGATTTAGCCGTTTGGGGAAAAAGTAACGTCGTCACGATTAGTGATAAAATGCCATCACGAGAAAAAAGTGGAGAGATGAGGACCGTTTGATTAAAAAGTAGCTTTGACTCCAACAAAGAGGGTCGTCGTCTTCCTCCCCGGAGTGGTAGATTCGAAGCTGCTATAAAGAATCCTCCTGCCTGCCTTCGTTAATCTCTTCAGTTGGATGCTGGCTTGGGAGGCGAATCATGGACGTTGGTCTGATGGGGTACGCCAAGATGGACGACCAGATGGCGATCCAAGAGGCGGCCGCTGCGGGGCTGCGCTCCGTGGAAAACCTCATCCGGCAACTCTCCGGTCAGCAGCAGCAGCAGCAGGTCGACTGCCGGGGAATCACCGATGTGGCCGTCTCCAAGTTCAAGAAAGTCATCTCCATCCTCAACCGCACCGGCCACGCCCGCTTCCGCCGAGGCCCAACGGCGGCGGCGAAACCGCCGCCTTCGTCGGCCGAGAAGACCCTCTACCTGGCCCCCATGCCGCTCCGGGCCGTCAAGCCACCTCAGCACGCGCTTCCTCCCCAGGGGTTGACTCTCGACTTCACCGAGCCGGAGGCCGGAGGGGAAGCCTCGCCGCTCGGTCAGTACGGGAAGGAGTGCTTTAGCATCTCGACGCCGATGTCTTCCGCGACGTCCTCCTTCGTGTCGTCCCTTACAGGCGACGGCAGCGTCTCCAAAGGCCGCGGCCAGCGCGACAGCGCCTCCCTCCTCTTCCCTACCGCCTCTGTTTCTATCCGGAAGCCGCCGCGCTCATCTTCGCTCAAGCGGATTTGCCTTGAGCACGAAAACGAACACTCTCACTCCGAGCAAGCCGACGGAAAGTACGCCGTCTCCGGCGGCCGCTGCCACTGCTCCAAACGAAGGTATAGAAAACAACAAACAGAGGCCAAACAAATCCTTACCCGTCGATCTCCAATTTAATGATAATTTTTTTAAAGCAGGAAATCGCGGGTGAAGAGGACAATACGCGTACCGGCGATAAGCTCGAAGGCGGCGGACATCCCGCCGGACGAGTTCTCGTGGCGCAAGTACGGGCAGAAGCCGATCAAGGGCTCACCTTACCCACGGTAAACTCCTCTTAAACCCGTCTGATCTCCATCAAACGGCTGCAACCCGATCAAACTCTGTTTATGATTCATATTTCAGTGGCTACTACAAGTGCAGCACGCTGCGCGGCTGCCCGGCGAGGAAGCACGTGGAGCGGGCACCCGACGATCCCTCGATACTGATCGTTACCTACGAAGGCGAGCACAGCCACTCTCCGACGGACGGAACCGCCGTCGCCGGCTGATGCCGTCGTCTCAGGAACCTACATCCTCTGCGCCGCCTTTTTGGTGGGTGGGGAGAGGGTGAGCTGGATAGGAGATAGATTTGAGATCGCGGTCAGTAAAGTCAAAAGATGCTGACCCAACTACTGCTGTGGTTGACCTGCATCAGCTCAGAACGTCAGTTTACAGTGGACGTGATGGCAGTGCCATCTTTTTCTTCCAATATCTTTGTTTTTGTTTTGTTTGATCTGTGGAAGGAAATCTTTTTGTCAAACAATTGCAGTTCAACTAGTAAAACTATAATTATCAGTAAGTCGTGATTACCAACACTCAAAAAATATATTACAGAATTGTGAATACCTGACCTACCTGCAGTCCATCTCTCATGAATACCAAAAGAACCTCTGTGGTTATCAAACATACCAATGCCCACAAAACTTCAGATAGCATGGATAATCTTCGGGCATATATTGCTGTATCAAAGAACAAATAGCAGTTTGTATACTTGAAATGCTGAATATATGCCGACTTCATGTTCAGGTAGAAGCAACTATTCACCTGGAAAGTTTATGAATCATGTGGCCGGTGGTAGGAGGTAAGGCCTTTTGTGTTCTGAGAGTTTTGAAACAGCAGCAATGTGGCCTGTAGCTCAACTCCAACAGACTTATAATGTAACAAAAAACAATTGCATGTTTTATTAAATTGTCGATGCAATGGCTTTCGATGGATCGAGCACGACGCTCGTGCCCATTAGTTACTGCTGCCCTTCTGTTTGAGTGTGATTTTATCTCCAAGACTAAGGGCAATGCCTTGCGTCTTGCTTCTGATCCTGATGTAACCATTCAGCTTCATGTCAGCCTGCTTCTCTACACTTATGTTGAACAGAGCATCCTCTCCGAACACACTCTTCGCATACAGGTTTGCAGCAAGGAATCCACACTCCCCATCCAGAACGGACCTGAAATAGAATAAAAAGACGTAAAAGATATATCTTTCATAGGAAATGAACAGCATGAAATGTTTCGTGTTCGAAAACAACTTACAGAGGTGTGAAGCACTTCATGTTTGTTGGTTTGATAATGTGATTCAGAAACTCCTTTTCGTCTTGTATTATTGTGTTCACTGCTAACTGTAATTTTAAACAATTTGTTCACATGCCAACCAACACGAGCAAAAGATAAAGAATTTGACATGCTCAATTAGACAAACAGACATGACGGCATATGCTCAACCATATTATCAGTTAATAAACAATCACATCGCATAAATTAAACTAAAACAGAAAAGAATCTTGCTGAGAATTCATCAAAATTACAAACTATGATCTCAAAATCAAAAACTGGAGGTTAGAAAAAAGCATTTCCCTTTTGACAAATACACACTTTTGCATTAGGATAGGATGAACATCAAGAAAAATTTACCTCACAAGATTTGAAAATTTTGTCAAGAAAAATAATAATTTTAGCCTCTTCCCACAAATACTAGAATAAAAAAAACTTCGGTTCGATCCCTAGCTACGGAGTATTTGCAGGAATTTTCCTCTAAATGGGGAGCGCAATCAAAGGATATTGGGCGTCTGGGTTGGCCGCTGCGTGCACTTCCCGATTTACCCTGGTGGCCGGTGGAAAACTTCCGTGGGGCCGGACCGATCACCCCTAGAGATAGTCAATGAGGCTAACTGGGATTTATCATTTTTTAGAATAAAAAAAAAACTTCAAACCTAAATTCCATTGAGTCAATCATTGAAAAATTCAGGATATGTGCAATATGTCAAGAACTGTGTGATAAAATTTGATAGGTGCAATCGTTCTCACGAAATGAATCATCATAAGTGTGTGTGTCCCTAACAGTGAAATAAGATGCAATCATTCAGAAATTAGATAAGTCAATATCTGTATCTTGAAAGTGTAAACACAGTTAATTATAACAGTAGATGCATAATTAAGAAATCAATGATATCACTTGAAGAGAAACAATTACCTTGTTTTCCCACTCAAATTCTGCCCACATATTCCTGAATGTCACATCACTACAAGTAGCAGGAGATATGTAGTCCATGATATCAATGTGGATGTCATTGAGGATGACAACAGTTCTCTCGTGCACATTTGAAGTCTCATATACAATATTGCCAAATATCACTCCTGTTTCTGTGGAAGAGAACTTTATATTAGCTCTGATTTGTTTGCTTGACTCTGGAGCTAGAGTATAATTTTGTGGCCGGTCTACAAGCTTGAGGTCTCCCATGGTTGCTAACTCCAAACATAGGTTCTGAAGGGTTTCCTTTGTTCGATTAATCACAGTGACGTCAAGGACAATATAGTAATGATGAACTGTCACAAAAGACTCAGCATAGACAGGATCGCTAAATCCAGTGAGTTGACGGATTCTGTTCAACTTATTTGCATCATCACCATCTTTCATAAATTCTCCAGTTGCACGTTTTAAGTCATCCTGAACTTCATCTTCTAAATCTAGCTGGCTCATGCCCTGTAAACATCAATCAATAGAATAAAAGAGAAGGTAAAGATTTTTATAGTTATAGCAACAATTTATAACATATCAACGAGTAAATAACTTCCAGTGTTTTTTAAATTGTTTTGTATAGAATCGTTCTAAAATATCCAGTATAAACACAGACAAAAAGAAGAAGAAAGAAATTATAATATTAAATGTCAAGAACTAGGAGCGTGAGAGGCAAAAATGATTTACAAACAAGATCATAATTACAACAACTTTAGCAAAGAATTTACCTGAAATGGATAATCAAAGAAAATTTCGCAATTAAGATATGCCAATTGTTTGGCTGTGAATGATCACTGGACCAGAATTATGTGGGTTATTATCCTTTTTATATTTGAAAAATGTAGAGCGACCAGCTTGTGCAGATAGAAGGATAACTGCTATCTATTCTTATTTCTCAAATTAATACAAAATTTTGACACATATTCAATTCTTCCAAGGAAACTAAGATGAATTCTTAACGAAGGAAATAATGTCATATGGCTAAACAAAAGAAACTTCACAATTAAGATATGTCAAATGTTTGGCTGTGATTAATGATCATTAGACCAGAATTTTGGGGGTTCTTATCCTTTTTATATATGGAATATGTAGATCTAACAGACTGAGCAGATAAAAGGATAACTGGTAGCTATTTTTATTTCTCAAATTAATGCAAAGCTCTTGCAAACATTCAGCTCTTCAAAGAAACAAAGATGAATTCTTAATGTAGGAAATCGTAACATAAAACAATGGGCATTTTAGGTTGAATTCAAACAATAATACTTTCAGTTAGTGACAGGCATTTTAGGTTGAATTCAAAAAGATCATTGGGCATGCATCTACAATTTAATTAAGTAGGAAGTGACTTCATACTATCGCATGCTACTGCAATAACAAAGTCACTTAATAACAATACACTTGAAGGTATATAAACAAAAACTCATACTTTCACAAGTGCAGGAACAAAGTCAATTAATTGCGTAAACTTGGACTGCCCATTTATGAAAGCATACATGTTGACAACAGAAACTCAAATTTCACATGGTCAAAGCCAACTAAATGAAACAACACTAACAAGAAGTTATCATCATGATCCTTGTAGTAATATATATGTTAAAGAAAATTTTCGATATCAGTCACAAATGAACCAAACTCAGGCATGTTTAAGTAAATGGCGTAAGCCTTTAAGGAACCTTGAGAATAAATATTCTTGGTGTATGCTATTTGTTTTACAATATTTTGCTAAGTGTGAGAATAAAATAAACTCAGAAACTTGAATATCAGTAAGAAACTAAAGGTTTTTAATTTAAAAGAACTAAAACTATGTAAATGAGATGAAAAAGGAAAAAAAGGCAAAGGAATATCTAAGATGAATAGATATGGAATTGTTGTAAGATTTTCATATATTTATAATCTATTGTTCAATAAGGAATTATTTACAAGAATAGCATTAATAAGATAAAGACTAAATGGGTAAAATGAAGAGAACTTCTATAATCTTGTTTGGTCGTTGATTGTTTCTTAGGCTAAAAGAAAAGTTTTATGCTACTCAGCTTATCAAGAGAATATAGATGATCTTTCATTGTCAATCAAGAGAAATAGAAATATATCTGAAGTGATTACCTTGCGACTCTTCAGATGGTAAAAATCAATAAGATCATCAGGCTGGGCATAGGAAATCTGGGTCTTAGCTTTAATCGCCCCAATTTCTTGGAATTGCTTCTCTGCAAGCATTGCTGCAAAACTCCGGCGACATGACTGCAACCATATTTTCCTCGCATCATCACCAGTGTTGCAGAGCGATCTTATGCACAGCACAATCCTGTCATACGAATCATTATCAATTGGGTGCGGAAGAAATGATGATTGCCCCAACTGCAACATAGAAGTCATGATTAGCAAAGCGTCAGTGCATGCTTTGTTTGCTTCGGCCTTTGATGGTTGGACCTTCTCCAATCTCAGAACAAGCTTAGTCAAAGTAGAAGCAATAACTGCTCCTACAAAGAAGTCGCCAGACAAGATTAATGCCCCCAGATTTCCAGGTGAAGCCAAAGATCCAGGAAGAAGTGTTGGTGCTGACAAAGCAGTTTCAAAGGCAGCACTTTGTGTTGCATATGTGCCATCTGCAAGAATCACAGGCCGCCTTGAAGAGACAGTAACAGAAGAATTAACCTGCTGGAGTTTCTTTGAAGCATCAGCTGTCTCCCCTTCCTCAGTGGCAGTGTAGAAGGGAATGTCTCCGAGGCCCTGCTTAATTGTAGCAATTCCACTCTCCACCTCTGAAAGCGAAAGACAGTACTCACCAATGATCCAAAGAGCACATGAGCAGACCCTTGTAGCACGAATCTGGTAAAACGTGTCAAGCAACCTAGTTATTACCAAAACCCTGAGCTTCTGATTTGTCTCAATTATCTCTCTCACGAAGAGAACAACATCGATAGCAGAAGCCACATTAGAATCTCCAAGGAAATCCATCAACAAATGAACGACTGTACTAGCAACCTGAGGGAACTTGATTGCGCATGAATGGATAGCCTGCACTAGCATCTGCCGGTATTCCCCATTTTTTTCGAGTTCAGTGCTCTGGGTCTTCACAACTTCTTTCTTGAGTGTGAGCACCACCTCGTCAATGTTCCTCGAGGTGATCAGCTCAAGGGTAATGTCCAACGTCTTGCGCTTGATGTCAAGATTCGGACTTGATAGTGCACGGAGCACATCCATGATCATCTCCACCATGATCGCCCTATTTGACGTCTTCAGCTCGTTGAGACGATCAAGCACAATGAGTTTCACATTATTGTCACTCTGTGATCGTAGGAGCTGGCAGTAGGCGTTCGCAGCAGCCCTGATGACTGTGGGGACCGATGACAGGGAGACAAGGGTGCTGGCGCACTCGTAGACTACTGCCTCAGACGGGCAACTGAGGAGGGAGACGATGATCTTAATGTGCTTACCCTTCTCCCCTGGGTTAGCGCGGCAGACCTTGCGGATGAGGTCCAAGGCGGCCATCTGGAGGAGGTCGCCCCAGTTGGCAACGTGGTCAGCTTGGGACAAGAGGTATGCGACCGCCCGCGGCTGGGCGCACGAGGCAAGCATAAGGAAGGCATTGCGTCGGGCAGAGAGGTCCTGGTCGGAGGACAGGGCCTTCTCGATCAGCTCAGGTGTATCAGGAAGCAGCTGCTCCCCGGTCGGGAGGCGGTAGATGGCAGCGATGGCAAGGAGCGCGTGGCGGCGAATAAAGGGATGGCGATGATCGAGGTTGGTAATGACGGAGGGGACAAGCGGTTCGAGGATCTCAGGCTCAGTTAGGCGGCAGAGGAAGCGGAGCGTGACGCCGCGGATGTACTCATTAGGGTGCTGCAAGTTGTTGCGGAGGTTCTGGCAGCTGAGGATCATCTCCGGAAGCACGCGGCCGCGGACATCCGTCTTGTCGATTATCTCCAGGTAGAGGAGCAGCAGCTTCTGCACGGTGTGGTCCTCGGAGGGGAGGACGTAGCGGAAGACGGTGACGAAGAGCTGAGGGAGGGACTCTCCGTTGAGGAGGAGCATGATGGCCTTCTTCAGGGCATCGATCTTGGCCTTCACATCGTTTCCCTCGAGAGCCTCCTTGATCTCATTGGCCATCGCCTGAGAGCTCTTGTCGAAGTGGATCAGCAGCGAGCACGACTTCTCCATCTTTGCTCTGACGCCTACTTCGCCGGGAAATTTCCTCAAACCCCTAGATTCGTGTAGGATCAGTTGGAGCGGAACTGAGGGTAGTGAACAAAGGCAGGTAACGGGTGAGATCTGAAGATCAAATGGCTCCTGCACGAAATTGCGGACGAATTCCGGTGGAGATTTGGGTCGCCGGCGATGGGACGGTGGCCGGATGGGGACGAAGGAGAGTGAGAAGCGAAGCGGAAGACTTGGGCCCGATTTTGGGCTTCAACATGGACTTGGGCTTCATATAGCCCACGAAACAATTTTTATAGTGGAAAATTTTCGTAAAGAAAATGTTACAACTTAAAGATTACTGCAACTTAAAGATTATGCTTGCTGCAAATTTGCGATAACATCTCTCTCTCTCTCTCTCTCTCTCCCCCTCTCTTTCTCTCTCTCTTGCAAACTCAACCTCACGTTCCCGCCGTCTTGGGCAGTTTGTAGATTGGCTTGGATCACCTCTCTCGCCCACTTCTCGTAGAAGCTCTCGAGGAAGAAACCAGACGCCTGCATTAGCTCCTCTGTGACTTCTGGATCGACAACCAGATGCCCCTTTCTGTCCTTTCCATTCTGCATTTCCTCGAATGCTCGATGGAGCTTTGTGAGAAGATTGACCTTCAGTTCCTGGTACTCACCGATCCCGGCATTTAAAGTGAGCTGAACACTGGTTTTCAGAAGCTCCTGTGGAAGATGGAAGCTGTTGCATTCAGTCTCCTCCCCATGGACTATGTTAACATATGGTTCGAAGTTAAGATCGAAACGGTGCTCCTCTGTTCTTAGCCTCTTGGAACTCCTCTCGAGATCATTCTCCGACTTCCTTTTGGAATCACTGGATGATGATGCATCTTCAGCACAAAGTTTCATCGTGCTACTGATGTCATTGGCGTTCTTTAATTTGGCCACCTGAGAAGTGGTCAGTATGAAGATTGCATCAGCTAAGCAAACTTCTTCTCCTAGAGCGCCCTTAAAAGATCCAACTTTTAAGGCATCTGTGAATGGTTTAATGAAATGATCACTCATTTGATCGATATCCTCCACCAAGACTATGCATTTCTGCGCCGCCCTTCTTATGGCATCCATGACGGCTTTGCAGCATGAATCGTTTCGCCTGATCTGTATTAGCTTATCCATGGAGCCAAAAATGGACCTGGCCATGACCAATGCTAGTCTTCTCTTGGCGATATAATCACTCCCTTGTATCAGCAGTGCCATGACCTTGTCACCGGTAGTAGAACAGTCATGCAATGCTTTCATGATTGAAGGAATGTTGTTTGCTTGCCAAGGGATTTCCTCTTGCAGTTGGTGCTGCAGATTTATTGCGTCCGACATCAGTAGCCTCCTTGTCTGGTCTTTTGATGTGCTGAATCTGAGAATAAGGGACTGGATGATAGAGGAGCAACAATGCTCTTGACCTGCTGATCAGTTGACATTGTAAGAGAATCGAGGCTACTGCAAACATGAAAAATGGATGCATTTAGTCTGTTAAATCGCCGAAAGTGGTGTCTTGTCTTCTACAAAGGTATGACAAAACAGAGGAAAGAGTAGGTTTGTGATCCTGTTCTTGTATCATGAAAACACCTACTTCACGAACTAAGACCACAAGAAGAACAGAGATCGAGACCAGAAGACAAGAATCCATGTTGAAAGATTTCGATCACTGATATCTCACCTGGAGGCTTGGAGGCCCAAGCCAAGCCAACCTGAGGGAACCACCACAGCTCGGAGGGCCCATAGAATTTCGAGAGAAGGTTGCCTTATTTGGCACTTCCGGTAGGTGCCGTAGCTTGCAGTGGCCAACAGCCACACCCTGTTCTCCGAGCTGCTGTTGAACTCAGAGAGCAGTCTGGCCATCGCAGCAACCATGTGCTCCGTTGGGTCGAAGCTCAATTCACACTTGCTTCTTGCTTCATCATCCACTGCCCAACTCAAGTTGCCTGTGTAGATGATGATGCCATTTCTACCAGATGCTAGAGATTTGATGGTTCTTCTGAGATCAGATACCTTCGCGTCCACATCGGCCTTACGCATGAGCCTGAGGTGGGAAGAGGAGAGTTGTAAATTTAAGAAACTGGCGTGTCGGAGCTCGTCAGGGATCTCACTCCTGCCCAACCTCCTCATCAGCTCGGCCACAAGGCCCTCCGACAAAGAGCCAGAGTCCCCCACCACCACAGTGCTGGTGCTCCCCTGCTTCCTAAGCATCGCTTCCATAACCATCCTCAGGTCCTCACTCAACGACGGCTTGAAGCCACAGTTGGTAATGTCTTTGCCGGAGTTGAACAGGAACAGTGAGGATTGGCTCGAAGCATAGGCATCTTCCTCGAGATGGCTCTTGACACATCTGCTAGAGAAGCCAGCCTCCTTCATCACCCTACTCACACCGGGGTCGTCGAGAATGGAGAGCATGAGTTGTTCCATTCCCACCTCGATAGCCAACAGAGGTTGCTGAAGCTGCTGTTGCTCGAGCTCAATACAGCCCCTTCGCTGGCTGGCCTGGGCCCTCTTGATGGCTGCGAGGAGAGAGTTGGAGAGGGAGGGAGGAGAAGGTAGGAGAGCGCCGGAGGAGGGAGAGGTGGCGGCGGGAAGCCTGTGGAGAGCCACATTGAAACAGAGCTCAAGAGCTCTGCAGTGAAGAGGGTGGTGGAAAGCAGGGCGGTGTGGCTGGGACTTGAGGCAAGCTCTCCTGAGTAGGTCAGAGGATGCAGAGGAGGAGCTGATGAGGGTGGCAGCGACATGGAGGGGTGTGACCTGAGCATGGCGTCTCCTCGTCGCCAGGTCGAGGGAGTGCTTGAGGACTGAGGCGACCTCAGCAGTGAGGGCCTGGTGAACTGCACACACTCCAGTTCTCATAAACACCATCTCCTATTGCTCCTCAATGGATCTTCGAGAGCAGTTGCATCAAGATGGTGGAGAGAGAGCTTGCGCAAGAACAGAGAGTCGTTGTGATTGTAGGAAAAGTGTGGTGGTCATCAGAGCCTTATGAAGCATGACGAGCTCTCATTGCACTTCTAATTTCATCATCATCATCATCATCTCTCAGCCTTTTTTCTGTTGTCGTTGCCGCAGTAGTTTTGTGTTCTAAATACATCTTTCATTTTCTGCACCTTCATTTGGCTTAATTCGCCTCTTCCTGTGTGCTCGCTTAAGATTCTGCAAGAACACTGTCAACGTGTTTTTTATCTGAGCAGATCCAAAAACATAGAGATTTCTACAGTGCTGATTAATTTTGCAGGATCCAATAAAGTGCAGAAGAACCAGGCCGAGCCCTGCTCTCTAAAAATCCAGACAAACGCAGTGCACGGCATGATTGTTGTAAATGTGAGAGTAGATGGGAAGGGACTTCCATACATAGAGAAATTTTAGGGGATGTTTTGATATTGAATCTCAACTATTGAAGTTGTGAATATATATATAGAGATTTGAATCTCGACGAAATCAAAACAATGTCTTCCTCTGTCGTGATCAATTATAACTTTTCAATTTACCTTCTCACAAATGATCGTAAAGTCGACTGTGTGGGACCGTTGAAGTGGCGGAGCACCTTTTGTTGAAGTGAATATATAGAGAGAAATTTTTTTCCCGTGTGAATCTATAGAAGAGCGGATAGAAATGACAAAAGCATAGAATTCATCCACTTTTGTTCCTCTTGTTTTTTCTTTTTGTCATGCACTTTGCTCGACGATTTTATTGGTGATACAATTGGAATACTAATTCAGTTTGTCACGAACAATCAATGCTTAATTGTGTATATAGTTTTATTATTGTATCTTGAAAAATGAACCTCTAACATGACTTCAAAATAAGTCAGAGGAAATATATTTGTTTTAAAGAAACTATATCAAGCATCTTGCTCTCTTGATTCGGCCCTCTTCAAAGGCGATTTACTCGGATTTGACCAATTTGGTAGTCGGGCATCATTACCACTCAGCGTCTACTTGACAGCTCTATCAACTCGACATTCGGCAACTCGACAAATTCATGAATCGAGATCACTCAACATCTCGACTCATCACTCAGCAACTACTCGAGCGACACTCGACTTTTCATTCGAGCTCAGAAATCATTCAGGCCGATTGAACCTCACAACACTCAGAACTACTCAGAAGCACTCAACACTCAACTAACAACGTCCCACAAGAGTTCAAACAACCTAATAGCTCAATCTAACCAATCTAATCTTGCAATTTGAGATTTGCCATTTAAGTCATCTTTAACTAAGATAAATCTGAATTTGAATTCTAATACTTTTTAAATATCTCTAATAAAATTGTGGAGTACATTGTCCAACAATGATCTATCTCAGAAATGTCGATGCAGTGTGCCTGTGAACAGACAAACCCTCAGAGAATCATCCAAGAAGAAGGAAAGTAATAGAGGTGGGAAAGGTTGGAAAATTTTGAAACTTTTTGCTGAGTTAAAGACATTAATATTTGTGTACTGATGATGTCTCCTTTTTTCTCACTTTGGAGCAGCCGCCAGACTGCTCTCTCCCTGTCTCCTTGGAACGACAATCGCAGAGAGGCTGCTGCTGCTGCTGCTGCTGCTGCATTCCTTCTCCCCAAGTACCAAAAAACATGCTCATGTCTGCTCGACATGCGTCACTTTGCATGGTACATGCATGAAATGATGAACATGAAACAGATTTGCATTCAAACTCGATCGACAACAAGAGTTAATTGGTCTGAATGAAACAAACATAAGTTCCAGCTGGATAATCCAAGGTCCGAGTGTGGAATCAAGGGCGAACGGGACGGTTTAAACAAAGCATAAGAGCTGACAAGCTGAAGTTCCTGTGCATTATGTTCCTACTCATTCTTGTGATCAAAAGGCACCTTTTTGACCAATGTCCTTTGAGTTTTTTCGGGAACTGCGAAAGATGCTGTTTGTTCCTGCAATTCATATTTGTTGGCTTATCGTTTCAAATCGAGGCTGTCCCGTGCAGAAACAGTGAAGCAAATTGGCAACTTTCTTTCTGCAGTTTTTCTTCAAGCGAGTATGGTAAAAGTCTGCACAGTTCTTATGTATATATATACAGTGTGTTCATATACTTTCTTCAAGCAGTTTTTCAACTTCTTTCGTGATGTTTGAAAGAATCCAAGTACTGTAGTTGAGAAAGGCAGTGAAAAGAAGAGAGAAAAGTGAAAAGATGAGAACGAACTAACAGCGACACCAGCAGCTGTTTCCCAGCATTTTGCCTGCTCAAATCCAACACTCTCTGTGTCAACAATCAATGAAATGAAATGTTGTATGCATTTCGATAAACTTGGGACATAGTAATTTAACTCTGAGAGCAAAGTGTAGGTTTTTTTAATCCTAACTTGCAAATAAATCACAGTTTTCACATACATAAACGAACAAGAAAAGAAAACAAAATTTATTGCCAGTTTTGTTTCTCTCTCTCTCTCTTCTTAATAACTTCCTTTTGATGACTTCAAGGGATAGCTGAAATTATAACTATCTAAATGCTCATCAGATGGTAAGAAGAAAACCAGAATCTAGTTAAATGTTGTCGAATAGTTCGCTGTAAATTAAAAGGATTCTACTCCAAGTTTGAGTTCCAGCGAAGTTTCAATACCTCATTGAACAAATGAATAGCTGCTGCAAAAAATAAAATGCACGGAATCAGAGTTGTCATCGCAGAGACAGACATAAATCAGAGAAAAAGCAAAGTGGGCTCTATTCATGTCCTTTCCATTGCCCATCTGCAGTAAAGAGTGAGAAAATTTGTTAAGAAATTAAGCAAAAATGAATGAATGATAATTTTTTGTGGGTTTTCCTACCTTTCTCGTTCATTGACATCGTCATTTTCAAAGAAAGATGCAAAAGACAAGAATGAGAAAGGGAATGCGAAGTTCTCGAGCATGATTGAAATGATTACTGTAAAATAGATTTGTTGTACTAGATAAGGATCGAATCTTGACGAAACCAAGATAATGTCTTTTTTATAGTGGTCAACTGTAATTTTCGATTTACCTCTTTATAGATGATCATAAGACTGACCGTATGAGACCGCTGAGATGGAGGTTATGCTCTTTGCTCCACTGGATCAACACTCTTATCATTCACTGTCTTTCGCATGGGATGGCTTCTCTATCGTCAACAAATGCTCATCGTTGGGACAAAAATGACACAGAAACGCTCTACAAAACATCTCACATTTTGATGTCAACTTCAATTATTAATCTGTTTTCAATGGGAACTAATTACAGAGTAGTCATATATCATTAGAAAATCATGAATGTCTAATTTCCAACCAAAAAATGATTATGATCATTTTGATCCAAGTCTGTTAGACTGAACGTGGTACTTGAATTAAACTTCATAATAGTGCTCGTGAAAGGTTCATAATAGTACTCAAGAAAGGTTCAAAATGGTGCTTGAGAAAGCGTACTTGATGGTGCTCGAGAAAGATTAATCTACTCGGGAAAGATGAGTCTATTCAGGAATTTAATATGCTACTCAAGAATTTGAAAGGTCCAATCAATTTTTGGTATTTTTGACAATTTTCTTCTAGTGCTTGAAAGATGATGATGAGTCTTTAATACTGCACGCTTGTTCATTGTTAAATGCAATTTTCATTCTCAAGGTCTTGAGAAATAAAAATCTCATTTCATGCATTTTGACTCATCTTGAAGAGTTGTTCCAAGTCTTGCCTATAATTAGTATTGTTAGTAGAAGTTTATGAGGTTAAAATATATTACGAGCTTTTAAACATGTTAGAAGATTATCTTGTTGTTATTTCTCTAAATTCTTGATGGATTTCCTAGAATGGTGAGGATTGAGTCTAGTTCAGTTCATTTACAGACCCAGGTTGGGTCTAGTCTCTTCACACCAAACCCTTAATCAGAATTAAAGTTTGACATCATATCTATCTTCCTCTCACTCAGCCCTATCAAAATGGGTGCAAGTTTGCAGAAATCCAAATAGCGCAGATCCATCAGTGAGTTTCGATCAAAACTCACTTATTGACCTAGAGAGCTCAGATTGCATCCATTTTAGGTTCTATGGATTTTTGATGTCGCAAGGAGTCCAAAGATGTCTTTCATTATTTATTTTGAACTCTCAGAGGTGCTTCAATATTATGCTAACTTTCAGTTAGAATGCTTGGCCCTGGTCTCCTGGAGATCAGGACCTGGTCTCCTAGAGACTAGGACCACGTTGGGCCTAATCTGCTTTCAGACCAGAACTAAGTTGGGCCTTACATGTAAATCGTTGTTATTTAATTGATCTTGTATTTATTAAATGAACATAAATAAACTCTTTCCAAGTTGAACATCAAATTTGTTCATAAACCTTCAATTCATTTACAACCCCTAGTTGGGTCATCTTACACTTGAACTAGAGACTTTACCCGTAAAATAAATCATCGCACCTACGATCCAACTAATTAAGAGAGAATCAATAGATTTTTTTTTTATGATGGTTCATCCTTTCCCACCTAATAAATAGGTATATTTACTCATGATAAAATTGATAAAGAACATATTTTTGTTGTTTGGGTTTGAACCTCCATTGGACATTGAATACGACATGAGATTATTTTTTATTTAAAGTAAAAAAAGAATAAAAAATCAACTCTCTTTTAATAAAATGATTATATGTCTCCCAGAAGCTTCTTTAATTAGCTTGTTTTATGAGCAATCTTCGGTCAATAAATATAATTTTTGTGACGTTAATCGATTGACCAAACCCGTAGTTTTTTTATAAAAAAAAGATCAATGGAAAACATATTTTGATATACTCCAACTACCTAAATCGTTTTTATCAACATTTTATAATCAATATTATAAATCTTTGGCTCAAATAAATAAATAAACAGAGTGCAATCAAATCGAAATCATGTGTATTCTCCTTTATATATAAAATTAAACCAAATAAATCTCTCAGCATTTTTTTTTAATTTCATAGAATCATGATGTGGCATGAACATGTTCTAATTTATGCATGTTAAAATACTAATTATTTTAGGACAATGCTTTGCTGGACAAATTACAATTTTAATTATTTTTTAATAGATAAATATTATTTTTATATTAATCAAAAAGAGATATATAAGGTCCACTTTGGAAATCCTATCATGAGTGCCAAATGTAAATAGATGTTCAAAGTTTTATACATATGTATTTAAATTTTTTTTATAAGTATTCTCTACATTTATCCTCTCTCTCTCAAAAATAACTCTATTCTTAGTCATCCATATATGATGAATTCATACATGTCATGACCAAATGTCATGCCCTTATCAAAATTCGAGTGTCTCGATATTACTGCTTAAAGATTTTGAATATTCTCTTGTAGATAGTCATTTCCTATTGCATGTGAAATTAACTTTTATTTTTTTTCCCATAATAAGCCTGTGATGGGGCACCTGATGATTTTATGTCTTCTCTGCATTGGCATAAAAAGGGCAATCAAATGACAAACGATTTCTAGTGGTCAGTCTCTCATTAGTCAACAATCAAACTGTGAAGGCATGACTAGGTTAGACATACGACTTCCACATAATAATGATACATGATTGTTTGATCCCTATCCTCCTAACATATAAGTTTTAACAATTATTCAATTTGTCAAATTCTGTCCCCGGGGCAATGGTGCAACGGTAGGATATCCGGATTGTAACTCAGGGACCCGCGGTTCGATTCCTAGCTACGGCGTATTTGCAGGAATTTTCCTCCAAATGAGGAACGCAATCAAAGGATGCTGGGCATCTGGATTGGCCGCCGTATGTGCTTCCCGATTTACCCTGGTGGTCGGTGGGAAACTTCCGTGGGACCGGGCCGACCTCCCCCAGAGATGGGATTATCATTTTTTTAACAACCCCTTTACCTACTTAGATGAACCAAATTGTAAATCTATTGGATACTACTGTTGTTGAACCCTCTCTGCTCCCCCTCTGTACATTACATAGATTCTATTTATGATGGCATGTAGTAGTGGGAGGATAGAGAGCTAGAAACACTCAACTCCCTGCAAGACTAATGCTATCAATTGTAGTTTGCCCGCATACAAAAGTGTATGTCATGGCCAAGGGTTAATTTTACAAAGGATATTATCTATCAGTGTATAATCTGAAATCTTGAGTTTCACTAATGCTAATGAGATACCTAAATATCTTAATGATAGCGTGCCTATTTGAAAACCTGAGAGTTGCACTAGAGCGTCCCTGACTCGCTCATCTACTCTGGCAATGTATATCTTGGATTTTAGTCGATTTACATATGCAAGCCTGTCATATCAATAAACTACTCTAAATTATTCACCATGATGCTCACAGATGATGTATCCCATCATGAAAACAAAAGTAGGTCATCAACAAATGTTAAATGAGCAATCTACCGCGCATCACATTTTGGGTGATAGTGAATGTTGAATCTAATGTCATTTGATGGAAGAGACGTGAGAATATCTCCAAACTCGAACCAAATAAGTAAGGTAATAGTGGATCACGCTACCTCAAGCCACAAGCCCGCTGAAATGCCCATAAAGTTTTTCATTGATAGCTATTGAAAAGGTCGTGATGGTGATGCATTCTATGATTCATGCAACAAACTATCATGGGGATCCAAAGCCCTGCAACGCATCCTGCAAAAAGCTCTAGCTAACTAAGTCAGAGATTTTTTGAAGGTTAACTTTCAAGATGCACCTAGAAGATATCCTCTTTCTTGTGTATTTTCTCAACAATGTTTGTGTTAGATGGATTGATGGAGAAGACATAAGTATTTGCTCTATCACTTCTATCATTTTGTTTACAATTATCTTGGATATGACTTTATAAAAAATAGTACAACATGAGATAGTTCTATTTGAAACTCCGCCTGTGATAAGTTTATCTTATCATTGCCGGTCCCAAGCCCGGATAAAGGAGGAGGGTTGCGTTAGGTTGCCAGCCAGCGTTAAACTAAGGCAAACACTCATGAATGGATCCATTAAACTATTGTGTTAATGCTAGGATGTTCCCCGGAAGGAACGCGTTGCAGGGTCCGACTGTAACGTCTCGGCAAGGACCGCTACATCTCCATGAGAACTTGGGTGTAGTGTTAAATGAGCAAAAGTTCTCACACCATAGGTTGGGTAAGAATAAAAATTATAGAAAAATAAATAGTCTAAGATTTGGAACATGGAATATAGGAACCCTTACTGGTAAAACAATGGAGGTAGTAGATACGATGATTAGGAGAAGAATTAGTATTTTGTGTGTACAAGAGACAAAATGGGTAGGCGAAAAGGCAAAGTTGATAGAGAACTCGGGTTATAAGTTGTGGTACACAGGGAAGAGTAAAACAAGAAATGGAGTTGGTGTTATTGTAGATAGTTTGTTAAAGGATGAAGTTGTAGGGGTAAATAGAAAGGGGGATAGAATTATAGCTCTTAAAATAGTAGTGGAGAAAGACACTATAAATGTAATTAGTGTATATGCACCTCAAGCAGGATTAGATGAAAATACCAAAGCAAGGTTTTGGGATGACCTAGATGAAGTATTACAAAATATTCCATCAAATGAAATGATTTTAATAGGAGGTGATCTAAATGGACATGTTGGAGTGAAAAATGAGGAATATGAGAGGGTGCATGGGGATTATGGGTTTGGAACAAGAAATGAGGAAGGTAAAACTATACTGGATTTTGCGATAGCATATGATCTTATACTAGCTAATACATTTTTTAAGAAAAGAGAAGAACACTTGATCACATTTAAAAGCGGGAATAATAAATCGCAAATTGACTTTCTTATGGTTAGGAAGAGGGATAGAAAGATTTGTAAAGATTGTAAGGTCATTCCTGGAGAAAGTTTAACTACCCAACATAGGTTAGTAGTATTGGATATACGTCTTAAGCATAATATCCATAAAAAGAAAATATCCACTACTCCTAGAATTAAGTGGTGGAAGTTGAAGGATGAGAAACAAAACATATTTAAGGAGAAGGTAGAAGGACAAGTATTAGGTGAAGTATACGGTGACCCTACTACGATATGGGATAACATGGTATCAAAGTTGAAAATAATAGCCAAGAGTATACTCGGCGAGTCAAAGGGGCATGTACCACCAAGTAAAGAATCTTGGTGGTGGAATGAGAAAGTACAGGAAAAAGTGAAGGAAAAACGAATAGCCTATAAGAAATTATATATTTGCAAGAATGAAGAAAATTTAAAAAAATATACATTAGCTAAGAAAGAGGCTAAAAAAGCAGTGAATGAAGCTAAAAATACAACTTTTGAGCAGTTATATCGAAAATTGGATACAAAAGAAGGAGAAAAAGACATTTATAAAATAGCTAAAGCGAGAGAGAGGAAGACAAAAGATATTAGCCAAGTAAGATGTATTAAAGATGAATGCAATAGGGTATTAGTAAATGATGGAGAAATAAAAGAGCGGTGGAAGAGGTATTTTCATCAACTTTTTAATGAAGGTGTAGGTGATCAACTTAACTTAGGTAATTTAAGCAGGTCAAATGAGTATAGAAATTTAAATTTTTATCGTAGAATTCAAATTTCAGAAGTAGAACAAGCTTTAAACGGAATGAAAAATGGAAAAGCCGTTGGACCAGATGATATCCCGATAGAGGTATGGAAGTGCCTAGGGAAACAAGGTATTGAATGGCTTACAAAATTATTTAACATGATATTGAAAACAAAGAAAATGCCAGATCAATGGAGAGTAAGTACTCTAATTCCCTTATATAAGAATAAGGGGGACGTACAAAATTGTGCAAATTATAGGGGCATTAAATTAATGAGTCATACCATGAAACTTTGGGAAAGAGTAATAGAAAAACGATTAAGGAAAGAGACTATGGTCACCGAAAATCAATTTGGGTTTATGCCTGGTAGGTCGACAATAGAAGCTATACATCTTCTCAGGCAACTAATTGAAAAATATCGGGGGCAAAAGCAAGATCTACATATGATATTTATTGATTTAGAAAAAGCTTATGATAGAGTCCCAAGGGAAATTATATGGAGAATTCTAGAAAAGAGGGGTGTTAGCGTAGTATATATTGACCTAATTAAGGATATGTATGAGGAAGTAACGACTAGAGTGAAGACTTCAGGCGGATTAACTGAAGCATTTCCAATAAAGATAGGGGTACATCAAGGGTCAGCTCTAAGTCCTTATCTTTTTACACTAATCATGGATGAACTTACTGGACACATTCAAGATACTGTACCATGGTGCATGTTGTTTGCAGATGATATTGTATTGGTAGATGAGACACGTGAGGGAGTAAATGCTAAATTAGAATCTTGGCGAGAAACACTAGAAGAGAAAGGTTTTAGGCTTAGTAGAGTAAAGACAGAATATATGGAATTTAAGTTTAGCAATATTGAACGTAATGAGACAAGTATTAAAATAGGAGATGATGAGTTGTCTGGAACTGAGAGTTTTAAATATTTAGGATCATTTTTGCAAGCCGATGGAGGGATTGAGAGAGATGTCTTACATAGAATACAAACAGGATGGTTGAAGTGGAGGAGAGCATCAGGTGTTTTATGTGATCGTAAAGTGCCTCTAAAACTTAAAGGAAAGTTCTATAAAACGGCAGTTAGACCTGCCATGTTATATGGCGCTGAATGTTGGGCTATGACTCGAGCACATGAGCAAAAGATGAGAGTTGCGGAGATGAGGATGTTAAGATGGATGTGTGGACATACGAAGATGGACAGAATAAGAAATGAGAGCATTAGAGAGAAAGTTGGAGTTGCATCTATTGAGGAAAAACTCCGTGAGACACGTTTAAGGTGGTACGGACATGTACTTAGACGACCGATAAATGCTCCAGTTAGGCGGTGTGAAACTATGACAAATACACATATCAAACGAGGGCGAGGTAGACCAAAAAAGACTTGGTTAGCAACAATAAAACAAGATAAAATTTATTTAAATATAAATGATGATATAATAGGAGATAGAGCTCAATGGCGTAAAAGGATCCATATAGCCGACCCCACTTAGTGGGATAAGGCTTGGTTGTTGTTGTTGTTGTTGTTGTTGATATCACTTCATTCCATGCTTGTTTATGGGTAATTTTTAATTATTTGTTACTTATAAAACTTTTGCACAAATAAATCTATTATTTATTAATATCAATAAAATTAAGTACATTTCTTTAATATAAACAAAGTTGAGTGTCCTTATTCAAATGAATTGGAAAGGTAAGGATAAGGAAAGGATAGACATTATAATTAGGTATCAACAGTTTGTCGATTTAGTGCAATCAAAATTAAAAGTTGCATGACAAATTAAGGACAAAGGATGATAAAGACTTTTTGATTTCAGAATTATCATGACGTTGAAATCTCTCCTTCCTAAATCTTCATAATTAGGGCAAATAAGGAAGACAGCTTACAAATCATACATTTTAATCCTTTCCTCTCCCTTCCGCCGGAGTAAACACACCCCGTACTTAAAGTACTCAGCAATCCACTACATGAACAAGATGCCACGTCCCTCTCACGTTTTTAGCACATTTATCACGCGACATTTGATCAGTAAACGCGTGACCTATTAATTATTAGACACGTGCCTATTCGGTAGATGCCAAAAATAGCTATCGTAAGTCGTAACACCTTTCAGGTGCTAAAACAATGATTTGACGTGGCTCCAAATATTTAAGTGACGCATTGACAATTGAAATTTTTAAAGCAATTTTAAATATAAAAAAGAAAAATTCTCTACTCAAATACCTGAGAATTTAATTGTATTCTTTTTCTAAAAACAAAACTTGTATCGTATTCAATTCGACACACCATCTGTGGGAAAGCAAGCTTTGGTCTTTCTGAAGAATAAAGGTATTGCACACATGTCCAAAAGTCAACGCCAGCACAGCGTACCCATTATAAGTCAATGGTCAAAGTCAAAAAAATCCCCCCAATTTGTAAAGCTGTATCTATCTACATCATAAATAACGTCACGACATATGACGTCAGACAACAACAGAAATGGTTTTGCAAATTTTTCACAGTCAACTGTTCCCATTCAATTGACTGCGTTGACTTCAGCTTAATGCACACAGATCAACTTGTGTTTCGCGTGGAGACAGTGGCAGCCAAACTAACCGTTAAAAGAAAGATAGAAGATCTTTCTTCTATCCTATTTTGATTTTTTATCAAAAAAATATTTTATTTTATTATTCAATCATGTATAATTACTCAACTGCTCTATAATACTATTTAATATTATTATATTCATTTAATTTCTAAATCGATTGAGTATATTATAATAATTACGATTTTGTAATTATTATAGTTTAACATGTCTAATTGATTTAAGATTTAAATAGAAGATAAGTGCAGAACACTACTAAAGAGTATTTTGAATAATTATATAAGATTAAATAGTAAAATAAAATATTTTTTTGATATAAAATCAAATTAAGATGCTCGTTTGATGAATTAAAAAATAAAAAATAACCCTTTTAACTTTTGTTTTAAAAAAACTTTATAAGTCAACTAGGTCAATTTGGAGATCACCAAATTTGTACGTCTACTTGTACATTCAAAGGTTTCTCTTTTGTTCACAAGGAAAAAAATAATACACGAAAATAGGGAATAAGAAATATTATAATTGATATCATAAAAATGAGACAGGACTTGTCCTCTAAAAGCATTGTGGGAATGGAAGACCCCAAAAGTAATTCTCTCATGAACCAAAAAGAAGTCTATGTACATATTGATTTCCACAAGTAATAATTAGGCATTTCAATCTCGATCGGTCGAATTAATCGAACCTTAATTATAAAAAGTTTATATTTTTCAAGGACCCTAAAAAAAGAGTATATGCTCAAATTGAAAACTATATTATTTGCATTCAATATAATCCATGGAATTGGTAACTAATAATTAACTAACATAATTTATTCCTCAAGTTGACTTAGGACTTTCGAGAAGCTTATGAGACAAGGATTGAACAATATGCTAGATTAGATAATTGATTGATTTAATATGTACATTTGTGTCGCTAAAGATAAGTGCATAAATTAAATGTTGCACAAAAGATATATCTATGTCAAGGTGGGCCAGGGTAATCAGAGCGATTGCCCATGGCCCATAAATTGATAGGGTCCTAATTTTTTAATTAAATTTCATATTCTTAGTTTTTAATTATTATCTCTTAAAGAATATTAAAAATAATCAATTTTTTTAAAAAAATTGAGTGATCAACTTTGTAATTCTTTATCCATCTGCCTATAAAAAAAATTAAACAGTCAACCAGTTTTTGAGCCCTAATCGCCGATCCTTTTTCTATTCATTCCGTCAAGCACAAGCATCAGATCTCAACAAGTTTGGATCTCGTCACCAAATCTTTTTTCTGTTCATTCTACAGGTTGTGGATCTCTGCTGCGAACTGTCCCCACATGCCACAATCACTTCTACAATTTCACACGCCGCTTCTACAGTTTCACACGCTGCTTCTACAGTTTCACATGTCACTTCTACAGGCTACAACCGCTTCTACAGTTCTACACGACCTTCATCCAGTTTAGAGCTTCTTTACTACGAAGAAAAAAAGAGTATTTCAATAGAATTTGCAATGACAATTCAAAAATCCTGATTTTTTTTGTTAATTTTTTTTATATTCTAAATATTATTTAGAGTAGTGTTATCATTTTAAATAGGAGAAATTATTCTTTTTTTCTTGGAACTCAAGTTGCTTGGAGAGCATTTTTATTGTTTCGTATAAAATTTTTTTATCTTGAAACTCTGATTAAAAATCATAATTTATTAAGTTTTAAAAATTAAATATACCAGTATGTCAGGACCTAAAAATTATAATTTCAAGGGCCCTTGTACAACAAGGACCGGCTCTATTTGTATTAAATAAGTTTTTAAAAAATTTAAACAACTAAATTAAAACAAGAATATATGCTCATTAAGTTGGAATCAAGGGAAGTGTATTAAAAATTTAATATCGTTTGGTCGCCTGAATAAATAAAAACAAGAATAACAAAAGAATATTAAAAGTCTAATCGTACAAATTGCATATAATTATATATCATTGATTTTTTTAATGAGGAAATATATTAATTGAATTAAAGTTATTTTATTTTAGAATTATTTGAGAATTATATATAAGTGAATAATATTCTCTACACCACACCACGTGAACTATTAGTATTATTTTTTTTTTTTTTTGTACCGGGGCAATGGTGTAACGGTAGGACATCCGGATTGTAACTCAGGGATCCGCAGTTCGACGGCCTAGCTACGGCGTATTTGTAGGAATTTTCCTCCAAATGGAGAACACAATCAAAGAATGCTGGACATCTGGATTGGCCGCCGTATGCGCTAACTTCCGTGGGACCAGATCGACCACCCCCAGAAATGTGGCTACTGGGATTATCATTTTTTAGTATTAATTTTTTTAGAATTTAAAAGTTAAAATTTCAGGTATAATATTTAAATTAAAGAAATAAAAATTAAAAAAGATAAAAATTTAATATTAGGGGCTCATCGAGTGTGCAGTATCCATGAACATCAGTGTTACCTTGTACTAAATGCTCATGGATGATATGCGAACTAATAAAATTTTAAAATATTATTTTGTGCATTTATTCGTGAGCATCTAATATTAAATTTTTATTTAATTTTTTTTAGAATTTAAGATTTATATATAAAGAGTTTTATCCTGTATACCTAATTCGTGAACACCCATGTTAAATTTTTTTTAAAATTTTTAAATTTAAATATTAAATTTAAATTTAAATCTTAAATTTTAAAAAATAATTTAAAAATCAATATTAAATATTCACAAGATGTTCATGTATGAACTTGCAAAATAATATTTTATATATATATATATATATATATATATATATATATATATATATAATATACATGTATGTATATATATAAAATATGCCCTTTTATTCACAATTAACTCACGTGGTATTTGGAGACGCGGATTCGTGGTCTTCCTTGTCGGAACAGCGATTACTTTCCCTTCCCTTCCCTTCCCTTCCCTTCCCTAGTTCCCTTCATCAATAAATAGCGCACCATCACATCTCACTCCCTCCAATTCTCCCTCCTCCCTCCCCTCCTCCGCCTCCGTCTTCGGTCGACAGTAAACGCAACTCACACAAGCCATGGACATGGACGGGGAATACAGCAACTACTGGGAAACCAAGCGCTTCATCGACTCCGAGGAACTCGAGGGGTACCACTTCATTTCTCGATTTTCTCCTCCAATTTGTTGGCAGACAAGAGTTTCTTGCTCAATTCTTTGTATTTTTCTTTTTAGTTTTGAACTAATTTCGCAGAGTTGCCCTCTTCTCTGGTTTCTTGTGCAGTTGGGGCTTCGAGGAGGCCATCTCCGCTGGCTACTACGACTCCAGCTCCCCGGAAGGCGGCGTCTCGTCTCCTGCCGCCGCCGCGAAGAGCATTTCCATGGAGAGGAACCGCCGGAGGAAGCTGAATGAGAAGCTCTACGCGCTCCGCAGCGTCGTCCCCAACATCACCAAGGTGATTACTTTACTTGCAGCAAGATGATGTTTTTCGATCGAATTATATTCTACTGGGTCTGATCCATGCAAATTGAAATGATCAGATGGACAAGGCTTCGATCATAAAGGACGCGATCGATTACATCGTGCAGCTCCAAGACCAAGAGAGGCAGATGCAAGCTGAGATATCTGCGCTCGAATCGCTGAAACAAGACAGGGCTTCAAGCGATCATGACCTCGACTTCTACGATGATCTTCAATTGATCCAAAGGAAGAAGAAGAGGGCGCCGGCGTCGGAACCGATACAAGTGATCGAAGTAAATTCTCTCTCCAAATTCTTAATCGACGATTACCTTTTCGTTCAGAAACTGATCCGTTTGGTGGCCGTGGCACGCAGCTCACAGTGAGCGAAGTGGGGGAGAAGACGATGGTGATCAGCATCACCTGCAACAAAAACAGAGACACCATGATCAAGCTCTGCGAGCTCTTCGAGTCCCTCCACCTCAAGATCATCACGGCCAACATCACCTGCGTCTCCGGCAGCCTCATGCACACTCTGTTCGTCGAGGTGACTAACAATTTCAAATCCCCCCCTTTTTCCTCATACCATGACGTTGCTGCATGATCTCATAAACTGCCAGATTTCGCTGCAATTTGTCCTTATCCACACAATTCACTACTCTCAACTTGGTGCCGGAAACATGCCTTTTTGAACACATCAACAGATCCACTTTTCTCTTTTCCTCAGCACACGTTTATTTAAAAAACAAAAAGCTGAAAGATGACAATTCCTGCATGTTTAACTCATTTAGCACATGAATCAATTGCCACCAAATCAACACCATTCACATGAACATTATGGAAAAGGACCTGTTTGTCTCACTGAGAAGCATCCATGCAGGGCGATGAAATGGGGACTGAACAATTGAAGGAAAAGATTGAGACAGCAATAACAGGACTTGGGAGCCCGAGGAGTCCTGTAAGTTCCATGAGTTACTAACATGGAACAGAAGACAGCTTCCTACTCAGACAATTATCTAGAAAGAAGAATGCAAAACTGAAAAAGTTGTGAGTATTGTAATAATACTGCTCTTTTTGCAGCCTCTAGCTCTGAGAAGAGAAGAGGCTGTTTGACTGGTCTCAGCCAGGAGCAGGGAATCCGTGTTTTTTGCCATGTAGATGCTGTGCTTCGAGTAATGACTAATATAAATTAGTGGTAAATGTTTCATCTTGAGAAAAATAAAACAAGATTACCAACAATATTATTATAATTGATTTTTTTTAAAAAAAGAAAAATGGGAACTGAAAATATTGCAATAATAAGTATGGCCACGTAGGATGCAGTTGGATTAAATCTCAGCCGTCAGAAGGTTCGCCCGCTGATTATTAATCGGTAGTTTCTAGAAGGAATCTGTTGGGTGTATATATGGTAGGCCAGCCCCAGTTGTCAGCTGTGTGGGAAGGCGCGCGTAACAAGAACGCGTACGGTTCGTTTGTGGAGCAATTTCCATCGGTTCCGTTCTGATCCTCCCCTCCGCCGGTTGCCCCCATTTCGTCTCCTCCACGCTTCGATCGATTCCTCCGCCGCCTTCTAGCAATCCGAGGACGCTGTCCACGCGATCTCGGTCCGCAGGGCAGCGCCGGATTGGCTCCATGTCGTCCCTGGATCCTCCTATTGGATACCCCCGCCGCGGCGGGTGGGAGGTGTGGTTGATCTGGTGCGAAAGCTCGCGTATCCCTTGACGGAAGAGGATACGATGTCCCTGACCACCATCCGCGGGTGGCCTTCTTCCGCTTACTTCGTCGAAGGTGATGGATCAGTTTGTGTACATCTTTATTTTTTTCCTTCATCCCCCTTGAACAGTTTGTCTTTTAAGGCTTTTTAGCCATCGGATCTGTTTGTTTTTCTAATAGAGGGCATGCATCAGGTAAGCTTTTGAGAATTATCCATTGTTGTTATCTTGTTTATATAACAGTGAAGATTTTTGACAAGTAGCTTAACTGGTCAGGAACAAATCGCCTATTTGATATCTGGAATATCAATGAAAAGACAAGGTCTGTAGTTCAAGTCAATCCAAAATACCAATGATCAAAAGATTGTGTTCATCAAGTGACAATCACCATGCAATCAATATTTCACAATTTCTCTGTTGAGTATATGTTACATTAATTTACAGAACTAAAAGCTCTACAAGACTTTGATATTTGTGTGATCATGGAAATGTGTGCCTTTGTTGTTTAAATGATATTTTGACTATCTAAAAGGGTTTTGATAACTTCTTTAGCTTTTCAACTGGATTCTGCATTTAGTGTAGTGCTTTATGTAGTTCTTAGAACTTTAAACTGAGTTTCTACTGCACAAAGAAACACTTGAGCAAAAATTTACTGTCATAGCTGTGCCAAACAGCAAGTATGCATGAATTTGTATGTTTTATAACTTGTATGGCTCTCTAGATACCATTAAATTTGATCCTTTGACTGAAATATCCATGACTTGATTGATAACAAAGATATTTTGATTCATTCTAGCATTATATGAAATAATGAAGAGATCATTCAACAAGTAACAATTGTTAGAAAATTATATGTAAGATTAGGACCAGTTTGCATTCATGAAATGCTATGTCTGATAGAGGCAAAGTTTACACTTATCTGAACAAACATTTAGAAAACAGCAATTATAGAGCCATATTCCTTTCATTTATGCAGATATTCTAGCAACCTTGACTGATGCAAGACATGATGGCTGCTGGGATTGGATTGCAGAGGCTTTGATTTTACGATCTGTAGAATCTAGTAACATAAATCTAAGGGGAAAAAAAGACTTGCATAGATACTCCAATTATTCTCCATAATGTGAATTAACTTTTAAAAAAGTGTATGCAAATGACATTTAGCTCAGTGGTAACATAGTGCATGCACGAGTAGTGGTTGTGATAAAACACCAAAAGTTTGTTTGAAACAAGGTAATCTTCTTCCTGCAACATAATATCCTTGATTTTTTTCCTAACTATTTGAGTCCTCTCATCATCTGAACCAACTTGTGAGTCCTTATTTATCAACTTATCATTCATTATTTGATATTCTCCCTGTTCATTAAGGTGAATACATGACTAACTTTGAAAGTAGGCAATCTAAGGTCCCCTCCTTTTTTTCAATAAATTACATGGACTCCTCTTGTACTAAGGGCTAATCTAGATGTTAGAAATGCCCTTCGTTTTTTTTTTTCTTTTTGAGCTTTGGTGTTTTTATGTGCAAAGTTAGAATAAAGTGGTAGTGATTGGGATAATTAAAAGTGATTTGACAAATTTGAATTTTATTAAGCATATAGTACCTGTGGTGATGATTGCATAGGATCCATGATACTAACTCCATATAGTCTTGGATTAGATCTTCTTGTTGTTGTTGAACTGTAACTTTGCTTGATGAGTTTAGCAAAATCAATCACAGGTGCCTCTCCTCATTCTGTAAAGAGGAATATGAAGGAGGCATCGGCACAGTCAGATGATGCAGATTGATTAGTTGCTTATGATGGATTAAGTTGGCTTGTGAGAAACTTTGCTCATTATTTGATATGATTCTTCAATGCAGATTCACGCCTTGTAGATTGCTTGGCACTTGTGCCTTGCAATCCAGGGAATAGCGAAAGTGGACCGGATAGTTGCTTCTACCAGCATAAATTGCCTGTAACATATTTCGTTTCTTTTTTATTCTCTAATCTTGTTGCAATTTATCACACTAAGTGTTACTGATGATAATTCATGCTATCTGATTGCTATTTTAGAAAGCCAGTAACCTTTTTAACTCTCACAGATAACTCTATGCAGTAAACTTAATGATAGATTTGGTATAGCTATTGTTTGATGTAAGTTTAATTGTTCTAATTTTTTTCTAATTGGAGCTGGTAGTTGCCAAGGTCAGCATAAATTATCTTTGTATTTGTCCATCTTTGCTCCCCTAATACGGTTTATCGATGTTAGTTTGACCGATATAACTCATATACTCTGTTTTATTTGTCTAAACTATCTCATTTGGTCGACACAACATGCTTTAGTTAATTCAACCAACATGCTCGACATGATCAACTCACTTGACACAGCAAGATGTTCGCTTTTTCTTAGCTGAATGGATTTGCACAACATGATTAGCCCAAATACTTCTGCAACCCACCTAATCCAATTAGATCAATCAATTTATCTGGCTTGCCTAGATTCGACACTATCTGCAATCTCCTTTATAATCCTCATTAGCAAAGCCACATTGTATATAAATTAACAAGGATTCCTATTCAAAAATCTCCACTTTGTTTTTCTTTATCTTTACCTAAAGCTGTTGTTTTCCCCTACCAAGGAGCTGCTTTTACAGAGACCAATGTGGGCTTGATCGATTACTGCTTTATTTTTTACGCCTGAGACTGTTACAGATTTGTTGGGATGATCAAAAGCACCAAAGCTAAAGAACCTTTAGACAGTTTGAGAATGATGTGATACATAACCTCATCAATCTCAATCTTCATGTTCAATTCACACAAAAGCAATCTGAATTATTTGAATTTCCAAAAAAAGAGAGCTTGCATTATTTGCGCCGACAACAGAAGCCAAACTATACAGGACAGATTAGAGGCTCTATGTTTAATCAGCAGAAGACAATAATGCTCCTGATTTACTGATATTACTTTTCCAATTCAATTAAATGTTCGCAGTTCAGAACCTATAAATATCTGTTTCAATGCTAAAATAAAATCTTGCATTCAAACCCTATCTAATACCATATGTGATTACAAGTGATTTAAGCAAATCTGAGATCGATTTAACTATTTGTTTGAGTAATAAATCTTCTATACAAACTCTACAATTACATAAGCCAATATCTAAATCCACAGGATTCATTGTACTATGTGGTCTCCAACAATATGAAGTATTATCTGTTCTATGTTCATTTCTAATATAAACATGTGATTACCAACAATTTTAAGCAAACCTCAACTTACATAGGTACTTAAGCTAATATTGTTTATTCGGAAAGAGAGCAAGGGGAAAACAAAGATGAGAAAAATCACAACATTCAACTTTTTTTTTACCCAGTAAAATTTTCATGCCAAAGTAGAGAAGCAAAGAAGCTTTCTTGCTTGCTAACTATACATGTTTGAGTCTCCTCATAAGCCCCCTTCACCTTTCGCTTTACACCTCCTCCTTCTATACACGTTTGACTGGGTAGCTGAAAAGATCATAATAAGCAAAGGAAATTTTGGTAGCTGAAACAAGCTGCTTTTGTATGGGCCCCGCTGGTTTCCTTTCCCCTCTTTTTTTCTTTATCTGGCCGATTCAAATATTACTTTTTGTTTTTGTTTTTGGATTCTAAAATCTACTCCCTTAATTCCTCCTTAATTGTGCCATTAATTACCTTCTCAAACCCATATCCCACCATCTCTGGCCTAGTGCCAAATTACTCATTTACCCCAATGCCCCAACACTATAAAAAAAATAAAACAAAATAGAAGATAATAAATAAATTCGCATATAAGTAAAATTAGAGAAAATAATAACAAAAAATGTCTGGGGAACACTGAATAAATTAATAATAACAAAAAATGGACTTGGTGGTATTCTTGTAATTAAACGGAACGTAAAGGTTAAATTTTCTGCCGAAGTTGTCCTCTCCTCCTTCCTCCTTCCTTATATGCGCTGTGTTGCGGTGTACTTCTCTTTTAGCTCATTTGACCGTTGCCTCTTCCTTTTTAATCTTCTGCAGTTTTTTTCTCTCAACCACTCTCTCTCTCTCTCTCTCTCTGTGATGAAGTTTCTCTCGTGAGTGACGCAGAAGTGATTCCAATTCCATGCGCAACGGACTTTGATTCTTCTCGTGTGTTGAGAAGGTGAAGGTTTTGCTTCAAGGTTAGTGTGTGTGTTTAAGTAATTTTAATTTTTAGTTTTTTTATAGAGAGATGAACAATTTGCAAAGTTAAATGCATGACTGTTCCCGGAAGTAGGATTTCCCTATTGATCTTTGGAGCTTTTGTCATTTCTCTGCTTGTTGTTTACGCCTGCAGAGTTCGGAGTGTTAATGCTAAGCTTTTACTGCTTTGTCCTTTTTCTTCACGTGGTGATGGTGGAATCCCTTCTCCCAAGCCAGGTTTATCAGTTTCTGTAGAAAGGTAGATCAAAGATGCAAACTTTGTTTTGCTCGATTTTTTCTTTCTTAGGTTTGTTCATTTATGTTATTCCTGTCAAGTGATCTACATGGATGTTTTCTTTAACCTGTTGATGTGCTAAATACTTTATGTGTGTGTGTTTTCTTCTGTCCTATAGTTTTGGCCTTCTTCAACATATTTTCTTTTGTGTTCTTCTTAAAGTTTATTGCAGTATTACGTGAAGAAATAAGATGTCCAAATGGTAAATCGTTGACGTACCGATTACCTTGATCCCAAGGTTCAGTCTGGCGAAGGGTTTCTGCTGACTGAATTTTCTTTGCTGAGGAGAGAGCAGACCCATCTTGGGAAGGAAAGGGGAAGGCTCCAAAGAAGCTATGAAGTTACCTCCACTGTTCGCAAGTTCCTTCAATCCTACCCACATATCGAATTTAGTTTATGATTGTTGAATCATCTACTTTCGGAAACAAGTTAAGCTTCAATTTGTACTTCATACCTCAGGGGAGCTTCTTCACCACCATCTTGCCAAACGAACTGTAGGGTGAAATCTTCTCAAGCAGATATAATCTTCTTGCCTTCGGCTCGCATAATTGCGGTTTCAATCTGAAAAATGCCTAGACAGTCTTGAAGAGATGGGATGCTCGGCTTCGAGGTTGGAAGATGAGGAGGCTGTCCAGCTCTGCAGAGATAGAAGAAACTTCATAAAGCAGGCTGTTGAGCAGAGAAACCGCTTTGCTTCCGGGCACATTGCTTACATTCAGTCGCTAAAGCGAGTCTCCGACGCCCTTTGCAATTTTGTTGATGCAGATGAGCAGCATGACACCTTTCCAGACTCGTTCACTCTGCCTCCATTCATGCCCGTGAAGAAATTGAGCCCTCAAATGCTGGGCATTCCTTTCAAGCCTACCGTATCAGTGCTAAACCCATATGAGAAAAAGATGGGGGATCCATTTAACTCTGCATCACAAATAAATCAGTCTCAGGGAAGCATTTTCCATGTTTCGAGATATTTGAGATCGGGAGCAAATCCTGTGGTTTCTGTCGAAGAGTTTCCTCAACCATCAGAGACAGTGAGAATTAACAGTTATTACCCTATGGAACCTTATGGAAATGATACATTTTTTGACACTCAGGCTTCGCCATGGCACTCTGCATTCTATTCTTCAACATATGATAGGCCCAACTACCCTCCAGCATCACCACAAAATCCACAGTGGGACTCCTTTTGGAATCCTTTCTCTTCTATAGATACATATGGATACGCATACCAGAGCTGTTCAGTTGACTTGATGAACGATGATGATGCAGCAGGCCTAAGGCAAGTTAGACAAGAAGAAGGAATACCGGAACTGGAAGAGGAAGGAACAACAAGAGAAGATGAGCCTTTGCAGATAGAAACTCAGAACGAAGCATGCGAAGTCAATTCAAATGATACTAGAATGAGCAGTACAAGTGTAGACTCTTCAGCAGCCAAATGTACAGATAGTAATGTGCAAGGAGTTAAGAAGTTTCACACCAAGCAAGATGACAATTTTGAAGTATCAGAAACAAAAGATGCCATTAAACTTAAGACAACCAGAGAGAAGGAAGTGGCAGCAAAGAGCAAGTCGGCAGAGGAAACCCCGGGTTTTACTGTGTACCTAAACCGAAGACCAAAAGGCATGCCGGAAATAATGAAAGATATTGAAAGCCAATTTTTGCGGATTTGTGACTGTGCTCATGAAGTTTCAGTATTGTTGAATGCGAGCAAGTCCCACTATGCTTCAACTTCAACTGAAATTGCTGGTAAATAATTCAAATTGTACCGATGAAATGATTCTGAATTTACTCATATGGATTTAAAATATCACCTGCATTCCTTCAACAGTTAAAATGATGAATCCAATTGCTCTTTTCCGGTCTGCATCATCGCGCTCATCCTCTTCTAGATTATGTAATGCCATTCCCAGTTCAGGAGGTGATGGTTATGATAGCAGCAGTGACTGTTTGGAGGAGTCATGCACAACATCAGGAAACCATCAATCAACGTTGGATAGATTATATGAATGGGAGAAGAAGTTGTATGAGGAGGTTAAGGTAATTGCTGAGATTTTCAAGGTTTACTTTTGCCTCCATCCAATTGATGAAATTGATATTTATGTAACATCATGTGTTACATCCTTTGCAGGCTGGAGAACGCATAAGAATAACATTTGAGAGGAAATACAAGCAAATGAGAAGCCAAGACGTGCACAGTGAAGAGCCTTCATCTGTTGACAAAACAAGAGCAGTAGTAAGAGATCTACACACTCAGTTAAAAGTTTCTATACATTCAGTTGAGTCAGTTTCAAGAAGGATTGAAACTTTGCGGGATGAAGAATTGCATCCACAGCTGTTGGAGTTATTACAAGGGTAAGTTTAACTTTTTCTTATCATTCAAAAAGTCACATATTTTCATGTTTGACTATTGCACTAGACTAACCAAGCATGACAAATCAGTTGCTTTGATTAGGCAAACCATTCCCAATTCAGTGTAGAACAGGAAAACTTCTTCAGTAGAAGTTCATTTCATTATTTCACAGTACCATATATCTATAAATAACTGCATCTGATTCTGTTTCCTTAATTTAAATAGACAGCAGAAAGCTATTGTTAGATCAAGCACACAACAATAAGCAAATAAACTAAATTAAATAAAGAAGATGAAGCAGTGTGTCATCGTTGGCTTTTTATCTTGTTTATTTTTGTGTTTGTTACCTCGTGCGGTGGGGATCCACCGAATCAGAAGTGAAGTCAAATCACGTCCGTCTAATTTGTTCGCTTTCGACCTCGCGGCGCAGGCTAGCGAAAATGTGGAGGACCACAGCCGACTGCCACCAGATCCAGAAGCGCACGATCGAAGAAGCCAAGCTCCTGATCCTCTCCGCAGCGGTCGCCGCCGGTAAGATCTCGGAGGAAGCGCATACCCCGTCGCTCAGGCACGCCCGATCCGCCGCCGCCCTCGAGGCGGAGCTCCGGAATTGGCGCGCGTGCCTCGAGATCTGGGTGGAGGCGCAGCGGGCCTACGCCCGCGCGCTGGCCGGGTGGGCCCTCCGCTGCAGCGACAGCGGGGACGGCGACAGGGGCGCGCGTTCACCGCTCTCACCGCCGCGATCCTCCGCGGGAGGCGGCGGCGGGCCGCCAGCTCTCGGAGTATGCGCGCAGTGGTCGCGGCTGCTGGAGTCGGTGGGGGAGGCGCAGGTGGTGGACGGCCTGGACTTCTTCGCGGCGGGGATCGCGTCGGTCCGCGAGATGGAAACAACGAAGGCGGCGGCGTGGAGGAGGAGATCGAAGGGGAGGATAACGGCGGCACGCCGGCGACAGCGGAAATGGCGAGGAGGGTGCTGTGCGCGGGGATGTCGGTGGCGGTCAGCTCGCTCGCAGACTTCGCGGCGAGATCACTCGAAGGGTACCAAGTCCTGGTGCGGGACAGGGACGGAAGGGTAGAACCGTAATCATCAGCGTAGTGGACTGGCTCTGTTGTAATTAATAAGTAAATGTAGTATCAGAAGTTTACAGCCTGTCGGTGTATTCGGATTATCCAGAAAATTCTCGTAAATTCATTACAATTAAATCTCGAATTCTAGATGTTCGTGGATTCATTATCGAAAGAAAATTCTCGTAAATTCATTACAACTAAGTGGAGCTTCTTATTTTCTTAAACACACATTATATAGTAAATCATTTAGCATACATATTATTCTCCTAATAATTTGATTCCAACTATTAATCACTGTCCAAAATAATATGAAATACTACGTTGGGAGACGAGGAATTCGCAACCCGTGTGTAACACCCACGATCCACCGTCGCTGTTGCCGTCCTCGCCACGTCGTCCGGCCACCGTCGGCCACCGGCTCGGCACGATCGACGCGTCGCTCGCCGATGCTTCGTCCGACGTCGGATTCCGGGCAGATAGTGGTCGGAATCCGACGGAATTCGGCCGGAAACATGGTCGGCAGTGGCAGCCGGTCTCTCCTCGGTCGGTCTCCGGCCGCGATTTGGCCGAAAACGGCGCGGCCACTGTCGATGGCATTCGGGTCGGATTCCGCCTGAATCGCGGTCGGAGACCGACCAAGGAAGGACCGATGTCGGACGTCGGTCTTTCCTCGGTCTTTCCTCGGTCGGTCTCCGGCAGTGATTCGATCGGAATCCGGCCCGATCGGCGTCGACAGTGACCGCGCAGTGAGGGGCGATTGTTTCCGGCCAAATTCGCTGGATTCCGACCACTATCCGATTGGAATCCGACGCCGGTCAAAGCGCCGACGAGTGACACGTCGATCGCGCGAGGCAGACGGCACGGCTAGAGTGGCGGTCAGCAAGAGTGGCGGCAGCGGTAGTGGATCACGGGTGTCGCACACGGATCACGGATTCTTCATAGCGCAACCTAGCAATATATATATATATCTATATATATTTGCATGCGTGCTAGCTGATGCTTTACACGCAGATGTGTTCATTAACTTTTTGGTCCTGGAACGCCATGTCGAGGTTGTACAAAATGAGCACCATGGTGAGGGAGGAGAAGACGACGAGCAGAGGGCCGAAGGTCCAGAGGAGCAGCGGCAAGGCGGCGTAGAAGAGGCGGTTGCCGACGGTGTTGAGGGCGAAGCCCTTCTCGAGGAGGTCGGCGACGTAGGCGACGGTGACGCGGGAGTCGTGGGAGGGAGGGACGTTGATGAGGTAGGTGGCCTGATTGGCGAAGCGGATGGAGAGGGAGTGGCAGAGGAAGGCGAAGATCAAGACGACGAGGAGGGAGACGAACTTGACGGCCACCGTGAAGTCGCCGTGCGCGCCGAAGACGGAGTCGTACAGCGGCCGCTTCACGGAGTAGTTGCTGCTGAGGACGGCGGCGATGCCGGAGCAGAGGAGGACGGAGGTGGTGGCCATCAGCGTCGACCCCATCATCGTGTTCCGGATCGTCTGCACCGCCAATATGTTCTTCTTGTCATTGTCCTGAAAAAAAACTTAAATTAAATTGCATTTATCGAATTCATTTCTCCAAATCTTTATTTATAATAAATATACGTTCATCATAGCTTTGACCCATAGACGGCGGCCGATGGAGTTGATGCCGATGATCGTGTGCAGCGGCTTGGTCTTGAGAGTGTACCAGAGCCAGAGGTGATAGACGAGGAGGAAGAAGAGGCCTAACGGCACGAGCAGAAGATCCAAGTAGCAATTCCTCCACTCCATTAATAATTCATCTTTCTTCCTCTTCTTCCTCCTCTCATTTATAGAGGATTATTTGGATGGATCTGAAGGTAATGCAGATGGAAGTGGTGCCACTCCCACATGTTTTGTCCAGTCACTTTCTCTTGTGTGGCATCGCAGCACAAGTCAGCTCCCGTCAATTTGTTCGCACGCCTCTGCCTTTCTGATTACAAAGTGGAGTGTTATTGGCGTTGTGTGTTCCTCCGTTAGTGAAGAAAAATAGGTAAAAAAAAAAAATATTAAGAATACGTCTGTTTTTTTTCTTATAAATTCTGAAAAGTACATCCTATTTTATCTTTTAATTAAAATGGTGATTCATCTCACTGTATAATTATTTAATTATCATATTTACTGTTCAGTATTATTTTGTCATTTAATTTTGAATTCAGTATGAAATCGTAAGTGTTCGATCAATTGAAAATTTAAATAAAAGATAATAATACTAAAATTTAAATAGGATATAATATTATACGAAACAGTATGTAAGTGCAATTCTTTTCATTGAAAATGAAAATGAGATAGAGATTTATGTTTTCTTGCATGTAATTAATTATTAAATTATGCAAATAGTAAGTAAATAATACTCTAGTTTATCATTGTATAACATCATCATGGTGAATGTTGTTGGATACACCAACTTATTTTTTTATAATTGAATATTCAATTCATTAGATGACTAATTTTAAGATGGATGTTTCGATTTCATCCATCAAATAAATCTACAAAATATTATAGTTTTTGAGGAGATTCAACATCATCAGTAGTTCAATCTTTCACACATGTGTATAAAAATTGAACCCTAATTATTTGAGGTATGCCCTACCTTTTTACACCAAATCTTATGAGGTGATACATCAACCATTTGAACCCTAATTATTTGAGAATACGCCCTACCTTTTTACACCAAATCTTACGTGGTGATACATCAACCATTCATGTAGTTAGCAATCAATCATTCTCAATGAATAAAGCATGCACCCGGACATTGCTGGCCAAGTCCCATATTAATCGATACATTGCTCTAGTTTTATGCATTAAATATAATAGCCATATCTTCTGCAAAAATGATAAAATCCGTCATCCTGGGAGTGGTCGGTCCGGTCCCACTGAGTTTCCCACCACCACCATTTATAAAGAGGTAAATCAAGAAACTACATTGGTCATGTAGGAGGGTATTCCTGCATTTACGCTAGGATTCGAATTCTTGTTCTCTTTTACAATCCGGATGTCATAACCAACTGCACCATGCCCCGGGGCATTAAATATAATAACCATGCCTTTAGCTAAGGTGCAATGATAAAATATTTTCATAATTAATTAAATATTTATGAAAATTAGTAGATTTAGATTAGATTTAGTTAGGTAATTAGAATCTCTTTAGCACTGTTTAGGTAATTAAAATGGAAAAACCCTACTATTGAGGCCCAATTGCTCTAACAAACCGGCCACATTGACATGAACCGGCCCACTATAAGCACTATATAACTCCTCCCGAACGCGGCCAAACCCTAATCCAAGCATTCTAGCTCGTCAGTGGTGCCGCCGCCGACGTCGCGATGCCGCCCAAGTTGGATCCGACGCAGGTTGTGGATGTGTTCGTCCGTGTCACCGGCGGCGAAGTGGGCGCTGCCAGCTCCCTTGCGCCGAAGATCGGCCCGTTGGGTCTCTCCCCGAAGAAGGTCGGAGAGGACATCGCCAAGGAGACCGCCAAGGACTGGAAGGGACTCCGCGTCACGGTCAAGCTCACCGTGCAGAACCGGCAGGCCAAGGTCTCCGTGGTTCCCTCCGCCGCTGCCCTCGTCATCAAGGCCCTCAAGGAACCCGAGCGCGACCGTAAGAAAACCAAGAACATCAAGCACAATGGCAACATCTCCCTTGACGACGTCGTCGAGATTGCCCGGGTGATGCGCCCCAGGTCCATGGCCAAGGACCTCTCCGGCACCGTCAAGGAGATCCTCGGAACCTGCGTTTCCGTCGGATGCACTGTCGACGGGAAGGATCCCAAGGACCTGCAACAGGAGATCAGCGATGGAGATGTTGAGGTACCGCTCGAGTGAGCAAGGCTATCACTGTTATTACTTGTGTGTCAAAAATCTTCCCTTTTTGATCCTTATAAGTTGCTTCTGCTCTTCTTCTTCTTCTTCTTCTGAGATTATCCATGATTGCGGACACACTTTGAATTCGATGCAATTGCTTTATCAATTATTAACCTGTCGTTGTTTTTTTTAAATCCATATGCTTTCTTGATAGTTCTCAGTATCTGATTAAGGTACAAAAATCTCTAAACAATTGCGATGAGGACCAATTGATTCTGTAGGTGAAAGTCTTTATAATTTGAAGTCTTAAACCATTTTGATCGGAAAGTTCAAGAGATCCAAGATGGTTTTTTTTTAATTCGAGTAAAAGTTGATTTAATTGAGTTATATATTATCAGTATTATGTTTTCCACAAGCATCAGCAAAGAAATCTAAGGCTTATTTAGCTAATCTCCAATAATTGAAACAAATAACACTAAATCATTTAGATAAATAATTTTTACAGATATACTTAATGGCACAAGTTATGCAATTAGTTGACAAACTTTAAAGGAATTCTAAAAGGAATCATTTTGACACTTTCATTGTTGATTAAGTTTTTAGTTGCTTACTATGTATTCGATTTGTAATTTTTTTAATTAAAATGTTATCTCGAAATGGAAACCAATCATATTTCAATTCAGTTTCCTTTGAGGTTGGTTTTGTTAAAACTGAAATGGTTTTGATTTTAGTTAATTTTATCTTAAACAAAGAATCATATAAGTTGACTTTTTCTCCCAATCATTGCAAGTGATCTGATGAAAATGGATTTGACTTCCAATTTAAAGACACTAAATCCAGAAATAAACTCCCCGAAGTAGAAATCTGCAGGAAAGTGACAGTAACTCTTATTTAGATATCAATTCGATTTAAAGATTTGGATTGACTATTAAATGTATCGTAACATTCATCACTTCTCTTCTTTCAGATTTAATCCTCCAAGATTATTCTTTCATGAAATCTTTCGTAGTTGTTCTTTCTATTAAAAATAATTAACAAGGGTTTAGTAGTAATAACAAAACGAACTATAAAAGCGAAAGCGTAAAGAAAGCAAACGCGAATTCAAAGACCTGCCATTTCCAACTTCCAAGTCCAATCGAACGCCGGTCGTCGTCTTCCTCAACCCATCGTCACTCCCTTGCCCTACCCATTCCATCCTCTCCCTGTTGCAGGTTTCTCATCCGGCGGTATTCTCTCCGTCGAGGTACGTGTTGCTCCGATCCATGCTATGTTTCTTGGATATAGAGGAAAACGCAAGGTACTTGCAGAAAATTCTTGAAGAACAGCAAAAAGCAAGTCCCTTTAGTTCCTAGCAAAGGCCAAGTTCAGCTACACGGTAAATGATTCAGAAAGTGATTCCAAATCTGCCGGGAGTTCCAAAAGGTTCAAGTTGTTTTTGGAGCAGGAAAACCTAAATAAATCTCTTCATCGTATTGCAAATCTTAATGGTGCTCGAATGAGATTCAAGTATTGAGGTAGTCTGAAGCTTCAAAATTTGATTTTGAAGTGGGAGTTTTTGATTAAGCTCATGGCTCCCTTGAATATCCCTGCTTCTTCTTACCTGATGCGCTCTCAGCTGGTCTGCCCTGCACATCCTCAATGTGATCCTCAACTCCAAATCTTCATCAAATTTGGAGTCTGGACGGTGAATTGAAATTATCGAAATCAAGTGGAGTGTACTAGAAAATCCAGTGGGAATGACGCGAATTTAAGTGGAGGCGTCCGATTCGATCCATATCGAGGATTTAGATTGCGGCGGCGGCGGCGGCGGCGACAACTTCCTCTGCCTATGGCGTCGCGGCGGCTCTTCGCACTCCGACCGGCTTGCCTTCCCTCCCTCCCGCTTCCCTCTGCCCGCTTCCGACGAGGACAAGCGGATCAGCATCGGGGTCTGGCCGCGTCCGCCGCCGCCGTCGGCAAAGCAAGCAACAAGAAGAAGAAGAAGAAGGAGCCCGCAACGGTCGTCTCACCTGACCACCTCAAGAAGCGGACGCGCTCCGGGGCGAAGTTCGACCGCGCCCTCTACCGTCGTTACACAGACCCCGTCCGGGGCCACGTCCCCGTCATGCTCGGCGAGGTGCTCGACGCATTCCGTTCCCTCCGCCTCCGCTCCTTCGTTGACTGTACCCTCGGCGCCGCCGGGCACTCCGCTGCTGTCCGTTCGTCCTCCTCCCTCCCAAGCTCTTCGCTCAAGTTCTGACCTTTTCCCCTTACCACTCCCATCATCCCTGATTTGCTTCGCGCCGTTCTTTGCTGCAGATCGTAGAGGCCCATCCGGAGTTGGAGTTGTACGTGGGAATGGATATGGATCCTTCAGTCCATGACCAAGCCCGGGCTCGGATAGAGAAGCTCTTGGCCATGGATTCGCGTGGCAGCAAGTTGGAAGCTTACACCCATGTCAGGAACTTCAAGTACATCAAGTCGGTGCTTGGCGGCGTCGATGAGAACCTGCTTGACGTGGGGGTGAACGGCATCTTGATGGACCTTGGAATCTCATCCATGCAGGTTACTGCTTAGTTGCACTTCTCGTGTTTGATGAATTGCCCGAAAGAACTTACCTTGAATGTAATAAGTTGGTAAGCTATTGAACAGGTGGATGACTCTACAAGAGGATTTAGTGTGCAGGGTGATGGACCTTTGGATATGCGAATGAATCCTCAGGTTAGAGTTCTTACACGAACTAAGTAGAATGAATGTGACTTATTCAGTAAGTTGCTTGCCTAATTACTACTTTCCCGTAGGAAAACCGAATCAGCGATTAAAGGTTATTAATCATCCCTAGTTTAAGCCATTTTGTTCTCCAAAGAATGTATCTTTCTTTCTTCTAGTGCTCTGTCAAGCAAATGAAACATTTAATAAGAGGGTTGATGCAGGCAAGTTTGACAGCTGAAGAGATATTGAATTCTTGGCCTGCAGCAGAAGTGGGAAAGGTATTACGTGAATATGGAGAAGAAAGCAATTGGCAATTTCTTCAGAATCAAATTGTTGAAGCTCGTGCACAAGGGGGATTGCATACTACAGATGAACTTGTGCATCTTGTGAGGAGAGCATCATCCAATTCAGGAGGTATGGTTTTCCACTGACCGAAAACACTTGTTTTCTCGCTTACTCAGCACTGCAACCTCTTTGTTACTGGACACAGTCAATGACATGCTTTGCCAGACATTGTTTCTTGTTTAGCATGTTTGCTTGGAGTTTGCCTAGGCCATGACTCTATACTAATCCTAATTTGATTGTTTAAATGTGGAACCATTACACAAGGCTTCTGTTTCATAGCAAAAGCTTCATTTTGTGACGAAACTGAAGTTTCCCACATAGAAATGGAGCAACTTTATGTTAAACCTTTATGGAAAAGGGAAGAAAAGAAATTAGTCGTATTCAATCTGATTTTTCACTAACAACAAATAGCATTCACTAATCGTTTTTCACTTGCTTGTTCCCGAACAAATGTATGGTGAAATACAATTTGCAGGCAGGCAAGGATGGATCAAGACTGCTACGAGGGTTTTTCAGGCACTTAGGATAGCTGTTAATGACGAACTTCAAACATTAGAGCAAGCCCTCTATGCGTGTTTTGATTGTCTGTCATCTGGTGGTCGGCTTGCAGTGATTTCATTCCACAGTTTGGAGGACAGAATTGTGAAACAAACTTTCCTCGACATCATCGAGATGTCTGATCTGGAGGATGATGACACTGAGAGCCCTCCAGCAGCAAGTATGCCTGAAATTGAGACCGAAGACGAACCATGGAGTAAGAATAGAGTTCAAGGGAAGCAAGGGATCATTCTCACCAAGCGACCCATAACTGCTACGACGGAAGAAGAGATAATGAACCGCAGGTGCAGAAGTGCTAAACTCAGGGTTCTTCAAAAGGCTTGACATTCATTTTATTGTTCTTCAATTCAAGACAATATCTTCCATTGTAGACAGAAGTGAAAACTGATGAGGTTTAATAATTTACCTAGTCCTTGCATTGAAGTAGAAACAATCAATCTTTGATCAATTGCGAGTCACTATAATCATATCAAGTTGTATCATTGCTCATTGATTTGATTATTTACTGTTGTCTTGCGTCTGATATGTGGTAAACTTTCATGGAGGACTTGGTCCTTGTTTGGAATAGATCAACAAGGTCCATACACCAATCATTTTTGTTGGGCCATACCCTAGTGTTCTTCCTGAAGATGACAGATCACTACACTGAATTTATCATGTTGATGGAATGGCTAACCGACAGAAGTAAATGTCTCACTCTGCCTTTATTTCTCCTCCATTTTCATTGCCTTTTGGATGTCAATTCCATTACAAAGATCAGATCAACGCAGAACAAGAAACAGTAGGCTGATCCATTTATTGAAAGAGAGTTGCAAGATTGTTCGAGAAAGTTGGTTTAGATCCTTTTGGATGGATTAAGAACAGTTTAGCTTTGTGTGTGCATATATATATTTATTTGTGTGATTATGTTCGAAGGTCTGAGAGCTACATGCAACTGTGCAAGGGCTGTGCCTGTGCGTCGCTGAACGCGTGGAGACGGCGGTCCAATGCATGCATGGCTTTGCATGGGAGTTGGGTCCTCCAATGAACAATCGCTCGCAACCTCTCGCACTCAATGCCATTTACTCTCCTCAACCACCTCCGATCCTTCCGGTCCTGCTACGCCATTTCTTGTTCTACTGCTACAAGTCTGACATCCCCATCCCGTTCATTATCTCCTCTTCTCCTTGCGCTAGCTGAGCAGAGCAGGGCACGATCATGAAGTCGACCGACGAGGAGGATCGCCAGCAGAAGCCGGCAACTGGCGGCGACGTGGCGGCGGAGGCGGAGGATTTCCAGGGCGGCCGGTCGGCGGAGACGCTGCTTCGGGCGGCGCCCATGGGGCTCTGCCTGGCGGCGATGGTCATCATGGTCAAGAACTCGCAGGACGGAGACTTCGGATCCATCTCCTACTCCGATCTCGCCGCCTTCAAGTCTGTTAATCTGGATCTGCCTCCTTAATTGTTTTTTGCACGTAATGTGTTCGACGGAATGCCCGAGTGACGTTTCGATGTGGAAGAGCAGGTTTTTGGTGTACGCAAACGGCGCTTGCGCGGCGTACTCGCTCCTGTCGGCGTTCTACTTCGCCATCCCTCGTCCGGCGACTCTGTCCCGCTCATGGACCATCTTCCTTCTGGACCAGGCAAGACTACTGAACTAAGCACACTTCTTCTTTTCAATGCTACTTGTTTAATTAGATTCAGCAGTGCTACAATCAACTTGCTTCTAAGCTTGGTTCTATGACTAAGTTTGTTCCATGGACTGTTCGGACGTGATTAGCCTTCGATCAGACTCCATCACTCCATCTCATTGAGAAGAATTCAACAAGGAAGAACCTATCAGATGCCTTTCGTGCCTTGACAGAGAATTGTTAATGTGAATCAGAGTTCCTGTACTAATATTGATATTCTGTGCTCTCACAGCTGCTGACATACATAATCCTCGCCGCCGGAACAGTGTCGACGGAGATACTGTATCTGGCATACAAGGGCGACGTGAATGTTACGTGGAGCGAAGCGTGCAGTGTCTTTGACACCTTCTGCCGACGAGCCACCACCTCAGTCGGGATCACCTTCGGCTCGGCGGTTTGCTATGTGTTGCTCTCCCTCATCTCGTCCTACCGCCTTTTCAGCACCTTTGCAGCCCCCGTCCCCTTCCTGAGCAGCAAGAGCCAGGAGATAGCAGCCTTCCCTAGCTAGCTGAACACCATTAAGCTTAATTTCCCCTACCCTGCTTATCTATTGTCTGTGTTGCAGAAGTGCAGTAATCAATGTGTGTCGAGTGTAATCTATGCAGTGCTCTCTGAAGGATTATGATTATATTTGCTTGAGTTTAATCTAAATTATGAGGAGTTGATTTGGAAAATGACTTTGTATGAATGATCAATGTAATCTGTCTCATTCATGTGCAGGATTTGCCCAGCTATCTATCCAGTTTCTATGGATTATCAAACAACTGAAGTGGCAGAAGAAGATCTGAACGATGATGGTTTAAGCAATAACAGGAAACGTTTGTGGTTCCTACTTTTTGTTGTCTTCTTTATCGGCAAATCTTACATTATCTGCACTAAATAGAACATCAAGCTAGGTATAAGATGCGAATTCGATAGTTAAGGCATGCAGAAAACTTGATGAAAACAATGATAGAGAGAGGGATAACGAAGAAGAAACATTGAGTGGATCTGGCAATTCTCATCTGTCATTATCAATATCTTACTCAGTCTGCTTCACTTCACGTTGTGATCGAGTGTAGTTGACTTCTAAGCAGATTTCCATAATCTAAAAAGAGAGTGAGAGAGAGAAAGGAGGACATGGATCATCAGTTCCACAGTATGGCACACATTAACATCGATCCATCTCTTTTGGTCGACTATTTTGCTTTCAGTGTCTTTGTGATCAATCAAACCACACGTACCAACAACTAGCACACATAATGCCTGTACATATAGATTATTTGCAGTCATTTGAATTATTATATATCTCAACTAAAAGTCATCTCCATTATTGTTTTCCCTTGACAGTACTGTTCTGCTCTATTATATTGTGCTAGCTAGTTAACTAGTCTACTATCGACGTCGGCGGCATCGTCACTTTGTCTTCTCCCTTCACAAGGATCTGTAATTAAGGTGGATATATAGATAGGATCGACTGCCTTTGGAATGAAGCAATAAGATTCACGTGCCCTAAAACATCATAAAAGGCGAGCCATTCAAGTTAATGCCAATCAAGTGGACCACTCAACCACTCGAACCAATTGGCCACCATCGAAGCAATGAGATTGGCATACCCTAAAAACATTGCAAGGGCACTGCCCTTTCAAATGGTTTGAATCATGTGGACGGCTCAACTACCCAAACATACAATTTATAAAGAGGTTTTTTTTTTGCCCCTCCCCGTGGAATGGTAAGTAAGACGTTTAGGGTTTCAATAGATTAACTAAGCACTTTCGATTTGAATCTCGGCTATGAAATATTCTAGATTTATCCTATCATCGAACCAAAAGAATTAAAGGTTAGAATCATAAATTATCAAAAAAAGGATTTTTTTTAGCTCTCAAGAATGGTGCAGCGGCAAAACATTCAACAGACTACCAAGCATCCAAGATTTGAATTTCAACTATAACGTATTATAGGATATTTTTCTCGAGTGGAATGAAAAATAAGAGAAAAGTCACTCACCTTCCAAATTAGTTGAGTCTGAGATCTAAACCTAGATTATAATAAAAAAAAATGTTCTACAATAGTAAAGTATTTAAGAGAATAAATAAGAAAATAGAATGAATATTTTAAAAATATATAAATTGTGATCCTTATTTGCTTGATAGAGGGGAGATTTTTTTTTTTTTTTGACAAACTATTTATTCATTAAGGATTTTTTTGTTAGAATTGAAAAAAATAGAAAATAAAAAAGTGATCATATAAAATTTGAAATTAAAAGGTTAATATTCTTGGTGATGTGAATGTATTTGTTCTTTTTTTTAATTAAAGAAAATTTGTAGTTCAAAAAATAGTTTTAAAACGTTTGTTCATTTTGATAATAATGTTTTATCAAAAGACATCCAAAGTTGCAAAATATTTTCTAATTTACACAATTTATCTTAATTAGTTCTCAAGGGTAATTAAGCACTATCATACAATAATCATGACCAATAATTGATGAACAATGGACCACTTCCTTAACCTAAAAACTTTTAATAAAAATATTTAATAATCTTTAGCTAGATGACGGTTAGGTCATTTTCAAAAAAAAGATAATAATAATAATTGTGTTTTGAAAGATGGGATGCCTCCAAATATTCTTAACAAGTGGGTGTACCCGACGGGTTTACCACGCTTTAAATAAATATTCCTGAAATACAGCAGTACTAAAAGAAAAAGCCAATGGAGCACGTGAAAAATACTTGGAATTCTTAATTTTATTTTATTTTTTATTTATTTTTATTATTTTTTTTTTAAAAAAAAAAGTCCACTTCATTCATTTTTCTGCTGAAATGCTCCTGTTTCGTCCCCCTTTAAAGTTACCTTCTTTTTCAGTTTCCTTGACCTGCACAGCGAGGAAGAAAACCACAAATCCGCGGGAAAAGATGCTCGTTTCGATTTAAGAATCGCCTGTTGCTCCGCAGAGCTCCGTTAGGGTTCGCGTCTCCCTGCTTCTCCGAGAAGAGCGAGTTGAAATGGAGCGATCCGAGGGCGGGAAGAAGGAATCGAGGTTGAACTCGCTCAGCAGGTACTAATTCCTCGGTTGACGGATGATTCCGCCTTTTTTTTTGTTTTTATTTCTTTTCCTTTACAGAGATCCGAAGATATTGAGCTTTGGTTTGAGTGAGGGCGATTTTTTAGGTGTTTCACGATGCCAATGACGAATCGAGCGTGCGCGGGTTCGGATTCGGCGCTCACGATTTTGTACGGTGGGGAGGCTAGGGTTTACAACTCGATCCCCCCGGAAAAGGTTCGATTTTTTTTTTTTGTTCTGTAAACCAAGTATGTTGATTGTTTTTGGAAGATGATCTTCGTGTTGCCCGCTTTAGATTCTTTTGTGGATTGATGAATCGGAGTTGCAATTTGTTTGGGTGAATGCTGAAGCAGGCGCAGGTGATAATGCTCATCGCGGCCGCCGCGGCTGAGGCCGGCAAGGTGATGACCATGGTAGGGCACAACGCAGCTGAGTCGCTCGGGCCGATGCTCGCCAGATCTCTGTCACTTCAAAGCTCGACGGCGACGGTAGGGCGGTCTTGTACTCCGGCGTCTCTCTTTATGCTCCAAGAAGGTACCTTTTTTTATTTTTCTTAATGCTGAAGAAAAAAAAATATAGAATGTTTTTTTTTTTGAGAAAAAGAAGTGGGAGAAATTAGGATAGATGAAGAGAGGTTACATATATGAAATTTCTTCTCTATTTATTAATCATTCTTTCATTTTTCTTTTATTTCCTAGCAAATAGCATGAGGAAAAAAAACTTTCTTCCTCTCTCAGGTTTTTTAAGGAATCACAAACTTTTTTTTTTAATCTTCTTTTCCTCTTTCCTAAACTGAGAAATAATAAATCTTCTTAAGCACATTGAAAATCCATTTCTATATGAAACCATGTTAAAACATAACCACTGCCCTTGGGGTAGTGTATTGTTGAATTGGTTATTACAGGTATTGTACTTGTTAAAGTGGATAAAGCTTTTCGATTTATCTTCTATAGTCATAAGACCGACGACCGTTGGGATGATAAATTTTACATTTTGTTGAAATGTTAAAACATAATTAAATAATAATAATAATAATTTTGTTGAAATAGGATTAAACAAAACTTATGTTAGCATTTATCTTATGATTTCTTGTTTCCATTGGATTCAAAGGCAAGAATACAATCAGGATGAGTTGTCTATTTGCTTGATTGCAGAATTGCCCATTGCAAGGAGGCAGTCGCTTCAGCGTTTCCTGGAGAAGCGCCGGGACAGGTTAGAGTTTCTTTTTATTGCATACCATCAATAACTTATTTGGCCTTTAAACAGAACGACTCGAGTAAATCTCTGATTTTTCTTTTGTTGATTTTAGATTTAATTACGTGAGCAAACAAAAATAAATGGAAAACAAACAGTATGAACTAGGGCGTTTGCAGAATTGTTTAGCTAAACTAAGGTGGCAAGCTATTTTAAGCACGTAAAATTAGAGTTGGTTTCAAAAATATATCTCTTGTGTTTCTTAATGAATAGAATTCTGTGCCAATGAAGCTGGACAAGCTGTTGTCTAACACTTACTTTAGATACCGTCGTTGTCAGAATTGAACAGTAGTAGCCTTGCTAATGGCTGCTACTTCTCTGCAGGCTGGCGAGGAAAACCCCATATGCTTGAGCAAGGTCGTCGGACATGTTAAGTCTCGGAGGGCAGTCCTACACTCACTCAATCGCTGTCAGCAATTAGAAATCTGATCTTAAAATTAAAATATGAACTGTGTGCTAAGTGACCTTTACTTGATGTCTGCCACTGCTTAATCGTAGTGTGGAATGAACTTGCTGCATTCAGAAACATGTGGTCTCTCTCTGCTACCGTCTAGTGTTTTAGATTTCTGTATCACTGTGTGTTTGTGTCAGTGCCTAATTCTATCTTGGGCACGGGCTTGTTAATTAAACGAAGCTAATTAGTGGACAGCCTAAGAATGGTTACAATTCAGTTTTGAATCCATTAATTAAGTTAAAACTCTGTGGAAAGGAAGGATTCAATTACTATTATGCAACTCGTACGTTCTGTAGTAGTCATTCCACCAAATGAAGAACAACGAACTCCAAACATAAAATTTAAAACAGGCAGAGTAGGTTATGGAGATGGTCAAGTGCATTTCATCATCTTGAGCAATTGCTGCAAACTGCCAAACAACTAGAATTATACAGAAAATTCTATAATGCACAATCTAGCAATTAGTGTCTTTAGGTGTCAAATCTATACCAAAGTGAAAGGCATATATTTTGCTTACAACTTCAAATTTGAAGGAGTGGTAAAGCTATCATAATGCCAAACACAGATAATAACAGTAGCACTAACCAAAATGGCACTGGCTTGCTCTGCCTTCCCCTTGCCGCATCATTGTTCAAGATGAGCTTGTCTCTCGAATCATCCTGCAGTAAAGTCTGTTCGACCGAGATGGAACGAGGACGCAAATTATTCTCTGGCTGTTGGCCGACCAACCGTTCATGGTTCTGTTGCTGGTAGTACTTCTCTACGTATTCTGGGAAGAGCTTCTTGAAGTTCGAACAATTTTTGCTTTTTCATGAAACAAATTATGAGTTTGTGAATACATAACGATAAGAGGCAAAGTCAAAACCAAACAAATACATACAAACGTATGTGATATATGGTTTACTCATATATGACAGCCAGCAGAAATGATCAATTTCATGTCCTTTGACTTCTAAGAGGTGTGTAGCACTATTTTAGTGTAAGATTTCAAATTTTCAGACCTTGTTTATCATAAGACTAGCATTTTAGTATGAATTTGAGTACACTGTATGCAATTAGCAATAACAAACTGCAACCTGAACTTAGTTCAGTAATCAGGCATCCTAATCAAACTTGAGCCATAAATGTGTATGGTTTCACTGTTTACCTACAATGTAGTGTTAGGAGTGGCGTGCAGTGGCAAATTGGAACATGACAACCTTATCAGGTGAGATGATTTGATTAAAGATAAAAGTAGAGGAAGAGGAAGGTTCTGAGAGTAATTTATTCAAAGAAATTGCAATAATATCGAATGTTCTTCATTCAATTAAAAGGTCATAAACCAAGTATTGCTAAAAGACCCACATAGATGGCCGTCCATAAATAGTTGGGATATCTTAGCGTCTGATTGTAATTGGCGTAATGGACTGGTGTGGTGGTGATGGGGGCATAACACTGATGGGTTGTGGAAAGGCCTAAGTTCTAGAGCCCAAACCTTGAAAAGTTCAGACAGATAGTATTTAATGACTGATTAAATGAGGAATAAAAGAAAATGCTTTGTAACACACCAAGAAAGAAAATTACTTTTCACAATTGTATGATAGAGAAGCTTTGGCTAATTTCCGTTTTTCATCATCAGAGGATCTAACGCTTCCAGCAGTCTGGTGATTGTCCAACTGCATGCACATCAAGTTAGATGAATTAAGATGAGATATTCCTCGTGGAAACATCAGGTGCATCACATCGATTTCCTTATCTATTTCTGACTATCATATAATGATTATAGTTCACCAGTATTGTCTTTCTATTCAGAAACACACAATGTTTTGCTTAAGATTTTTTTTTCCAACTGATCATACTCTACCAGTTGAAAAATCTTCCATCTAAGCTCTTTATTGCAAGAAAGAATATGTAGCTTAAGATTTCTTTCATATTTATAGTAATTATTTTCTCCCTCGATGACCTCTCAAGACTACTTGTGTGAACCATGGCACCAAAAACCTATGAACTGATTGAAAATACTAAGGCAATAAATGCTTAAATTATGCCCAAAACTTAATTATCGTTTCATCTAAAATGCTTTTCTAAGATAAATGAGCATCCCATATTTTTTTGCAAAGGCCTTGTGGTGTATATTGTGATTGAAGACTCAGGCCACGTCCTTTGAATAGCTAATCACTTCAACATAATGGTACACCAACCAATCACTAATTATTTTCAGAATGCTCACCAAATATACCATGCTATTGGTTTTTCTGGTCAAAATGTGGTATTATTAGCCTTTGACTATTATAAATGAATCAGACAACTTCAATGATTGAGGCCCACGTTGAAGTTGTGATCTGACAGGCAGTTTAGACGAATGAACCATTGTTAGCTTGAATTTGAGCATTTTAACTTGTGGATAAATCTTAAAAATTAACGAGTCAATTTTCACATCTAGATAGTTCAAAGCCATGTTTCAAAAAAGTTTACTTGTGTACAATATCTAATTCAAAATAATAAAAAGTGCAAGTTAAGGATGAAGGGAAATGAAGATTCAGCCAAAGATTCTTTAATATCGCTTGTATTATCTCTAAACAATATTGAAGAAATCAATCAATTATTGCATTATTGTGGCAAAAGGTGATACCCTCGCCCTGAGGGCCCCTCCAGTACTACCCTAAGCAATCTGGAAGGGAGGTAAATCACGGAGGACTTTGCCTTGGCCCAGTAACCCACTGTATGAGGGGTTGAGGCAACCAGCGGAGCATTTCACATCCGTTGGGAATCGACCCCCCAGACCTTATTGTGGCTGCTTCAATGCAGGAATCATCTGAATCAGCCCGTGGGGGCAATCAATTACTACATTATGATGCTAGAAGTGGTTGTCAACATCATTTAGTCATGCAAGTCCCAACTATTTACGTTCAAATATATGGATTTTCTTTCAACATGTCAATATCATCTATTTTGTCTCATTTTACCATCTACTGAATTAATATTTTTTAAATTTTCCTAAAAAACTCACACATTCATCTTAGGATTATCATCTAAGATATGTTAATTGTTTTGAGTTTATAGCATCATTGTTGCACAATAGTTCATAAATTTTTAGTTTTAAGCTAAGGGATACATGATTGAACAAGACTATAGAAGCTCTTATATCAATTACTCACTCTTCATCCTATTAATTATATCTTTATTAATATTTTCTTGGTGTTGAATAATCGATAAAATAAATCCAATAGTTACAAGAATTTCATGCCCATCCATCTTGATTATTCTCTAAATTCTTATTTTATTACTGAAAATGCATATGGTGTATTCAATTTAATTCACTTAAAGTCTTTAGATTGTGAACTGAATTTTATATTTATGTTGCTAGATGTACATAAACAAATCAACATGCATAAGAAATCAAAATGTAACTAAAATGTCCATATTAGAAGCACTGAAAGAATATTAGTATGATTTCAACTTACCATGAAGGATAGAAGTCCTGTCAAGATACTGCACCAGGAATAATAAACATCAGAAATCTATTATTAGAGAAACAATAAATTACCCTATGCAATTTTAATCATCAACATGAAGAGGGCATAACTAAAATAGAATAACAATAACAACAGTAAGTCATGTATTGATCATACCTATTTCCTGGTGTGCAAATGAAAGATCAAACAATACAGGATAAAAGTCAAGAAATGGAAAAACATAAGGTCTATAAATTGTCACTCCCATTGCGATTCATATCTTACCTTGATACAGACCACATAGGATTCCAAGACTCTGGATGAACTGAAAGGAACATAATAATCACAACTCTAACTCAAAATAGATCAATTTCTTTTGAAATTCAACGACAATAGAATAGAAAGCTAATTTATTATAGGACTGTGCTAGAAACTTACAGTCACTCATGGATAAGCAGATTCTAACATTGGGGCTAAATCGACCATTAGGAGTTATCATGCTGGACAAAAAAGAAATACTCAGTTAATTGCATCCTAGAGTATACCTGCAGCTATGAAATTGAAAATCATCTAAAGAACTTAGATACCGGATACTGGGAGGCTTGAATGGGTAATCAGGTGGGAATTTAAGCTTTCCATAATAATATCCACCTACATGTTAAATTATTGCAAGAACTGAATGAGATCACGAATTGTGTAATAGTCAATTTTAAGGATAAGGTGACCAATGTGAAAAGAATGAATCTACAAAGCACATGCCAATTTCAGACACTAAACATCACCAACCATATAAAGGCAAATGAGAAGTAAACATTGAATTATTGTCATTCAACAAAGAAAACATGAATATAAATATAGCATAATCCTGGTAACTAAATACCCTATGGGACAAAAATAATAGTTCTAAAAGCCCTGAGAAACTTCATAACATTTTCTTCCTTAACTTTTGCTTGAATTAAAGATACCATGGGATTAACTTGTGAAAAATTGCAGAGTGGAGACAGAGAGAAAAAAAAAACAGATTATGGTTCTAGTACTATTCTCAGGACATCAGGACGAAGTTTGATGTCACTCCGAGAGACAAGGATGTAAGAAAGCATACTAAGTTATAATATCTATTAGAGAGAAAGACCAAAGAAAAAAAAAGACAGAGTAATCCACTTTTCATAGTTACTCCTGATGAGATGTTGGAAGAAACAAACAATATAGTCTCATCTTAAATCATCCACATAAGAAAAATGAGAAATGAAATAATGATAGTGAAATTTGAATTCTGAAGATACAGGGAACAATCATAGAAAGAAAGATGAAGTTACTTAAAGTATTTAATTCTTACAATTGTAACCTTTTTACTAAGATACGACACCTCTTCTGTAGTTTACTTTTTCTAGCTGCCCACAATTTTACAAGAAAAAATTTATAATATTTGTCCTCACTCTCTCTCTCTTTAAAGGCTTGGTTGTTGGTTGTTGGTTGGCTGGTTGTTGTATTTGTCCTCACTCTCTTTAACCTAGTCCCTTTTTATTTAAAATATACCCTTATATATCTTTTTTAATAAAGCATTTTATTTTATTTTTTCAATTTTCCTTGAATTAGAACTTACTAAGACCAGGTCAAGTTGGACGGTCCAGGGGTTGCTCCTCCTGAACAGAACCAGGTTGAAGTGAAAGAGACAACCCTTTGCATGAGCACAAGGAACAACAGAGAGGAGATCCTCAGAGACTCTGAACTTGGAGAATAGGACGAGAAGGTAAGCGACAAAAATTAGATAAGGTCATCATGCAGGGCATCAATGGGCTAGAGGAAACCAATGGGCATGGAGGCTAGAGGTTATTAAGTCATTCCTAAACTATGTGTGAGATGCTCACAATGGAGTAGGCATTGAAGCTCCTTAAGACAATGAATGTGAGATTGATGAAATTGCCATCGATTAACATATGTGGGATCCACACATACCAGCAGACAACTTCACGCTTGCTCGAGCTGGGAGCAACACTGAAGAGATTCACAATCCGACCAACAATTAGGAGCTTAGAATATTAGACATGACCCGATAACACAACCAAACACAACCTACACGATACAACTCGAACACACAAATGGGTTGACATGAATCAATACATTATAATTCATTCAAAAAAACATAATAATCTTTAGAACTTAATTAGTTATAGCGTTGACAATTTTATACCTTATAAAATTATTTTTTAAAAAAATTATATAGTCATTCTTATGCTATCTCATACAATTTTGTATTGAGCAGAGTGAGACACCCTATTTATGACATGATTGCCACAACACAAGTTGTCACCCCTGCCAATGATGTTTTAAGAGGCTACAAAATAGGGGTCGAGATGATAAAGGAGTGAAATAGGGGATAAGAGGAGGAAGATAGTTGGCCAGTAGTAAAGGAAGGGAATAGTACAAGAGAAGGGAAAGGGGGTGCTTTGCTTGGCCAACATCCACAGAGAGAGGACAGTAAACAGGGCACAAGAGATCTGCACAACACGGAGGAGGATGACAATGACGATAATAGAGGACAAGGTTTATTTAAGAGCGGAAGCTCATCAAGAATTGAGATGATGGAGACAAAGTGGAAAAGAAAGGATAGGGTAAGGGTGGAGAAAGTTTGAGCTTTGTGGTAAGATGTAAGATGTAGAGAAGAGAAGAAAGAATATTATGAATTTATGTAGATGGATAGATGAGGGGAGGTAAATCAGTTATGTCAATTTGGGACCTTGCCCTAGAGTGATTGCTGATGGAAACCTAACCTTTCAAAGAGAGGGAGACTCTAACATATAGCCAATATGGACTAACCATTAATACATATAACTAAGAATTCCAACAACTCGTGAAACTCTAACAATGGCAAAATAATGAATTTAAAATCATTACCTGCATATGGTGTACCATCACTTCCTTCAATGACAAAATCTGAAAAAAGATGCCAAAAACATAATCAATTCCAATATAAATACCAGATAACTATAGATGGATAAATGAAGATGTTTCTAATACCAACAAGGTGCTGGTTATAACTGGGTCAGCCAATCAAGTGACAGGAGAATATTAAGTTATTCATCACGGCAAGGTTTTAAAATATATACCTGGATAGGTAGAATTTAGGAGCTCACCATTCTACAAATAATGACTAACATTTTATTACCAGTATCTTATAGAAATATTATCAAGATAAACAGTACCTGTACAATAATAGAAACGTATGAATTGGAAGCATATGTTTTCTTAGTATATGGACACACAATTTTTTTAAAATTCAAACCCAGTTGAGGGTTCCACACTCTAAATTTACATGAATTGAAAACTGTGGGGAACATAGTAAAATATAAACCACGCTACAACTCCACGCTGCGAGATGGGTGCTGCTTACTACAACATATGAAACTGTAGCAGGGATCAGTTCTAAGATTGGTTATTGAGGACCCTTGTGAGAAAAGCCATTCACTTAAATTGAGATACAAATATGATAGTGAACAGACTGAGTTTAAATGAAAGAAGGAACAAAAGACACGGTTGACTTACACCAATCGAGAATATCAGAAGGAGAAGGACGAGCTGCAATCTGTGGAGGCGGTTCCTGCAATTTAATTGTAAAATGTTTGGCAAGTTTGAACATACTAGACAATGCTTAGCCTGATGATAATGAAACTATATGCATATTGTAAGATACTGCACAATGGATCTTTGAAAAGGATGAAAAAAGTGATTTTTCCAAACTGATAGCATTTGACAGGAGTGATCAGAAGAAAACATTCCTAATTGAAACGCTAAGAATTAAATTAGTCCAAAACCCTTTTATCTAACTGCCTACACGATGAAGAAATGAAAAAGAAGTTTATGCAGCAGGAATATTAACACATCTTATAAGTACAATCATCGTCACCATAAAGATATCTATTTCGGATTGGAAGCTTAAAAGAGTAATGATAACTTGAAATGCCATATCAGATACAGCCATGTCGGCGAGTAGTCTAGAGAAACAAGAAGTTAGTGCGATCACAGTATGCATATGCAGCAACGCATAGCAATAAACGTGACTATCCATAGAGAAGCAAACTTCAAGGTACAAACTCCTGCCAATATCTCGTTAAAAAAATAAAACACAGTTCAAAAGTATTGGCCATCTTGGATTTTCAATGTAACGAAGGAAACTTTCTTCAGTAAGTTCTATGGAATCTGGCCCCTCCCCCTCACATGTTGGAAACAAAAACTACGCACCTTACAAATTGCACGATATTCTTTCAGAAGGCGCTTAACGCAGGCCCTCTCTGCCATCTGCTATAGCCGAACTCTGATGAGCAGACGATGCTGCTACCCTTAACACAATTCCCCAGTCAAATCCTGTCAATTTTTAGACATATAAAGAGAAGATCCGCATCAAGCAGCATGTATTCCAACCAAACAAGGACTTCAAAAAAAAACAAACAGACAGAGAACTTTTCTGAATCTACTGCCAAAAAAGCAGATGAGTAAACAATATTTGCACACTGAATTCAAGGAAATATCAGTTAGAGTGCGCGATCGCAAAAAAAAAAAAAAATGGAATCCCTCGTTACTAGATAGATCGGATGATCGATTGCTCAACCGGTAGCCCGAGATTGGATTAGTGAAAGGGAGAGGAAAACGAACCTGCGAAAGGCGTCAAGACAAGCCCTAAAATTCCACCGCCCCGCGGCCGGATGACGATCGGGAGGTGGTCGGGGATCCACTTGAGAAGCAGGACAGAGAGGGCAGGATGCGAGTCAAAAACGGCTCGTCCGAACTCGCAAGATGGACCTTACAATTTTAACAATTTTACCGGATGGCACCTGTTTTGGGCATAGGGATATTAATTAATACTTATATTATCCTATACAAATTTGTTATTAACCATCAAAATAAATTAAAAAAATAAAATTGATAACCGATCTAACTAGAAATCAGTGTAATTTTGAATCCACTATCTATTTTAAAAAAATAATATACTACATGAAAACACAGTATGAAAACGTAACATGATACACTATAAAAAAAACAAGATCTAAATCTCACATCCACGTAGTGTAGTGTATCATGCTGTATTTTTATCAACATTGTATCATTTCTATTAAAAAAATTCTCATATATTCGCCGTAGTTATATTTTAAACTCCAGCAAGAGAGCACACTTGATAATATGCATCAACAACAATGCCTAAATCATAAAAATATAAACATGTAAAGGAAAAAATTAAGATAATGTCATATTTTTAAAATCAAGTCATTTCTTTTTAAATTAAAATCAAATAGACCTCTATTTAATATGAACTATCTAAAATATCCGTAGTTCAAAAAATATATATTTCTAAACCGAGTTTAAGTTTTGAACCCAATTTAAGGGTTTGAATTACAGTAGATTGTTATATATCATAACAACTATTTGTTAACTTATATACTTTGTAACAACTACTTATTAGTTTTACACGATCGATCATGATCAAATAATATTTGTTTGAAATGTAACAAGTGACATAGAGTCTCCATCACTTATTTTACCTTTTGAAATATTATTTAAACTAGTTTATCACTAAAATCAAAATGATATAATGATCTGTTGTAGAAGCTAGCAACTAACTGTTATATATTATAGCAATTACTTGTTAGCTTATACATGGTCGATTGTGATCAAATAATATTCATTTAAAATGTAATTGTGTTATGGAGTCTACTTCGTTTGTTTTGCTCTTTGAAATATTATTTTAATCAGGTTATCACTTTCTAATAAATAAAATTAAAATGATATAATGATCTTGTTATAGAAACTAACAGGTAGCTACTACAATGTGAAGTAGTTGGTTGTTAGTTTCTACTAACGGTCAATCGATGATTAAATTATATTCATTTGAAATGTAGTATCATAAAATCTTATTTATTTATTTTGCTCATTAAATATTATTTGAATTAGATTATTATTTTCTAATAAATAAAATTAAAATAATATAATGATCATATTCTAAAAATTACCTTCTGCACAAGATTCAGAACCTGATTCAGAAACACAAAATTTTTAAATCAGAGCATAAATTAAAGATATCTTTTTGAGATGACCAAGAACACATACTATAACAAAAGATATATTCATAGCAATACAATTATTAGTATATAAATAAATAAATATTTTTGACAATATTTTTTTTGCTACGAAAATATGAAAAATATATTTTATTTTCCTTCTCCTCTCTTTAATGGAGAGATATCGGCATGAAGATTACAACGTTCAACCACAAAAACAATTAATATTGTAAGTTTTTTAGGGAGACATGGAGCCCAATCCATGCCCATTAAAATTAAAAGCTTTTGTTCTTGCAAGGGCCTTTAAGTCGAGTTCGGGGATCATAAATCGAATTAGTTGAGAAGATCACAAGCGCCGAATTTATTTCAATGTTCAAGGAGAACTCATATTAAATTTCAATTTTTTGCAAATAAATCAATCGGTTTTATTAGTCAAAATTGCCGGGCGGCGGTTGATGGGGAATTGATGATGCGAATTTAATTTTCACCCGTCAGCCCTTTTAAAATCCGATCCGAATCCGATCCCCGTTCAAAAAGTCAAATATCACTGGCCCATTTTAGTGGCAGCCGCATCATGAATATCAAAAATACGATGGCCTTTTTTGATAAAACGTCGTGTTGATAATAAAAAATTACGTCGATAAAGTTGATTGAAACATTTAAAATGTTTTTTTAATATTAAATCATATTTCTGTGGGTTTGTCCATGCGGTGTCGGTGCATCGCATGTTGCATGTTGCATGTTTGAGAGATTGCGGTCGCATAAATGCCAAATAGCAAACGGTGAAGAAATAAATAAGGATCGATGTGATTGCAGATTGTCGTCTTCTTCCTCCAATTCAATGAAGTGCCTGAAGAGTAAAAATGGAGGATAAAAATTAAATCGTTCTTTAGCATTTGGCTTCTGTCCCATCCTTCTTCTTAATTGATCCATACGTGGTTTGGTCTTAGTGTATCGATATATAGATGTATCGTTTTCTATGCGCAGCTGTCACGCGTTTTAGTGTGTATATGTATGCCTCTGCGGTCACTCTGCTCTGCTCCATGGAGTTAATCTGAGCTCATTGAAGGTTTCTCTTCATTGCTCCGTCGTGCAAGTCGTAATGGCTTCTTCCACCTTCGCATTTACTCCTCTGCTTCTCCTTCTCCTTCTCCTTCTTCTACCTCAAGCTTTCTCTTCCGACGCCGCCACGACTTCCAGCAAGAACAGGAGCTCTGTTTCGAAGGCGGCGGCGTCGTCGTCGTTTGTCCCCTCCGCCTCCTTCGTCTCCACCTTGCAATCCACCCTCGGCCAGATCAAGGACGTGCTGTCGCTACTTACTAGCATTCCCGGTGTCTTCGACCAACGCCTCTCCGCCGCCATCACCGACTGCGTCGACCTCCTCGACCTCTCCTCCGACGAGCTCTCTTGGGCTCTCTCGTCCTCGTCCTCCACTTCTCGTCCTTCCTCCGCCTCCGGCGGCGGCACCGGCGACCGCCGCTACGACCTCCACTCCTGGACGAGCGCCGCTCTCGGCAACCAAGACACTTGCAAGGAGGGCCTCGGCGGGGGGCTCCCTGCCTCCCTCATAGCCGCTGGCCTCGACACCGTCACCTCCCTCGTCTCCGACGCCCTCCAGGAAATAGCCGGCGCCTCCGGAGGCGCCGGCCGCAGGCGGCTAATGGGGTTCCCAGAGTGGGTCTCTCCAGGCGACCGAAGGTTACTGCAGGAATCCTCCCAGCAGCCGCCCGCGGACGCTGTGGTGGCGCAGGACGGCACCGGGAACTACACGACGGTTTCCGCCGCCGTGGAAGAGGCGCCGGACCACAGCCAGCGGCGATACGTTATCCACGTAAAGAAGGGGGTGTACAAGGAGAACGTGGACATTAAGAAGAAGAAGTGGAACTTGATGATCATTGGCGACGGCGTCGGGCAAACCATCATCTCCGGCGACCGCAACTACGTCGACGGCTGGACCACCTATCGCAGCGCAACCTTCGGTGAGTCTTTCTATTTATTTATTTATTTAATTTACATTTATTTTTTAAAAATTATTAAATCACACCAATTTTATTAAATACCTCACTTTTATTCATCGACTGAGCTAGCTGCGAAATCACGGCAATTTAAAAAAACCCTTCACGTGCGCTGCAGCTGCAGCATCATGGAATGCTTTAGATTTTAACTTTAACAATTACCCGCTCTCTCACGAGTGGGTCTCACGTAGGATTCCTTCCATAGTACGAGTATGCCTGTCGGGGAGGTTTCGTTGGTAGCTTTACCATAAATACTTTGACCGAAGCGGTTTAACCAAACCGGCAGTTTAACGCTCATTTTGCTTTGGTTCGATTTGACAGCGGTGACGGCCACCGGGTTCATCGCGCGGGACCTGACGATCGAGAACACGGCGGGGCCGGGGAAGCACCAGGCGGTGGCGCTCCGCTCAGACTCCGACCTCTCCGTCTACTACCGCTGCGAGTTCGCCGGATACCAGGACACGCTCTACGCGCACTCCCTCCGCCAGTTCTACCGCGACTGCCGCGTGTCCGGCACCGTCGACTTCGTGTTCGGCAACGCCGCCGCCGTGTTCCAGAACTGCGAGCTGGCCGCGCGGCGGCCGCTCGCGAACCAGAAGAACTCAGTCACGGCGCAGGGGCGGGCGGACCCCAACCAGAACACCGGCTTCTCCTTCCAGTTCTGCAACGTCACCGGCGAGGCCGAGCTCACCGACGCCACGGCGACGTATTTGGGGAGGCCGTGGAAGGAGTACTCGCGGACCGTGTTCATGAAGTCTTATCTCGGCCCGGTTCTCCGGCCCGAGGGCTGGCTCGAGTGGGACCGTGATTTCGCCTTGGACACGCTCTATTACGCCGAGTATCTGAATTATGGGCCGGGTTCAAATCTGACGAGACGGGTCAAGTGGGCCGGGTTTCACGTGCTGAGCGACCCGGTGATGGTGGTCAACTTCACGGTGGCCCAATTTCTGGATGGCAACTTGTGGCTGCCGGCCACCGGAGTTAAGTACACGGCGGGGTTATCTCTGTAATTACGTGATTATTATTCGATTTACGAGTTAAAATTATTAAATTAATGTTTTCTTTGATAAAAAGGATCTTTATAATTATGAAGCAAAAATGAAATGATGCTACAATTCAATTTAATTCAGATTATTGGCCATGTTTAATTATTCAATAATCACATGCCAAAAAAATCCGCTATAATCAACATGCCAAGCACGTTTTCCACGTTTTGTTTACCCGCGGCCACGATCCAACTTCCTTTTCCACTTGGACTTCTTCAATCCACGTCGTGCTGCCTGTTGCTTCCTTCATTCTTCATGGATTCGGCACGCGTGATAATTGAATCCCGACAACGCAGCGAATTGCCGAACTATAAATCGAGACGAGGCAGAGTCGAAGACGGACGACGACGCAGCGGAGCGAAGCGAATCGTAAAGGGGAACTTTTGGGTCGAGTTGTTCGCCGGAGATAAGAGGGAAAAGAAGAGGCGCAGATGGCGGCGCGGAAGCAGGGGAAGACCAACTTCGCCGTCGCCTGCAACCTCCTCAGCCAATGCATCAAGGAGAAGAGAAGCATCACCGATTTGGGGCTCGGATTCGATACCCGGCCGCAAGGCGATGATAAAGGTGAGAACTTTTGCGTTTTAGGGCAAGTGTTCCCCAAAGGTTAGGGTTTTGTCGACGCTACTGTTTCATCGATTCGTTTCGATGCTATTTTTCAGGCAATTTGGAGGCGTTTCGGCCGCCGACCACCATGCGTCTGCTGCCGGGAGCTGAGATCTCCGGAGAGGATGACGGGGAGGGTGGAGAGGCTATGGAGCTGTTTCCCCAGCGCGCTGAGTTCAACACTGCGTCAGAGGAGGCCAGGTTTCGATCTTTCATCCATTCCACATGAATCGATCAGAACTGTTCAATTTGGTGTCGCTGATCATTTTATTGGTTTCTTTCTTGTGCATCAGAGAAAGAGGGAATCCCCAACTCACAATCTTCTACGGAGGGAAGGTCATGGTGTTCGACAACTTCCCTCCAGAGAAAGCCAACGATCTACTGAAGCTAGCAGGCGAGGGAATCAAGAGAAACCAAATCTTAGGTCAAGAATCCTCTTCCTCGGAGTTCTCCAAAGATCAAAACCCAACATTGGAGTCCATGGCTGCTAATTCTTGGTTGACTGCCGAAGGCCTAGCAAGATCAGCACAACCTAGTCTTTCTGGTAAAAGAAAGCCTTCCTGTTAAACCAGATGCTCGTTGAGACTCAAAGTAGAGTCAACACTTAAATGATTCTTAATTGTTCTTGCAGATCTTCCTATTGCTCGAAAGGCTTCGCTTCAGCGATTCCTCGAGAAGCGAAAAGATCGGTAGGTAATACTGATTGCTTGCCTTGATGAGAGGCAATTTTGCTGAGAGATGATTAACTGATTAGTTCACCTTCTGAAAAATTAACTGCAGGATCAATGCAAGAGCACCTTATCAAGTAAAGACTTCAGGAATGGACACTCCATTCAAGCAAGAGAAGAGCAGATCATGGCTTGGATTGACTCCTTAGTTCTTGTTTCCAATCATTGGGGATCCCAAAAGTTTCAGTTCTTTCTTATTTTCTAGATATTTTTTCTTGTAAAGAGCAAATATAATTTGAGGTGACTACAATACTACAGAAATTTCAGAAATATATCAATGTATCAGTTTTTCAGAGAGAACTGATTTCTCATTTTACATATCTGAAGCATTCGATCAGTAATAATAAATCTTTTGAATGATAATAAACAAGTTTTTTGCTTGTTCCAAGAGAGTGGAAAAGTAAACTAATCAAACAAATACAGTTCGTGAAACAAGTTTAAGTCAAATTTCTATTGTCTATCTGCATGATGCAGCTGAGTTGATCCTACCAACTATATCATCTTCAACGAAAGTCAAACAATCATTTAAAATTTTGACTTGGACCTGTTCTTGTTGGACTTGGAGTGCCACCATGCATTTGACTGACTTAGCTTCTCGGGTATTCAAAGCCTCGAAGGAGCATGTGTTTCAAAGCTTCGTGTTGACGCTGAACTTGTCTCAAAAGTGAAAGGCCTCAAGAATTGGAATGACCTTATGGATGAGCAATTTTCAATGTTTTCTTATTATTTTTTCTTCTGAAAAAAATAAGAAGAAAAGTGGATGTGCCTTCTCTTTGAAAGATTGCCTTGTTCTTAGATAGTCAAATCTATTATTTCGCATGGTTTGATAAAAGAAATAGGGACTTGTTTGAAAATAGCAACGGAGCACATGAACACTTCCAAAATATCAGGATTGAACTGTGAAAAATTAAGGATAAATATAAAAAAAATCAATTATGATGTAGACATAGAGAGAATTTTATTTTCCATACTTTTAAAATAATTAATCATAAGATTATTTGACTAGATGAACCAGATAAGATAGATTCCTGATTTACTATGGTTATGGGACCGGTCGTGTGAGACTGTTGGGGTGATGGATTCTACTTTTATTGCAATTAGTGATTAACATTTTAATAATTTTAAATTTGGGTAAAAGTCAAAAGGGCACCCTTTTATTTCTAAATAATAGGATGTCTCATTTTAATTTTTTTATCAAAAGAATATCCTACTTTACTATTCAACCGTGTCTAATTACTCAAATGCCTTCTAAGACGGTTTTGTATTGTTATCTCCTGTCTAAATCTTAAATCGATAGGACATATATAATAACAACTATGCTATTTTATAGTTGTTACGTTATAGCAACTACTAAATCATAGTTGCTACAATGTGAATTCCTATTATTCTTGTTTATATTATAGCAACTACGGTTTCATAGCTGCTACAACGCACCCAATCAATTTAAAAATTAGATGGCAGATAACAATATCAAAGGATAGTTAATGAATTATACATGATTGAATAGTAAAATGGGATGTCTTTTTATTAAAAAAAATAAGGTGAAACACCCTTTTGATAATTTAGAAAAAAAATATCTTCTTGATTTTTGTCCTTTAAATTTTATAAAGAAGAAATTTAAAATTTTCTATTAAATTTTAGGATTTACTTACATAAAATATATTATGGATTTTCAAAATCATCGAACACTTTAAAAGTTTTCAAATTTTTATTTTTTTAATCCCTAACTATTAATACCATGATTTCATCATAAAAATAAGGATACAGTGTCAGTGTTGAATCTGTGAGGATATTTTGAAAATTTTAAATATTGTAGGGTAGTTTAAGAAATAAAAATAAATTTCACAGGGCGAATTGGAAATTTCCCTTCGAGATCGTGACCTGCAAACAACTCCCTCCGAAATGGCTGACCTAGATCATCAATGGCGAGTCCACACGGAGTAATTCATGAACAGAGAGAGGACCGGACTGGGACCATTCACATGCTTCATTCAATTTTTTCAAGCTGCAATGTTCAATAGTAGGTAGCAGTCCACTCAATGATCCTGTTTCTCTGATCTAGCAAGAGATTAGGTTTGGCAGTGAGGGGTGCAAGCGACGATTTTTTTGGGATTACTGGGCGGTTTCTTCTTATTCGTCTGCTCCACCACTCAGGAATGCAGATGGAGGGATTGGTGGGAACAGCTCTCTCAACAAGTAAAGCCCAGGCCACCGCTGGTTTGCTATCTCAATTTTTATTTGCCATTCGATGATTTAAAGTAGGCGGTCATGTTTATTTACAGAAAATATTGCATAGTAAGAGCAGAATCCTTGGCATTGTGTCTGGAAACTTGTGATGTCCTAAAAGTGGCAATCTTTAGGGTTTAAATTGCGGATGTGGTCACGGTGTGACTGATAGTTATTCTGTGTTAGTAGATGTGAGACATTTTTTCGAACAACAAATAGTTCTTTGACCTTGAATCACTGTCGTATAACGCGTGTTATTATTGTTAAATGGATTAGATATGTTATTTCCTTAGATTGGGAGAGTGCCTCCGATTTCCACACCTTTTCTCCTTCCCTGCTATTGCTCTTCTGAACTCTGCTGCAGAATCAGAATGTTCATATTCATGCCTTCGCATGGGAGAATAAGGTATGGACCGTTCTTGTCTGGCATTCATGGTTTAAGATGCCTTAGGCAAGAAAAGAAGTGGTCTTTGAAGAAGTAAATACATATCATTGTCGATTCAATGGCCTTTGCTTCAGGTCTTTATGCTGGCTAGGATTGTGATGAAAACATATGCAATTTTCTATATTATGCTTTATATAGTATCTTTTACATATCAATAGCAGAGGACGTGCTAGATTAGGAAGTATTTCTAGGGAGGTACACTATAAGTTTTGAAGGAAAATATGATCCTCAGGTTTCATATTTTATGCTTCTGCACTTCCATACACTTGTAACTGGAGACACCAAGGATAAAATAATATCTCTCCTTGTATCAATGAGGATGCACTTTGCATCCTCATTCAAACTGTATTATGATTCTTAATTATTTCAAAGGAATCAAGAGAATAAAATAAGGTTGCATATGTAGTTAGTTAATTTTTGTTTATTTTATTAGTTCCAAGGGCTTCAAAAGGATAAACCAATTCAAGTCTGGGACTCATCATCATCATCAATCTGTAATTACCCCAACTATTTTAGATCGGCTATATGAATCTTATCCTTTTATTGAGCTCATATAGGGTTAGGAATTCATGTTCACAGCTTAGATAAATTTTCATGGCAATTGTCTTGGCCTAACCTAATGCTCAACCATTGTCATTTGGGCTTGGGCTTGGGCATGGTATTGGATGTGCACTACGTCCGTGACGATTGATCATTTCTATACAGAAAATATAGCATCCATTCTACATCTGAACTTTCATTTTTCCAATATAAAAAAATGCACGAAAAGAAAGAGTTAAAGACTATTCCTAATTGTTTGTTCTATATAGCATGGTAACAAACCTAAACCTAACAATGATTGACTATCAAATTCTTCCTAAATTTCTAATAATAATTGACAGTCTACAAGGCATGATACCTCAAATTCCCATCATTCTAGGTCATATTATTGGTTTGTTAACCGAAGCATGACTTCAAAGAATTCAGTCTCTACATATATTAGCAAGATCTTAGAATTCATAGAAATCTAAACAATTTTAAAAGGGAATGGTCAATATAACAGTATGAAAGTAATACTAAAATGTTTATGAATTTTGTCCTCTAAATTTGAATACCATGTTATTATGGAAAGGTGGCATCAGGAAGGTAGTAATCTTTGTTGTAGTGGTTCCACATATGTTGCTCAGCGAGGCAAGGCTCCCTAGCATCTCCATTACTCAAACAAGATAGCATGTTGAAAACCTCATCATGTGAATCCATTTTCTCTCCTCCTGCACTCTCACAAAAGCTTCCATCCATGTTACTTAGGAGTTTACTCCACCATGCTGATGTCATCATGTTCATCTTGTCATTCCACTCCATGTCATGCTGCTCCCCGATCAAATGGATCTCTGCAATTTCATCAGGCTCCATCCTTGGATGGAATGCCCCTGATGCGGGGTCAAGTGCATCACAAGAGGCCTGGCAGGAACTCTTTGAGAGACAGGAGGCCTGGAAACTTGGTATGCTACTATTAGGAGAGTTTGAAGAAGATGAAGTTGGCTGTGATGATGATTGGATTGTGGATTCCCAGCAAAGATTGTTGCTGAAGGAATTGCTTTTATTGTTGAAACATTGAAGGTTTAAATCTAAGCCTGATGGATGATTACTGCTGAGGTTATCGTGGACGGGTATTGTGGTAGTAGGCGGATACATCCAAGGGAAAGCATGGTATTTAGAGGGTAACAATTTGGTATTCTGAAGGTATGTAGGAAAGGTGTAGTTGAATAAATGAGTTTTAAAGTTGATCCTATTCTCATTCAACTCCTTCTGTATCTCTTCTAACACTGCCGGAGATAGCTCTAGAGTTGGAGAAGGTGTTGGATTTTGCTGTTGCTGTTGTTGTTGTTGCTGCTGCTGGAATTTTTGCACCTCAGTTGCATGCTTCATGGTAGCTCTATGAAGTTTAAGGGCAGTTGCAATCTCTCGCCTAGCCTCTGCCATGTTAAGTAATCTTTCTTGATAAGGCTTACTTGCATGGAGTCGCCTTCGCACTTGCTTCTTTGGTGGAGAATTTACTGATGTCAGCTGTGATTCTTGTTGAGATTCACTGAGGTATCTCCTATTCTTGTAGTGATCTTGGGAAATTTCAATAAAACTTGCCTTGCCTCTAGATTTTGATTCCATGAGATCTTCAGGTCTTGTAGAGCCCAGCTGCTTGGCAACATGATTGATGTAGACACTAGAGAGTTGACATATATTTAACGTGTGTGCCTCCACCTCCATCTTCTTGGTGATATTCTTTGTATGGGAGTTCCTTGTCATCCTTCACTCTCCAATATTTCTTGACCAAATTATGCCAAGGAATATGACATGGTAGATGAACTTGGATAGCGATGGATTTTCAGGTTTCAAGGGAGGATGAGAAATGGTAGGTGAATTTAAAGAACCATGATGGATTTTTCTGGTTTCGTAGGGCAGAACCTATGAGCTCTCCAATTCACCGAGATAGATGGATGGATACAGAGATGTGTATTCACACACAGTATAAATGATGTACCAAATTTTGGGGGTTTATTTCTTTTCAAGTAAATATTTTAAATGCTTTTCGTAGCTGATAATATTAGAATCAAAAGATCCTTACAACTTGAAAATCACATTCATATGTGGCTTGATCTGAATTACAGTAAGTACTGTTTCTTTATATTCTTTATGATTTATGTTTCTCTGTACTCAGATATAGAATAATGGAAGTCTGTCATTTGAAAATTTAATTACTTAAATTAATTACTGACTTGGCTGGGATAATGCTATGCCGTAAACCTGATTAACAGCTAGAGACATGAGTATGCCTGTCCAATAAGTTTTAAAATATTTGATTCATCTTATTGTACAGTGTAATATATTTTAGTTCTCTATGTCCTTGTGAACTTCACATAGAACATAAAGCAAGATTTTTTTTCTTGTAATCTTTGTTGTTTTCTCTTTGGCATGATATTTCTGTAGTAAATTTCTATATGAATAAGCTCACAGAGTAATTAGGAGGAGCACTTTCTTGAAAATCTATAGTGCCACAACATGCATAACTTCTATTGAGATGCTAGCTGATATAATTAGATTAACTTTCTAAACAAAATCTAAAGATACACTAGATGTTAAAAGGTGAGGCAGAATGTGGTCCTTTGTCATTAGCTTTGTCTGCCAAGTCCGACTGAAACACCAAATCATGTGGACATCAACAAATGTTTGGTTGTCATTGTTAGGCATTTAAGGCAACAATATTATGCTCTTGAGCTGTCTCCCTTTCATGTGCCTGGGTGGTCCCACATTTACTGCTCATGTGGTCCAACGCATCCGTTCCACGTTCTTCCATCAGATTGAAGGTGACATGTGGCAACACAGAACAGGAGAAAGTGAAGGTAGAGGTTTGGAAGATTCATCTTCCAAGCACCTCAACTTAACTTAGCCCAACCAGAACCAGCTCTTCAACTCGGCACCGCCGAAGAGCAGGAGCTCAGAGTTGGCTTCTTGTGACCTAAGATATAGTCCATCTGAGCATCTCATTTATTGGGGGTATGTGTGGCTATGCTCTATGATTCATGAGGTCACAGACCTTTCTTAATTATATAGCCCAATGTAGTATGGTCCCCTCTGTACATGCATGGGATAATTGTTGTGATGAAAGTTGGACCATGTGCTCATAACCCAATTTCCTTTTACCACCACCAACACATTGTACTATGAAGAAGTATGATTTACGTGTTAGATTCTAGAGTTTTCTGGAAACTATGAGACACCGGGCAGAAGGACCATTTGATCATTCTGTGGCTGAGGCATTTGCAAATGAAGGCATGTCCTATAGATTTTCACTTAGATCTCAACTAAAATTTGTTGCTTGCATCACAGGATCTGAATCCACTTGAGGGAACTGAGTGTAAAGTATTTTAGCATGTTAGACAGTTTCTTGAGCCTTATCTAGTAATCTTTACATCCTTAACCCATGACAATGAACAGATGATTCAATTGTACGCCACATTACATGTCAGATAATAATACAAGCAAGAATTTCACCTTACAAGATGAATTGATAGCCTCCAGACATTGAATCTTGTTCAAGTTCCAATTGAAGAAGATTGAATTCTGAAAATTTTGTGAGCAATATAAAAACAAAAGGAAAAAAAGTTCAATCATTTGTTGGCCAAAACTATAAACAATTAGTTAGATGTGACTAGTGGACTTAGTTCGCATGGTAAAGAGATTAAGAAAATAGAATGGAACCAAAATGATAAATTTTGGAATTTGTGGTTCACTTTTGCAAGAGAAGGCACATAATCCAAACACCTGCTACATCTAGTGACACCTCAGATTTCCTGCAGAACTAAGGTTGTTAGGATGTATTTTTACAGAAAAATGGCCTCTGGATGATTATTACGAGGGGTTCTGAAATCCTTTTTTGATAAACAAGAGAAAGAATGCATGGTTTGAATCATGGTACACTGACTTGACAAGAGGTCATGAAGCAATCTGCCAAACAAGAAGACATCGTGAGCTATATATTAAATTAAATGTATTTATATTTTGACTACCTTGAGAAGTTATACATATCTACAATGTTGCTCTATGTGAAATATTCTTCTGCCTTAACTAAGATATCTATCCCAAAAATCTTGACACTGATCGCTTTTGTCTCAGATGATTTAGAATTTTTTTTCTGTCCAAGTACAAACAAGGTACATATAATCCTTCACTAGGTTGTATGTGAATGAATGAGCTTCCAGTTGATATTGTTCGATATGCTTAAATTAATTATCAGGGCTATTAGCCGCACAGATTCTTCTCCTGAAATTTCCAGCACATGTTAAAAGTTTCACTGAAATTGGTTGTCAAGCTTTCATTTATGCAGTTAATTTGCTCGTGAATGTTACGTCCTAATTCTTGGTATCAATTAAATGATTTTAAGTTGTCAGCTTTAAACCCTTATCAGGATAAACCTCATTTGTGTATGAAGATCCTTCATTAGAATCATTTTGTGATTAACCCTTTATTTTGTGCCCTACTGTTAGATGTGTAGAACTTCATATGCTTGCCCATCATCATTTTGTCATTCCATATTCCATGTGCTTGTTGCTACGCTAAGTCAGGCTGTTGGCTTTGCTATTGTCTTCAAACTATTTGAACTGAAACAATACCTTTGACCATTCATTTATGATGGTGCAGGCTGATAAACAAATATAAATGCAGCTCAACAAGTTGAACATGGATTACAAAATGCAAATTTTGGATGAGGAGTTATTACCTGAGATGTTTTCTGGTTGATATATCATGGTAAATTTTGATTTCTTGATCGAACCTCGATACTTGTTCAGCAACCTCCAACACTTCTGACGCTGATGACACTTGTTTTTTGTTTGTCAAATTTGTGGGAAAGTGATGAAAGACTTGGAGAATAACTGCAACAATCAAGAGGCATGAAAAAAAAAATGTGGTTTTTTGTGACATATATCCTATCTTACAAATATCAATGTACATTTATATCTTCAAGTTCAGAAAAATGTGTGCTTGTCTAAATGGTTCTGTTCTATTTTGCTTTAGTTGTATTTGAATTGCTGTTATAAGTCATATACGATTATATGTGTTTGTTAGGTTATGTGTTGCTATTCATGTTCATATTTCCTAGCTTGAGCTTGCAGACTTGATGGACCTGGGAAATAAAAATTATAATTCCCCCTTTACTTTCTTTAGGCAGATGCAACAGAGACAGAAGTCTCATGTCAAATTGTGAGGCTTCCTGCTCAAAAGAGTACAACATTAGCATCTGCTTTAGCATCTCAAAACAAATAGCATTGCATTGCATCTTTATTTTTCTTCTTATCATGTATCAGATCGACAATTCAATAACAAGAGAAGAAATATATATCGTAGTAAAAGGGGTATGCAGTCCAGAGCTCTGTCCTGAAGCACCATTTTACTATTATTTGTAAGGTGCGAGTAGGATCGATGAGTTGTGCCCGCCGAAGCCGAAGGAGTTTGACAGTGCGACCTTCACATCCAACCTCTCCTTCCTTGAACTGACTAGCCGATCTGCGTCCTGTAACAAATCACAGCGAGAAAGATTAACAAAGCTGTGAATCTTTAGTAAGTTCATTCTTGTTTTTGAACAGTAGAATTAGGGAGATCAAACAGTAAACGAGGGAGATTGGTGGATTTGCTAATTTACCATAACTACCTCACAGAAAGGTAACCTACTTCTCAGGTAATTTCCCTTTTTCACTTGCAATCTGCATTCGAAAATTTCAGTGACACAGTGAGATCCTTATTTTCCCTTTTTCGTCTTACATGCTACCACTGTGCACTTGGGAAGACAAGTTCATCGAATAGCTGACAGATCAAAAATCATCATAGTACTGAAAGTAGGTCTTTGTTGATCGAATGTACCAGTTTTTGTTTGCTGGCAATCGATAAAAAGTATCTACTCATCCTTTTAGAGGGTACGATTTCAAAGGCAACGTATTGTTACAAGATTACTGATATCCAATCCCGATCCTAATGCTCATTTTACCCCTTATCAAGATACCCAACACAAACCTGCACCAAACACAATTAGCAGATTCCCAGAATACCCAATTTGACATCTCTAACTAATCATATTAATAGTGACAAGATGAGAAATGCAAATTGATAGATGGTAACATACCACACTTTCCTCTGGATTATCCAGGTTAATGTTGGGATGGACCCACCCTGTTCGAATAGCCTGCACATGTGAAATGGCCAAGATAAAGACATCCATTTGCCCAAAAAAAAGAGAGCTGCAAAAAATATAGTGACTACTACCAAAATGCTAAGGTTAGAAACAAGTTTAATAAAAAAGTTTTATTTTAATTTGCAACTTAGTCAAAGAAGAAGTAACCAGAGCTGGAAAAAGAAAGCACCAATTGGTTTCTGGAAAAAAAAAAAAATCAAATTGGTTATAAAGCTGACAAAATTATATCTTCATGTATTGGTTTCACTTAGTTAAACTGTCAACGGTTTGAACTACATAATGACATGAGCCTATTTTTTGTAACAGAAAAAGAATTTGTAGATCAGCCTACACATACAAAAAAATCAACCTATCCCTTTTCTATATTCAAAGATACAACTTTTTAACAATTATTTTAATTTAATTAGTTGCACAATCACAAACTATATTTTCATTGCAGAACATTTTGGAAGTTAATACTGAAAATTGGCCAAATATTTGTTCATTAACCTAACATGATTCATGGTCTTCAAACAAAATCAACTTAATATTATACAATTGAATAAGAGCTCTTACAGTCAATTGCCACCTGACAGGAAGAGTACTTCTAACAATACTTCTTGGTGATCCTGTCATAAGCTCATGGATCCATAGTTCTGTGAAGCATTAACTTGCAAGAATGGAATTCCAGGCATCACTGTTATTGATAGTAGCTTTCTTGAATTAGAATTAGTTATCACGTTACTAAATTTTGTTTTTTGGCATTTGCATTGATTCTGTTTGAGTTCCACACAAACTTTTCAATACATAGGCAACAATCTGGATTATAAAACTAAGGGGGAAACAGGGGCTCCTATTTGAACTAAAGGGGATTATGACAGGCAAATTTTAACTATCCAAGTCATAAAATGCAGAAATCAACAACGATCAAAGTGGCTCTTGACTGATTGAAAGGACATAGGAGTGCCTCAACTGCATACCAATGCCCCAAAATGAAGAGCCAATCAATACAATTCAGTAGACTGAAGTGTTGCATCACTATGTTCCTCCCACATGAAGTAAATATGCCCATAATTTTTTTTTTTTAAATGAAAGTTTTCACTTTCACTATATCCAAATTGGAAATATATGTATTATCATCAGTGTATCAAGTTGGCACCATGTTTCGATTTTGTTTTGGCATTGATTCACATGTGGAATGATCCTTCTCTCTTGTATGAATTGAGATAAAATGAATTTGAAACCACTGATCAGGTTTGACTAAGGTTTCAATAAGGGTATGCATGAATGCAGGTGACATGTGTTTGGGTCACACACATAGTGCATATGTATTTTATTTAGGGCAATATTCAAAAAACATTTAGTTTTATAATGATTAACAAACTGCAGGGACATGATCTAAGTTTTAACACAGTAAAAAACAATTAGCTCATAGGCAAAAAATTCATATTAGTTATAAGTATCAAAATAATCGCTCCAAACTTATTTAATTTTTTTTGGTCGAGATTTCTTCCATTTTTTTAATTCTGATAAAAACTTTTCTAGATATTGTGCACTCTTTCATTTTGCCAAGTAAGCTCTGTTGCAGTTCCTGGAACGCAATTGTGACTGTCAAGCCACATACCATCACAAAGGCTCTAAACAGTTACTTGGTTGTTAAATTATGAAATATTATGCCTTTTCTTTTCTTTGTGTGTGTGCGCGCACGCACATGTGCATGTACACTGGGGTGAGGGGAGAGTATAAGGTAGTTTGAGATCCACGAGTATTCAGATTTACCCCTGTAATATGTTGAGATTACCACATAATGAATTGGTTGTCAGAAATAGTAGAGGTTCAACTCCATAAAAATGTTAGTTGAAATTGCAAAATTATGAAATATTGTGGGTTTTTTGTGTGTGCATGTGTGTGTGAGAGGACAGGATAAAGATATAGTTTGATATCCACGTGTCAAGGTTTACCCCTTAATATGTTGAGATTACCACATGATGAATCAGTCTTGGAAACAGTAGAGGTTGAACCCCATTAACAATAGGCACAGAACCTCCAATTTCTTGTGTTCCAACTGTTAGTGTATTTGTCCAATCATTAATGTAATGTGCCAGTTGCATAATGCTATGTAAAGAACCTTTCTCGTGAATGTGTTTAGGTTTTACAAAGGACAAGAAAAATAAAATGGTTACATGAAATATTATATGAAGTTAAGGATGCATGCCCTTAACACATTAAACTTTAAGATTGCAGTCAAGTTCCTTTCTAATGCAAGTTGATCTAGTAAACAAGTATCATAGTTATCTAACAACGAGTAGTTGGATAAAGCAACATACGGACGCAAGGAAGATTAATCAGCTTTTCAAAATCAAGTACAACTTCAGAAGTATAGTGATCATCCCTTAACGACATAAAAATATGGAAGCATGTAACATTCACAAATTAAAGCTGACAATAAGGAAATGAAGATCCTTACTTGCACTACAGCAACAGCTTCCACTGCCCCAGCAGCTCCTAATAGGTGACCGATCATGGATTTTGTTGAATTCACCCTCAGCTGAAAGTTAAGTTCAGTTAGATTAGTAGAAGGGACAAAAAAAAGAGGCATTTTTTACTCCAATTGCACACCTCGGGATTACTTCCGAAACAATGACTAAGAGCTTGGTATTCTTTTAAATCACCAAAGGGAGTTGAAGTTGCATGAGCATTTACATAGTTAACGTCTTCTCTGCACACTCCTGATTCTGATAGTGCATTCTCAATGCAAAGAATTATACCCCTCCCTGATTTATCATATGCCCATTAGGTTCTTGTGAACATTAAAAAAAATGCAGTGACAAGTGTTACCTTCGGGATGTGGCTCCGTCACATGGTAAGCATCACAGGTGAAGCTTCCTCCTAGAAACTCAGCATAGATTTTTGCACCTCTTTGCTATAGAAAAAATATATATAAAATAAACAAAGAAATCAAGGATGATTATAAATAAAAAAATGAGAAGTCCCATACAGGAAATACAGCATCAATATTTCTTAACCTTAGCATGCTCTAATTCTTCCAACAGTAGCACGCCAGCCCCTTCCCCCATCACAAATCCATCACGATCCTGATAATTATCAATCAAGAAAACAAATGAAAGTCATGCACCTAACGTATAAACTAAATTTATAAACCAAATTTTGATAAATGTGTCTAAGCATTGAAAGAAAAAGAATTCACTTTGATTTATTTTTTTTAAGTTCACTTTGAATGAAGCAGTTTATATACTCTTGTGCTTTGCAGGCACATGTTTCCAATTAATATTGTTCATCAGACTGCATTTTATTGCAAGTAGCAGTTAGGCAACTCCAACAACAATGTTCTTCTTCCATCACGCAAACTGAAAATTTTCTCCATTCAAATCATTGAATTAAGAATACCAATTTTATTGAAAGAAAAACAGAGGTTTTCCAGGATTCAAGATACTTTCTTTGAGGAAATTTGAGTTTGAATATAAGCATATGGACTCAACTTACAACGTCCCAAGGGCGTGATGCTTTTTGGGGGTCATTATTTCTCTGTGAAAGTGCTTTGCATGCCACAAAACCACCTAATCCTGCAATATGTTTGACGACTTAGAATCGCATGCATGGAATAGATGACGATAGTTGTGAGAAGTTGTTGACATAAAATGAAAATGCATACCAATAGGTATGATTGCAGCATCAGACCCACCACAAAGCATAACATCCTGTAACATTAGAGAGAGGAGAGATGTGTCATAGAAAGTCTGACACTTGTGATTAATTTATGAACAGTGAGTGACTTACAGCTTCATCTCGTTTAATATGGTTGGCTGCATTCAAGATGCAGAAATTGCTCGTTGCACATGCAGTTGAAATAGAATAGTTTGGGCCCATCCAACCCTATGAATTTGACAACCAGGGACATCCCAATTAATGTGTTTACCAAAAAAAAAAAATCATACACAATTAAACATAATGAAAGAACAGTTTGAACAAACCAGATCCATTGCAAGCATTGCAGAGCCCATATTTGAGGTTGCAAAGGGCACAGAGAATGGACTTATCTTCTTGTATGAGACCCTCAAAGCTTCAATTGCATCATTAAAAACCTGCAAAACAAAAAATAAAACTATATAAGCTTCACTCAAAATGAAGAACTATGCAAACGTAACAATCCAAGTCTGATAATGTGTAAACCCATGGAAAATTCAAAAAAGATATCTTAAAAAATAGATATTTTGAATGAAGTGTCAAAATTTCATCAATAACTAGTTCCAATTTAAATTATTCAATTGTGATTTGCGATTCGGGAATGTTCTCAGGAAACAAACCTTCATTCCACCCATGGCAGACCCAATCAGCACTCCACATTTTGTTTTCTCAAACTGCCTCATGACCTCTTCTGTGACTCCACCATCTTCCAATGCTTTTCTGCCAGCAGTAAGCAAGTAAAGCATGAAATTGTCCATCCTCTTAGCTAGCTTAGGCGCCACCCACCGATCTGCAGAAAACGATTTAATCTCTCCAGCAATTCTCTACAAAAGCAAATGTTATGAGCAGCTAGTCCTCAGAGTAGTGCATAAATAGATTAGAAATTGTTCTTAGTTAGTGAGGAATAAAAAGGAACACTTTACTTAGTAGAAGTTCTACCGTGGGATAACTGGAACAGTCAAATGTTTCAATTTCACTTATGCCACTGATGCCCTCAAGGAGGTTATTGTAGAAGATATCCGGATCATGGCCTAGAGGAGTAACCACACCCATGCCAGTCACAACAACCCGCCTCGGATTCTTATTCTTTTTCTTATTCCCCACAAGTTCCTTAGCTGATTCCAAGGCAACCGTTATCAGTTTCCCTGAACCGCAGATACTGTATTAGTAGCACGCAGGCAGCCAAGAAAGTTGCAAAGAATAGCACATAGCCACTTCATGACAAGGAATGAAAAGAACCAAGTAATACAACCAGACTGATCAAAATGCAGTTACCCACTGTCTGCATACGTTTTACTTTCATAAAAGTCACAGAAATAATTAAATTTACTAGTATATGCGAAGAATCAAGATCGCATTGGCCAGTAAGATCTTAGCTATCAAGATTGAGAACCAAACAAAGAGAATGGAGATGCCATAACATTCAGCAGAAAAATATTTGTGTGATTCCTCGACGAACAAAAGAAGCTATTTTTTATCTAGGAATATTTTTTACTATTGTCATCACGCTTTCAGGTTAAGGAGAAGCAACAAAAAAAAAATCAAAAAAAGGGATGTCCAACGGCGAACTCCATGACAAACCCTGATCTCGAGAACTAAAATTCAATGACTAAGAAAGCATATCCCACAACCAAAGCACTCGAGATTAATCAGTAAAGCAACCCTCATCAGTTAAAACAAAGAACCGAAATGAAATAAATAAATCAGAAACAGAGGAGAAGCGGTTAAAGAAACAATGGCCCTTCTGGGCGGCACGCTACCAGAGGCGGCGGAACTCGGCGGGCGCCGTCGGTGGACATCGGCCTTCCACAGTCCAAATAACGATGACAGACTGCCGTCGACGCCGCAGGACCGGTAGAAGTCGGGACAGGGCTCGAAGGCGAGGCAGGATCTGAGTAGGGAGTGGATCCCGGAGCCACGAAGGCCTCCGGACGGGATCGCCGAGGCAGGAAAGCAGCGGTTCCTCCCAGGACCGGCGCCCCGCCGGCGCACCGCGCGACGGGTCTGGTCGGAACACGCGGTGGCAGGAGACGACGAGGAGGACATGCACGCAGCGGCGACGATCCACGTGCAGAGGGGCGAGGCGACGGCCGCTCCAGCCATGGAGCTAGAAGCCTAGAGCTCGGAAGAGAACGACGAAGGCCGAGGGGCGTGAGTGAGAACGGAGGGTAGTTTGTACTTTTTAAAGAAGGCTAAGGGATGGATTTTAATGCTATGTTTACCTGAAGTCGGGGGAGAGAGGAGAGGAGAGGAGAGGAGAGAAAGACATTTATTGAGCATGTTTACCTGAGGTAAACAAACAGAGACAAGTACTTTATTTTAATTTTTTTATTAAAAAGTACATTTTATTTTTTTTATAAAATAACATCCTTCAATATTATTCTCATTATTATCATGTTATATTTTTTATTTAAATTTTAAATAAACATATTATAACAGTTACCATTTTATATTTACTACAACTAAGCTATCATACGGTTGTAGTAGTTACGATTTCGTAACTACTATGTGATTTCGTAACTGTTACAACATAGAAATAAATATTTTAAAAAATGATTGAAATTATTTAGAGTTTTTGAAAAGGTTTTAAATGATATTTTTGAATCCATAATCGAACTGTTACGGGTCCCATCTAACAATTAATTGTAAATCTCTGAAAAATCTTCGATTTGATATATTATATGCCCTGTGATTTAATCTGAATAAAAAATTATGACCTCTTCAAGCCTATTGACTCGTGAAGATCTCTCCTCACTCTCTAAATTACGATTCGTAAGTGCTATAACAATGACTGTGTGTAGCAACAATGATTTCGTAGCTACTATAATATGTCTCTGATTTAGTATACTGAAGGATATTTATATCATTTTGGAGGAGTAAAGGCGATCTTTTGATAAAAATCAAAGTGAAATATCCTTTTTAACGATATCTTTGGCAGTAGGAAACACAAAATGATTAATGATCAACCATAAGGATGAAAATGAAAAAGATAAAAATAAAAAAGAGCTTTTATTGCTACTTCATATGCAAGTTTGGTTCCACCTAACGTAAGCATCTTCGATTGAATGACACTTAAATGAAGGGTCTTTTTGTCTTTTTACCCTTTCTTCCGAGTAACAAATATTTCCCCCTCCTTTCAAGTAAACGAAGGAAGGAAACCACCCAGCTGCTTCCTCGGTCCTTTTCGTTTCCCACGGCGGAAGGAAAGTGAGAAGTTCCGAATGAAACAAAGAGAGAGGACGCACGTGAAATGTGAGGGACGAGAAAACTGGGAGGAAGGAAGTGCGTGATAGTGGGAGGAAGGGCTGAAATTTGATAATTTAAAAAATAAGGATTATTCTATCAATATTTTATTTTTGTCACTCCTAGTAAACAGACACTTGAGTGCTCGGAAAAGAGGACCGCCGTTGACCGAGGAAGAATATGCAAATGACTCCTTCTACTTTGCTCTTTACCAAAAAGCATACATCTTTTCCAAAATATCTCTTTCCTTTTTTCCACGCGAATTGAACGTCAATTATTTTATAATCATTTTTAGCAAACGAAAATTTATTAGTCCTTTATATCAAATTAATATCGTTGTATTTCAAATAATTTATTTTTATATAGTTTGTTAATATATTCAATTCATATAAATTATTCTTTTGAAAAAACATACGCTAGTGATAAAGGAATTAATAATAATAAATAATTGATAATGACGCTTTTTTTCTCCTTCTCTTTTTTTTCTTAAAGATAAATTAATAATAATAAATAATTGATGTAATGACATCTCCTTTTACAATATACCGTTCTCCAAAATATCCTACCGCGGTACTATGGCGGCCCCGGGACGTCTTTTTCCTTAGAAGTAACTTAGAAAAAGAGGCATCGTATTTATTATGAATCTCCTGTGCATTTAGAATAGCATTAAATATGGATTAATGTCTTTGACCAATGGGGGAAAAAACAATAAATATCAGATTCTGTTGGACGCTTAGCTTTCCTAAAATACCTAAAATGCATTATATTTATTTTTTAACATGTTCGTCCGTTCTCTGCCTACGAATTTTTGTTTTCTTTTTTTATATATAAGTAAAAAATTATATAAATAATAAATTCAATAATACACAATCTTGTAAATATAATATTCCTTATCGTATCCGAATACATTTCAACGTCCTATATACATAAATCTAGATATTTCTATAAATTTTCTCATAATCCAACTAATTCTCATAAAAAAATTACTATTATGTGTTCTGCATACCATGAATCAAAAAAGACAAAGTAAAATATTTGATCTTGATCGGCAGTCATCCACCTCTATAATATCATTTGTAGATCCAAGACATTCATCGGTGGATAGATTTCTCTTGTGTTCCATGTAAAGTCTATCTTTGATCCTCCTCTATAAATTCATGATTGATGGATATTTAAAAAATAGATGTTTTATGTGTCTTTAGTACTTATTTACAAAAATACATTGTCGATCTTTCAAATAGTCTTGTTTATCTCTAATCGAAAGACGTCTCTATGCCCACATCCAAATCGTAACTATACAATTGAGTTGAATGTAAGGCCTCCACACTGTCCATACTCAGAATTTTTTAGAACTTGCATGCCTAAAGAAATCATAGGACTTAATCAATCCACCATCTTGCTCAAATAAATCCATCATCCTCTGTGTAGCATCCATCGACAACTTAACAGTCGATAGAATGAGATCTCAGATATGTAATAGCCATTTGATTAGCGGAGAATCGGGTATCCTGCCTTCCAAGTATGGACATCTACCCTCCTCAAATAGGTGTAGTGCATCCACATTATTCATAGGGCATCCTCCTCAGTTTGTATTTGCTAAAGCACCTTAGCAAAAAGGACAAGGTTCATAGGTCTAAGTCATAAAAATCCAATCCACCCTCATTAGGTTTGCACATATCTATCTAGGACACCGATGGATATTTTGATGTTCATATAAAAGATATGCAGATGTTATAAATCTCATCAATGATGCTCATGGAATAGGAAGAATCGAAAGTCAAAAGTATTTAACTTCTTATAGGACAACTATGATCAGTTGTGTCTTTCGTGGAAAGATATTGATCCATCGACTCAAAGAGTTAAGTAGTGAATTATAATCAGAGAGCCTCAAAGAGTTATTGTGCTGCCAGTGGAATCCTTATATATCTACCTGTTTTAAGATGAAAAATATGATAATTTTTTTATTTTTTTATAAATGAGATGCCATTTTATTATAGTAAAAAAAACCTTTTAAAAAAGTTTTTCATTTAACAGTGAAAAAAATAATTGTCATTTCATTGGTTTTGTACTTAATATCGTGTGCAAATATTAGATAAAAATAAACAGCGTTTAAAGAATGAGAATTTTATTTTTGACGATATAATAATTTTAAATTAAAGTACAATGGAAACATACGGTTCCAACAATTGAATATGGATTGGGCTGGGCTTACTTATTTGGGCCAAGCCCAAGTTATCCGTACCAGTGTCCAAATTGGGCTTGAACGAAATTCAAGCCAAATGAAGAGGGCATCACGCTTCTCCCTTCATACCTAAAAACAATAATATTTTTATTAACCATAGTTTAAATAAACACTAAAAACAAGATTAAGAAGATCAAATGACTCGATCAATTAAATTAAAGACAAACAAGATTAAGAAGATCAAAGAAATTTTGAGTAATATGATATCCTTACAAAAGCAAAACACACAAATTATTATTGTATGATTAAGCTGGTTGGCAAACAAGACACTCTTCCTAAAACTTAAGTTATTTGATAAAAAAATTGACAAATAATTTTTTTTCACAAAAGATTTGCCCCAAATCTAATCCATGGTCGACCACACATAGCGATGATCATTTCTAGCCCATCAAACTTTGAAACCTAATTAATATATATGATTTTTGCAACTTTATATGATTTTTGCATTTTCCATCACATTCTGATTTTAAAATAGTTGTTTTTGGTGATCTATTCCCACTTTAAAGGAGCAACCCAACCCATTGTTTGTAGGTTCGTGATCAATTTGGGATTAGGATCAGATCGTATCGTGTGATCTTGTAATTTTTTTTTTAAATTTTATGGTACATAATTAATATTTTAAAAAACATTTAAAAGATTATTTATATATAAATAAATTAATAAATTTACATATACATGTAATTATAGATATTCGATATAGCATATGATATTATTACTAACATCGATTAAATAGTGATTATTTTACAAGTTAGTTCTAATATAGAATTTTTTAAAGAAAATATAGGAAATGGTGAGACGCATAGAGTTCTCTTTTCCTTTAATGTCTTAAAAGTAACTAAATAATTATTTAAATATTTTTAAAATTCTCATAAAATTCTAATGATATAAAAGATAAAAAAATAATCTTAATAAAAAAGACTTAAAATTTTCAGAGTCCCAAAAAAAATTTAAATTTATTTTTTGAATCTAAAACTAGATCATTATAGATCTAAATAAATTTTAATTTGATATATTATGAGTTTTATGATTCAATTCAAGTCAAAAGTTATGACATCTCAGTGTGTAGAATCAATGTAACGAAGGATCGTATCGATCCTACTCCGACTCCACTACAAAAATATGATTTTAAATGCTTTTGAATCATTTTGCTACTTTCGGATGATAGGATCATATGACAGAGACCGTGATTTTACATACCATGGAACAACCACTCGCTCGTCGCTTTTATTAAGAACTTATTCCTCTATTATATATATAAAAGGACGCGATCGTGAATTTCTTTAAAAAAGAGAGAAAAAAAGAGAGAATAAAAGGATTGGACGGTTAGAAGTTTTGCAATGCAAAAACAAAATTATTTATTTCGGAGAATCCAAAGCATATTTTCTTTCATTACCAATACGACAAATTGATATAAAATAAAAAAAAGATCTAAAAATTTTAAAAATCAAGAGAAAAAACTATTTTTATACTATGAAAAATTATTACTTTAAAATTCATTTATTATTCTATGAAATTCTTATGCACTACACGTCATGATACACTCTTATTGCTTCTATTCCACGGGTGACGTGGCATTCCCCAATCAAATATGCAGACAAGAACAAGATAGACAATACGCAATTTATGGCAAAAAGAAAAATCCAATTTCTCTCTGCCGTCAATTAATTGATTCCTCCTCCACTACTCCATGGACGGACGAAAACACATTTAATAACATAAAAGATTGGAGCCCACATCTAATTTTGAATTAACTTTTAATAATTTTGACTGATAAAATAAATCATATATATATATATATATATATATATATATATAAAATAATCTAAATATTCAAATTTCATTTGATTAAGATTTGGAGGTGAGCGATTCTCTCCTTGATTCGAGATACATCTGAAAATATTTATAATAACACATTAATAGTCGATTATATTTAAACATATATATTCACAATAAGTATAATAGTGTTAGGAATGTAAAATGAGCTATCATATTTAAGTTTATTTGATAAGGTAATCGAATCAAAACAAATTAAATATAAAATGAATTAAATTATTGAAATAGTTATTTTAATTTTGATTTAATTTTTTTATAAGTTTGAAATTTGATTTAAATTTTATTCATTTAAATTTTAACGTGCTCTCAATTTAAGTTTATGTGATTGTCTAAAAATTTTATAATTTTGAATTTATTTGTTTAGTTATTAATTTTGAAAATAAATCTTATTTATTTATTTTAAAATTTTATTTATTTATTATATTAATCAAAATTTTATTGATAAATATTATTCATAAATATTATTTTTAAATATTTATTTTTATAAATATTATTTATAAATATTAATCAACAAATTAAATAATTCAAAATTATTTTAATTACTTTTATATATATTGAACGAATATAAATTTTTCATCTCAAATTTACTGATAAATATTTGGTTCATTTACCACGCGGGTGGTTTGTTATTATGATCTAATCGTTAATCATTTTCTTGAAATTGATTAATCTCTCTGTTTAGTTTAGGGTTTAGGCCCTAAACCGTAGAGTTCAATGATTGGATCGAATATATATTTCCTCTTTATTTGGATTTAATCTAATAGTTTATGTTGGGATGGGACAGTGGGCCCGACGGTGTCATCCAATAGGGAGTTACTAAATTATCCACGGGGACACGCGCGGTTCTTCTCGGAGACACGTCAAGCGACGGGTCACGTGCAATGCCTGTGACTCTGCGCAGAGTCTCTGTTTTTATTGAAATAGTGAGAATTTACGGTGGGAGGAGGAAGCAAAACGAGGACAACACAGTACACTGACGGTGGAGAAATCGTGAACAGCGAGGCGACAGTGAACACCCAACCTTTTCTAGACGATGGGCCTCCATCAGACTATAAAATGGGCACCAGAGGCGAGCTCTCCTCACCAATCCATCCCTGCTCTGTTCGCTCCGTTTCCTTGATTACGTACGTTGCGTTTTTTACTTTTTTTATTTGTTTTGTTGTTTCTTTGGTTCCTCGATTCCATTTCTGAGCTTTCGAGCTCAGCAGGAACAAGGTAAAGCCCTCACCTTGCACTTTCCAAGAACAGATCTAGCTATTGCTGCAGAATGCGGCGGAGATCATGCTGCACGAATGCTTTCTAGCTATGATCCCCAAAATCGATTTTTCTACCATTTTCTCTTGGCATCAAACTGAATAGGGGGAAACAACAATTTTTGGTAGTGGATCTCGCTGGGAATTACATGCATCAGAATGGGCAAAGGAGGTTTAGGCAGGGTTTTAAGTGTTGACTTGTTATTGTGGTCGTTCCATAAGGGAGTGAGTAATTTTTAAGATACAAACTCTGCCTTTCTTCTCACGCTCGTTTCTCAAAACATTTCAGACATCTGGAGAATTTTTTCATCACTTCACTATTATGTTGCAGATCCACTAGCAGATTTTCTTACTTCTAGTGAAATATATTTATCTGAGCTTCTAAAACATACCAAAAGCACGATCCTTCCACTTCATCGTTTGTATCTGCAATATAATTTAGATCTTACTTTGTGAATGCTTCTGGGGTTCTGTCTATGGGAAATCTAAGTTATTACCTAGCCATGCACTGTGTCAGCTCATCATCACACTTGGTACCACAGATATCTGCAATTTTTTATTTTAATTATCTTGTATCCAGTCTTTCAAATCTTTGTTCTGTCTGATAATAGATCTAGTTTACTAGTTTGCTAATACTTGTAATCAGAAATTAGTAAGTTGTTGACAGTAATTGATGGTAAAATGTAATTTTTCTTGTACAATGAAACTAAAAGTTTACTCCGTCTTCATATTTTTCTGGAACTCAATAGATCTCATGCTTTTAGCTGATCTCCATGATATTTTTTCTTAGATCTTTTTGTTGTTTGGAAAATCTTTCCTAGAACCTCTTTGTTTAATTCAATGAACTGATAGATGTTGAATGATGTCCTTGTTCTTGTCACAGGATAGGCTCTTCGAAACTTGAAAGGCAGCATCCATAGCAATGCCTGAACGCAGCTTGACCCGTGCTCACAGTGTTAAGGAGCGTATTGGTGGCTCCCTTTCTTCTCATCCCAATGAACTGGTGGCTCTTTTCTCAAGGTTTATACTTGTCTAAATCCTTTCTAGTTTCTTTAAAAATATGAAGGAAAGAACTTTCTTTCTTATGGATGTGCCATGCTCATGCTTATTTATATTGATCAGACGTAATACAGATTGAAATATCACCATAGGTACCAGCTTTGTTTTTATTGTTTCATGGCTTATCAACGTGAGAGTAGCCTGATCTACTCGGTACATATGCTTCTCTGGATAATAATACCTATAGAACTTCAGCATCATACTTTCTCGCATCAAATGTGATACTATTTTTGATATCTGATTACATTTTATCTTGCCAGGTTTATTCACCAGGGTAAGGGTATGCTGCAACCTCACCAGTTGCTGGCTGAATATGATGCTACCTTTTCTGAGGCAGATAAGGAAAAGCTGAAGGATGGAGCCTTTGAGGATGTTATCAAGGCAGCTCAGGTATAAGTCAAACATCATGTTTCTCACCTTCAAGGTTCCTTTTTCCATCATCTCCTCACGGCAGTACGTTGCCCTTTAATGCAGGAAGCCATTGTTATTCCTCCATGGGTTGCTTTGGCAATTCGGCCAAGGCCTGGAGTCTGGGAATATGTCCGGGTCAACATCAGCGAACTTGCTGTGGAAGAGTTGACAGTTCCTGAGTACCTGCATTTCAAGGAGGAACTTGTTGAGGGAAGGTGGGTGAATCCGAGATTAGTATCAGTATTAGCATACCTCTTTGAGAAAATGGTTTAAGTTTTTGTACCCTTGCAGCCCACAGAACAACAACTTTGTGTTGGAGTTGGACTTTGAACCCTTCAATGCTTCTTTTCCTCGTCCTTCACTATCAAAATCCATTGGAAATGGAGTGCAATTCCTTAACCGTCATCTCTCTTCAAAGTTGTTCCAAGACAAAGAAAGCTTGTACCCATTGCTCAATTTCCTTAGGAAGCATAACTACAAGGGCATGGTAAGTACTTGATTCTATAGATCAATAGTGGATATACTAAAATCTTATAATTTATCATTGGATGTTTTAGAAGTGATCTTAGTGGTATAACACACTTTTCATTCCTGTTGATGCAGTCAATGATGCTCAATGATAGGATCCAAAGCCTTAGTGCCCTTCGAGCAACATTGAGGAAGGCTGAGCAACATTTACTGAGCATCCCATCGGATACACCGTATTCAGAGTTCCACCACAGGTAAATGATAAGAGTATACTTTAGCTATTGAAATATGTATTGTAATGCAAAAGTCAATACTTCCATAACTCCATTTGTTCATTTCTTTCTTACTCGACTGGTTAGATTTCAAGAGCTTGGGTTGGAAAAGGGTTGGGGTGACACTGCTCGGCGTGTATATGAGACCATTCACCTTCTACTTGATCTTCTTGAGGCCCCTGATCCGACCACCTTGGAAACATTCCTGGGAACGATTCCTATGATGTTCAATGCCGTGATCCTTTCTCCACATGGCTACTTTGCCCAGGCTAATGTTTTGGGTTATCCTGACACAGGTGGCCAGGTATTTAAATGATTTAATCCTGGCTGGTATACATTTGCATCAAGTTTCAAAAACTTGTCTTACAGTAGTGACTATGGCAGGTTGTTTATATTTTGGATCAAGTTCGTGCTTTAGAAAATGAGATGCTTCTCAGAATCAAGCATCAAGGGCTAGATATCACACCTCGAATTCTTATTGTAAGAACTGAAATGAATTGAATAGGCAAATTCCTGTGCCATTGATTCTGTAGAGCCTACCTAAGATCATGTTGTTGGGATGATATAGGTTACCAGATTGCTCCCAGATGCAGTTGGCACCACTTGTGGGCAGAGGCTTGAAAAGGTCCTTGGAACCGAGCATACTCATATTCTTCGAGTACCATTCCGAACGGAGAACGGAATAGTCCGCAAATGGATCTCCCGTTTTGAAGTATGGCCTTACCTAGAAACATACACTGAGGTAAACTTAGTCACACTACCTTTGTTTAAGGGACATTCTTTGCTAAAATTTTTGGAAGGTTCATGTCTTTTCTACTTCTTATAGGATGTTGCAAATGAGTTGGCTGGAGAGCTGCAAGCCACCCCTGATCTCATCATCGGAAATTACAGCGATGGAAATCTCGTGTCAACTTTGCTTGCACATAAATTGGGAGTAACCCAGGTTGGAAATTTTCTTAATCATCATCTGTGTAGCTTGTGGTTCATCAATAAGAGCTTAATGCCTTAGTGATGCTCATTTGCTCCGCATGCAGTGCACTATTGCCCATGCTTTGGAGAAGACCAAGTACCCGGACTCGGACATTTATTGGAAGAAATTTGAGAATCAGTATCATTTCTCATGCCAATTCACAGCTGATTTGATTGCTATGAATCATGCCGACTTTATCATCACTAGCACCTTCCAGGAAATTGCTGGAAGGTAATGTTCAGGCTGAGCAACTTTCTGATTACACCATTCTTGGTATAGCTAAAACAACTAATAAGATCTAAATCAAATTCTCTACTTTTGTGGATTCAGCAAGGATACTGTAGGGCAGTATGAATCTCACACTGCCTTTACTCTTCCTGGGCTCTACCGAGTTGTTCATGGAATTGATGTATTCGATCCAAAGTTCAACATTGTCTCTCCCGGTGCTGATTTGTCCATTTACTTCCCATACACTGAGAAGCACAAGAGACTCACTTCCCTCCACCCTGAAATTGAGGAGTTGCTCTTTAATCCTGTAGATAACACGGAGCACAAGTATCCATTTCTGCCTTCCTGCTTTATGTTTACCTTTCATGTTTGATCGATTCAGTGATTGACTCAAAAAACTTGCAGAGGTGTGCTGAATGACACCAAGAAGCCCATTATCTTCTCCATGGCACGGTTGGATAGGGTGAAGAACTTAACAGGCCTGGTTGAATTCTATGGCCGGAATGAGCAATTGAAGGAGCTGGCAAATCTTGTGGTGGTTTGTGGAGACCATGGAAAGGAATCAAAGGATCTTGAAGAACAAGCAGAATTCAAGAAAATGTACTCTTTCATTGAGAAGTACAATCTGCAAGGACATATCAGATGGATCTCTGCCCAAATGAATCGGGTTCGCAATGGCGAGCTCTACCGTTACATTGCTGACACTGGAGGAGCCTTTGTTCAAGTAGTTTTCTTCATATAAATCTTAAAGGTCGATCCTTTAGTTAGAGGAAGTTTACTGACCATTTACCTTTTGTGTCTCTATTGTTTAGCCTGCTTTCTATGAAGCTTTCGGGCTCACTGTTGTTGAATCAATGACCTGCGGTTTGCCCACATTTGCAACCGTCCATGGAGGACCTGCAGAAATTATAGTCGATGGGATTTCTGGCTTCCACATCGATCCTTATCAGGGTGACAAAGCTGCTGAAATTGTTGTGAACTTTTTCAAGAAGTGCAAGGAAGATCCAACCTACTGGAACAAAATCTCCGTCGGCGGACTGAAGAGAATTGAAGAGAAGTACGAATCCTCCTTCCTTTACGATAAAGATTTTGCAGCCATTATCTGACTTGCAGTACTCCATCGAAACAGGTATACCTGGAAGCTTTATTCTGAGAGGTTGATGACACTCACCGGAGTGTATGGTTTCTGGAAGTACGTCTCTAACCTGGAAAGGCGCGAGACTCGTCGTTACCTGGAAATGTTCTACGCTCTCAAATATCACAAACTGGTAAAGCCAAAGCTACGTTCGACTTCATCATCAGTCCATTTACTCTGCAAGTTTGACTGATATTTGCGTTCTCGCCGTCTGTATTTTCAGGCCGATTCTGTTCCTCTACAAGTCGAAGGAGAAGCCGCGGTTAATGGCGTCAAGTAGCTAGACGGGAATTAATTCAGCAGGAAGCTCCATTGGTGCAATGAGCTGTTTGTTTTGTGAATGAGATTTCTGAGGAAGAGGCTTTTCTCACGGTTCTTATTCCATGAGAGCTGTTCATGGAATCAAAAATTCGTGTGTTTGCTCTCTACTCTCTAGTGTTGTTGTGTGCAATAAGATTGGTAGTTTCCTTTTCCTCGCATCGATCGCGTGATACTGATGATGATGCTCCACTGCTCCACCAGTCAACAAATATTTTATGATGCCAAGTTCTTCATGGTGTTCGTAGGACAATAAAGATCTCAGCAACCTTTTTCTTTGTCCACCACAACAACAGCTTTACAATTAATTAAATATACATCTCTATTCTCCTCAATAATCACACAGATTCTATCTACAGTCACACTTAGCTTCCACATGCAGTAAATTAAACAATTGAGGAGGATCGACAAATACAACTTGAAGGAAACAATTAAGAGGAGGAGAAGAAGCTAAGGAGTTGATGGAGGGGGAGACAATCCACCTCTAGGATTAGTATTAGCTCCTGGTTCCTGGTAATCCATGGTCATCTCCACCATTTCCCTTCCCTTCCACAACCCTAATTCCTGCAACGCAAACCAATACACCAATCAATTTGACTCACAGTACATAAACAAGAACAAGAACAAGGAAACGAGCACGCTAACATCGGTTTCAGATGCAGATCTCATTCCATCAATTCTTCCTCCATCTACTTCAAACAAGCACAAACTGAATCAGTCAGCAAATATTTTACAGAAAAGAGAGAGGAAAGGAGTACTGCCTTGGGAGATGGAGAGGAAGAGTAGAGCTGAGAAGATGAGCAGCATGAAGATGCTGGACTTGGACGCCATGGCTGAGCACAGGTTAAGAACAAATCATTCAGGGGTGATCTATAAGAGCCTGTGGCCAAGAACCTGTGACTGTTCTCTGTTAATGAATGATATGGACATAACACAGTTCTGACCAACTGTTTCCAGAAGGCAAATGAGCTTAACTGAGCTGGTTTCATACTGAGTTTGACAGCATCGAGAGGTTGTGTCTCCTGATTTCTGAAGCTCGAAGTGGTGCTTTCTGTGGACACTTCTGCTACAGCCGAAATTAAGCAGTGATACTATTTCCTCCATTTGTTAACTTGTGGCCTCTGAGTCTGCGACAAATCACAGTATTGTCATTGTCGTTGTGTTTAGGATGGATTATATGATGATCTTTTGTTGAGTGAGAAAGAGAAAACCCTCTTAGAGTGCTAACAAAATGACCAATCCAGGATGCTTTGTATTTTATATAGAAATAGGACAATTGAATTGAAATAAAAGTAGTCATGACTCATGATATCTGATTTTGTTTTGATTAAAAGAAACAATTATCAAGCTAACTGAGTATTTGTTTTTCAATTGTTCTATGTATTCAAGATGATATGAACTGATAACATCATAACATTTTGAGGGCTAATCTCTTGTGTCATTAAAAGATACAGAGAAATGAGAGGAAAGAAAGAGGAGGAAAAAATAAGTGGATTATAAAATATTTTTTTATTTATGTTCCGGTCAAATACCGTGGATGATTAAGTCATTGACTAAAGAATTACTGACATACATGCTCTTTGAAAATAGTCATCATGATGAATCCTAACAAGACCACTCCGATGCTCAAATTAGGATTTTGCAAAAAGAAAGAAATTAAAGACTTAAAGAAATTAAAATTTTGTATGTGTATATCCGACAAGCTACTTCGACGCTCAAGTTAGGATTTTATATGAGGAAGGAGATTAAAGACTTGAAAAAGAAATTAATTTTGTGTGTGTATACTTGTACCCATGGGTATGAACAACCTTTTATAGAGTTGTCAATATCCGTTTTAGATATGTTCCAAAATATGTATTCCAATTTAGAAAGATTCCAAAACATGTGTTTCCATTCCGATATATTTGTTCTAATGGTCTATATTTTTAGAATATTTTTTTATTTTTTGGAAGAAATAATTTTAGGATTTCCTGATCTTGCAAACAAACTAGTTCCTTAGATTTAGACTGAGATTGATATGGAGTCATCGTAAGAGAATGAATAGATGCCGAAGTCGATATCTGAGAACGAGTAGGTGAGAGGTTGAGGTTAAGACGAAGTCGGCATATGAGATTGAGCAGAAGCCGAAGTCAAGACTTCAAGATCGAGTAAAAGTTGAGATCGGAGTCTAGGTTAACACGAAGTCGGTACATGAGATTAAGTAGATGTTGAGATCGAGATCCAAAATTAAGTAGAGGTCAAAATCGGAGTCCGAGGTTAAAATGAAATCGGCATTTAAAATTGAGCAGATACCAAAGTGGAAACTTGAGACTGAGTAGACATCGAGAACCTCTTTGTTCCACCTTCCTTGATATTATTTATCATTTTTATGCCTTTTACTCTAAGGCCACGTGGAGCCACGTGGCAATTCTACGATTCCGTCGTATCAGTTTATATATCTTTTTTCTCTTCTGATTAAATTACGTTGTCTTAATGGAGGCCTCATGTGATTAACATAGGTACAAATTATCTTTTTACTAATCATGTGAAGGTAAAATTATCTTTATCATGGAGGCTTTAGATGAATACATATATTTGTGAATTTTATATAGTTAACGGAAAAAGAATATCTACATGGATTGACGCACAAGCCACGTAGGCTGCGGTGTGAGCCACGTAGGCGGCCGCATGAAGATGGCCCAAGTGCTGTCGTCGGAGCTGTCCAGTCGGCTGCGTCGAAGGGATCGCCGGAGATGGCCCAAGTGCCGCCATCGGAGCTGTCCAAAGTCATGGTTGCTCAACGAAGATGTTGCTGTATTTCTTAGAAGATAAATATAGAACATATTAATTAAGAAGCTGATCAAATTAACAATTGTAGCCTGTGCCATGTGGAAAGGGTAATGGTGAACAAATTGAGTTTGATTGATCATGACATTTGAGCAACTCCAAGAGAAAAGAAAGTCGGCAAAAAATAAAAAATCATTTTAGAAATCAACAAGCGACATTTGTCCTAATTAATAATGAAAATTCAATCTTTTTCTTCTTTTCTTTTTGGGTTTATAGTTTATTTGCAATTATGCATATGATGTGTGATTAGGAAGTTAGTTATACCCTAACTGAGTTGGTTATGATGTAATTTTTTGATTTATCTTTTCACATATGATTATGAAATGTGATTAAGAAGTTAGATATAAAATTAAATTTTATTATTACATGAACTTAAATTCTCAAAGCCTACATTAATTATAAAATTTCAAAATCATCAAAAAAAATCACCATTTACTCTCTCATTTACTTATATCATTAAATGGCAGTATTTATGGCATTATTATTATTATTATTATTCTTTTTTAATTAAGTAACTAAATAATGCAAGCGCGTAGAAATAAAATGATGCCGATTGCAATTTTAAAATATCAAGGGGGGTATTTTGAAGTTAAAAGTTAATGGGTAAAATAAAAATTTTCCAGTCCTTCTATTTTGTGATTTTATTTTTAATTAATTATTTATTTTTAATTTTAATGCATTATTTTTAATTGTTTGGGTTCTGCGCACTCAAAAACCGTGAAACTGGACACACCCAACGCCTCACTTTCCTGAAAAGAAGAGCGCGTAGTAGTGTGCGTCTCTGCTCTGCTCGGCTCTGTGTTGGGGACAGACGGACTGCTCGCAGTCGCCGGAAGAGAGAGAGAGAGATAGAGAAAAGCGATTGCGTGCTTGCTGCCAATCGGGCGCCTAGACGGTGGAGAGAGGAGAAGGTGAGACTTGAGATTTGAGAGGCGCAGGGAAAGAGAGAGGGATGGGTTCTGGAGCCTTGCTTAGTTTCGTCGCCAGGAATTTTGATGTTCTCGCTGCGTATGTATCGCCTCTTCGCAAAATCATTACTGCGACCATTCTATTTTCTTGTATTTGATGAGTTTCTTGAGGAAAGTTCTGATTTTTCGGTGGGATCAGTTCGATTTAACCTCTATCTCATTTAGGGATTATAGGAGAAGATTTGCTGTTGCTTCAAGACAAGGAAAATCCAACACGATAACAAAAAGCCATTGCTTTTTTTAATTTTTAGAAAAAACCATTTTGTTCTCTCTCTCTCTCTCTCTCTAATCTACGGATTTGGCTTCTGAGTTCTGTTTCTCTTTGTGTTCATGGTTTACAGCAGCTTTGCTGTTCTGGGATTTTTGGGAGTTATTCTGGTTATTTCTTCGTTTAAAAGGCATCTTTTTAATTATTGTTTTTTTATCCAAGTTCAAGTTCAACAAAATAGTTTTTTGTAAAGGACAGGCGATATGCTGACCAAACTTTTTGAGTTTGCTTTTCATATTATAAAAAATCTAAGAATGTTATTTCATCTGTCAGTGGATTATTGCAAGATGAAAGCACATTCATAATGAAATTGCTTGAAAGATAGTTGCGTTCATAATCTGCAGAACTATGATTTATTTTTCTTACTTTATAAGTATGATATTGCCCTTTTCACCCCCTTTTTCTCTCTTAGTTATACAGAAATAAATGTTTATCTTATTCTAGTTTCCATATTTTTTTCGTCTGTTGTGAGTAACTAAAACCAACTTTCATTACTATACCTATGACTAAGGTGATCTCATGGTTATATCTAGTTTGATAACTAAACTTCTAATAATAATACATTTACTTAATACTATCGAATGTTTGAAGGCCTGTTATATTAGCGTTCTATCTGGCCCACTTCTTTGATGATTACCTGCTCTTTCCATTAGCTTTTATATTCAAGATAACTACCAATGGGATATCATGATTCTCTTTGAAGGTTTAATATCTAAGAATTCTCCTAACAATCTTTTATAGCTGATCTCTTAATTTACATAGACCAACTCTATCCTCTTTTATGTTACTTAATTTTCTAGTCTGATTTATATAATTATACATTTAAGATTAAATTTTTGACTCTGTTGTATCTAAAGATGAATGTTCTCGATTTGTTACATGATAATAATTAGATATGCCATTGTGTATTTCATTTGTCTTGGCAAGTAACCGTAAGAATATTAGACATCCTTGACAACTTTATACTGTTTCTTCTTAACAATTAATCTTGTAAACAACATATTTGGTGGGTATTGTGAAAACTTTGGGTCTGTCTTGATTATCTGTCTTGACACATATTTTACATTTATGCAGGCCTTTCGTGACTCTTGTCTATCCTTTGTAAGTACCATTGTGAACTAATAAATGCAAGATGATATAACTTATATTGAAACATACCAATTTTGCAGATTTATTCCTAATCAGCATGTCTCTTTTGGTCTTGTCAGGTATGCTTCTGTGAGGGCAATAGAATCTGTATCTCCAGTAGATGATCAACAGTGGCTCACTTATTGGGTGTTATATTCTCTACTTACATTGTTTGAGCTGACATTTTCACAAGTCATTGGATGGTAATTACTTTCTTATGTATTTGTTTCTTGTTCCTTTGTCCCTGGATCAGTTGTGCTAAGATTTTCATGACTTGAATTTTGTAACCTGAGTATGATCATTGAACTAAGAAGCTGACAAAGGATTAGCAGTGCTCCAAACAATATTCTTTACCTTAGGTAGTTTAGATATTCGGTTGAGAGTCTTAAAATTCCTCCATGTTGCATAGGGGGCTAATTTGACATTGTGAAGATAAAGTTTAGTCCATATATGTACAAAGCAATAAGATGTCTATTAGATATTAAAACAACACTTAACGAGAGAAGCTACTTGAAGTTACAAAGATAATTCTTTAACTAGCATGATTGTGGTTATCGGATCTTACCTGATTATTGGGTGCGCCATAGGTTTCCTTGACTTTTTATTTTGTTTGATCAGTTTCTGATGATGAAGACCTTAGTCCTACATTAGTACGGAATGGGTGTTCCAAGATATCCTCTATTTGAGAAAGCAAAAACCATATAAGTGAGAATTACGCCAAAAATGGAAGTACCTTGACAGTTTCATGATAGAGTTGATGTGCAAAAACTATCCTCACGGATTAATAATGTGTACACAAATTGACACAATGCTTAGTAACCATGTCTCTTGTTTGATGGTGAATGCAATTTTGTAATGTACAACTGACAGAACCATTTCCCCTAGATGGTGACTTTTTAACTGAAAGCCTTTATTATCAGTTGATAAATGGGCGATCATCTGATTGCTAATTGATATCTTTCCTTTGTATAGTTTAACCATTACTTTATCTTGTTATGTTTAATAAACACTAGTTGCTACTCTCTAGGATTTCCTAGTTATCCTTTTGTGGACTAATTTCAACTATAATAGTGTACCCTTATTGCAGGATCCCGTTTTGGTCTTATGCAAAGTTGATATTCAACTGCTGGCTGGTTTTGCCATACTTCAATGGTGCTGCATTTATTTATGACAATTATGTGAGACCAGTGGTCTTGAATCAACAGGGTGTATTGTGGTCTGTCCCTTCAGGAAGCAGCAGCTTCAGTAAGCCAGATGATCTACTATTAGCTGCAGAGAAATTTATCGAAGAAAATGGAACAAAAGCATTTGAGGAAATTATTAGCAAGGTATATACATGTTCTCTATATTCTCAGCCAAAGTAAAACTTGAAGGTATGACCTTAGTTGGTTGGTTGTGGACTTCATTTGTGAACTTCATTCTTTTCCAAGGTAGCGTTGATGTCTTAGGGCGATGGTAGCAAATGTATGCTTGACAATTAGGCTAATGCTATTTTGGAGATGCGTATAAGGTAAGAATTGACGACGCGACTAGTAGAAGAGCCGCTCATAAGAAACAGAATAAAGATAAATGATAATAAAAAATATGATGAACATGTATCAACTTTCGAGTAGGGAAACTCTTACCCAATCAAAAGGGTAAGCCACTCATATCAACCTAAAGGAGTCACTTCAGCTATTAAGCTAGAATATCTCTCTCAGCTGAAAGGGATTGTTTTGATCATTGGGCCAAAATATCTATCTTACCCAAAGGGGTCACTATGGCTGTTAGGCCGAGAACTCAATGACCTCATGCTCCCTGTTCAGGCTTTGACAATGCTCAAAATCATCATGAGTCCAAAATCATCTCAAACAGGCATGTAAACCTTTGTTAGGTATGACTGAACTCTACTGATAAGATTAGATTCCAGTGCTTCAAGGTCTAAAACCCTTGGTTCCCCAACATGCCCAAATTCAAATCATATACTAGCATGAAGTCCTTATGTCAATGACTGTACTTTCTGATATCAACCAAAAGGAAAATATACTAGCATGCTTTACCAAGTTATATCATACATCAATCGACATAGTAACAAGATTCTATCTTTACAACCATAATAAAATCCAGAGGAACCATAAGGCACACACTAATAATTTGAATCTAATGCATGCATGCATGCATTAGAGGAATCCAACACAAATAAGAAACAACACAAGGACCGAAGAAGTCAAAGAAGGGGTTTCTATAATTGGAATCTCACTAAGGTAGATTCACACAGTACGTGGCCTCCCAATCAGATTAACCATAGGATACTTGATATCACCTCACAGTCCCAAACATTGCTAAACACCTCACAATCCCAAACCCAATACAAGGCACAATGACTTGATATCACAAAATCTAGTATGAATGATGATTTTGATCTCACATGCATATGGTTCAAACTTTATCCAAAACCGTAAGCATATCCTCATGGATATACCCATAGAATCACTCATGCTACTTTGTCCAAGCTTTGGTAACCAAGCTCCTATTGTTATACTAAGGTTTCCCCGATGTCATGATCTCATAGTGAATGCACCATACTCGCAACCACTGCCATGATGCTTAACACCACTACCACGATGCTTAGCGCCAACTGACCCAATAATGTAGGTCATTAACACAACCTCACCTCACACATATCACTCAATCTACCTTAAGGAGCAAGGGCTCCATCAACAATCATGATGGCAGTTATAGTGCTTGATGTTTTTTGTGAATTTCTCGTATTGTGATAAATATTCTCAGATATCTTTCAATCATCAAAATCTTCTTTGGTTCATAAAATTTATTGGAATTGTTTCAGCAGTTTGTTTGTAGTCCTATCAGAGAGGGGATTGATCCCACTACTTATCCCCCATTGTGTCAGAAGGGATCCTTCTTTTGGGATTTGATTATGGTTGCTTCTTCAAGTAAATTCATTCAAAATTCTGATTAAAAAAGATAATGATATTTTGAGGTTTCCCAGTTTCAGGATGACTGCATAGCTGTTTTCTAGTCAAATAAGTATCTTTAATATTTTCAATTATGAAATCTGGCAGATAACTATTTTATCTGAAAAAATACATGGTGTGTATCCACCATACTTGGGCTCAAAATTCATGTAGTACTTCCTGATAAATTGCTCTCAACTTATCAGCAGATTACTAGCTGGAAATTCTGCTAGTTCAAAGAATTTGAATTTCCTCTACTTTTTGTGGAATCAGAGATTATATACTGAATGAGAAATGTTCCAGTCTTTTACTGTCTTCATCATAAGCATAGCCTAAGGCTGTTATATCTCTCGCAGTCTCAATACTAAACTTCTGAACTTTCATGAATAACTTCTGTTGGTGTGATCAAACAAGTGGTGATCAACTTATCTTTCGTTGTTTTTGTTTTGGAAGGCTGGAGGTGTGTCAAAGTCTAAGAAGAGCAAAAAACGTGTAACATTTTACAAGGACGGGAATGCGGGAAAGGAGTTGAAATCACAGGAAAGTTGACAAGGTGGATCCTGAAATTAAGGAGTCAAAGCGTTGAAAGATCAGTGGTCATGTCAGCAAGCTCCTGGAGAAATAGCAGATTTATCTTTTGGATGATGATGCTACTAGGTATTGGAATCAAAATATCAATGATACATATTTGGAAGAATCTTGAACAGTTCATGACGTCTCCTTGTTGATCTAGAGGTAGTTTGATGTATACTTTTGTTTTTCTTTCCATCTGCCATATAGATGTTTGTTTTCATTCTTCAAGGGGACAGTGAGATAAATATGTTTCATAGGAACAGAATTAACTCGAGTTTACTTCAGTTTGGAGTCAGTCTGTATGTAGTGTTTCAGAATTCAGAACATATGCAATGCAAGAATGAAGTTCATATATCTGCAATGCTTGAGAAAAACCAAAAGTTAAGTATATTTAATGCTCAAATATAACATCTGAGAGATATAGTTACTTGGTTCATTACTTGGTTCTGAATGCTACAAGATGGGAATTATCAATTATGGACTGTGAAAGTTGAAAATGCGCTGACAATGCATCCATCTAAAATCGAGTTGCTGCAGAAGGCATGTGAAATGATGGAGAAACCCTTGTGATGACAGTGAAGCATCACGACATTGGAGTCAAGAGAATGAATAGTGCAGATGATCAGATGAAGCTAAGGATGTCTGATGCGGATTCAGTAGAGTGAATTTTCTACTGAATTTTTGGAGGTCATAATTTTTTATTCAGATGTTAATACGTGATGCGGTCAGTTGCTAATCAAAAATTTTTCAAAGATCTTTATTCGGTATCTAGTGAAATCCATACGATTCCCTTTTAGACCTATCAAACATCATTTAGTATCTTTTTGAAGACTCTGAATATAATATTTTTATTATTTATAATAATTTTTTATTTTTAAAGTTTGAAAGTATTTTTGACTTTTGCAAATTAAAATTTTATTTTGAATCTATTTAAATGTATATTTAAGAATTTTAAGATGGTTTTGGATTAATACTATTTACGATAATTCAAATATTAGTTTGGTTGTTATTTTTTAATATTCTTCAACAGAATTAATAGGTTGTAGAAGATTACTTTCAATATTCGTACATAAATAACATCAATGGATTCAATAATTTTTGTTATGTCCATGTGACGTCGAATAGGATAGCGCTTATCCTGCGGATAATATTGATTCCATTGATCGACGTACGAACGTCGAAAATCAATCGTCTAAAATCTATTGATTCAGAAGAATATCAAAAGATAAAAAAAATAAACAATGCTGTCGAAAATATTATTAAATCAAAAACTTAAAATCTAAACTAATTTTTTTTAAAAAAAATTAATCCTAAAAATTTTAAATAAATAAAAGAACAAATTCAATCGTACCAACCGCGTCAAGAGACTACAGATTAGTCATCTTTCTTGTCGATAATTTTGATTATCCTTTTTCAAAGTCCAAAACGAAGGTTCTCGTTATAACTCAGAGGAGAATATAATTATATCGGAGGACATAAATTAATTGTATTGTTGGATCCTTGCATCACAATGTTCAGGTGAATCTCTTAAATCATGCAGCCGGTGAGACAACATGTGACCTTGGCTAGGGGGCTCGGCGCGGTGGGCATTGATCGATAGAGGCTGGCAAGGTCACTAACTCTAGAAGTTTTTGTGGGGTTTTGTTAGAGTTCAAAAATATAGAATCTAATCAAAACGCTAAGATTACGTTAGAAGATCTATCAGTATTTTAAGTATACATATTTAAAAATCTTTTAGTTTTAGAATATGGAATTAAAATCTTTTAATTTTCCCACGTACGTTTCAACCCTGCTGCTGAATGTAAGGTTGCATGAAAAACAAATGTCCTTGTGCCCTCGCAACAATTTGAATGCACTACTGAAACACTCGTCGACAGAAAGTTCCAGTTCCTGCCTGCTGCGCAGTGACAGTGGCTGCAGCACTTTCACTTCAGTTTTTGTACTCTGTTAGTTCAGATGGTCCTCTCATCTCAAAAACAGCAATGTCTGCAGGCGATCAGATCACAAGTACAAGGATTTGATTTCTAAGATTGATGTACGACAGTAAACTTTTTCAGAAATATCAACAATATCCTATAAGAAAAGAATTGTATATTTCAGCATGACAACAAGTATTTAAAAGTTTGTTTGGTTGAGACAAGTTGTACAAGAAGAACACCAAATGAGAAGAGAAGGTTTATCAGAAGAAGGATATGAAATAAAAGCAATGAGAGGGACAGTCAAGGGAAAATCTACCATACTAATTTAATTTTATATCGGGCACTGATAAGAATAATAAGAAACTAAAGCAATTACTACACTTCATTCGTTGAGATCATTAGCTTTGATTCGCAGAGTGTCTGTTTATATCTTATACAAGATGAGGAAAACAAAAAAGATATGAAAGTAACTATTTAAATCTCAGACCAAAAAACATATAGTCATTAATGAATAAGATTCTGGTTTCCAATCAGTTGAGTAAGCATATGGAAATCGTCATCTGAATACAACAATTATTTTATAGCACAATACCATAGAGCATACACTAACAAAGAAGAGAAAATTCTTTATATGTTTGTTCTGATATTGGACAAAATAGTGCCAGGAGATGCACTTTATAAGAACAAGTTCAATTTGCTAATGTAAAATTGTCCTGCAGTTCCCATATCTTAGAATCAAATTATCTGAAAAGGAAACTGCATCATATTATTGATCCAACATTGTCCAGGAAGGTCTTAGAACTACTAAATAGAGCTCCTAAATACAATAAAGGAAAGAGGTGAAAAAGAATGCAAAATGACAAAGATCAAAACTTACATAGTTGTTGAACCATCAATTCAATTGAAGTTTGAATTTTGAGGGAAGACAGGTACTATCTATCCCTTGTTGAATTAAGCATTCTATTCACCTCTTAAAAGATAGCGCTACAAATCTTTCTCATGTTAAAGTAAAATCACCTTGTTGTAGATCATACAATCAGGAGTTCATGATGGCACAGTTATAAACAAACTTTCCTGAATGATTGGTAGCAATAGTGTTCCATTGAGGTGGCCCCCCAGTTGGAATCCAAGAATTTAGCTCAACTGCACCTGGGTGAGTTCCTTGCTGCCCAACAATAACAATGAGCCGATCACCACATGCTCTGAATGCAAGGCCCCAACCATTCATTGAAACAAACCTTTCCGGGAACTTTCCCAATGTTGACCATGTGTTGATCTCCATGTTGTACTTCATTACCTCCTTATTGGCATAATGAACAGCATAAAGCTCATCGTTCACCACAGCTACAAGTGGGGGTGCACCATTTGCACCATTAAGACCAACAGACATGTTAGAAATTAAGCGCCAAGAACGATGCTTCAAATCATATTCTTCTCCACATGTCAAGACTTTGTTATTGTGGGTTATTCCACCAATGACATAAAACTTTCCATTCATGAATACACCAGAACACATCTTCCTCGCTTTATTCATTGCAGGCAAGGTTTCCCATGTCTGAGTCTCAGTGTTGTAGAGCTCTGCAGAGCACAAAACTGAATTGCCATTGGTACCACCGGCTACAATAGCTTTCCCTCCAAGACTAGCAGATCCAAACAAACACCTAGCTGAATTCATTAGGACTCCGGGAGACCATGAGTTGGTCAAAATGCTATACTTGAGCACAGTGTAGGAGTTCAACTCCTTACCAAACACAAGTAGCTCGGTGCCCACAGCAAGCGACTCTTTATCCGAGAATGTAAAGGTGTCTGTAGGGCTTGAAGGCATCTTAGGCACACTTAACCAATTTCCATTATCAGGATCATATGCTTCCCATTCCAGGGCATTGCATGAGAAAAAAATCCAGTAGTTGCCCTGTCGCGGACGAAGCCTAGAGACCTCCCCACTCTGAATAATTGATCGGAAAGCATGGTTGATGCGTGCGACTGTGCCATAATTAGATGGTGGAAGGTGCACAAAACAACTAAGTACTAAGTCCAAGGGGAGCTTATCAAAATTGTTTGTCGGATCCAGGTACTTAGTATCAAGATGCTGCTTTGCGTCTTTGGTATTAGTGGTGGCATGATGCTGAAGCAACTTCTTCCTTTTCATTTGACAATCTTGCTCTTCTTCTCCCTGCAATTCAACATCTAATACTCGTTTCTTGGATTCTTGTTCTGAGGTGCTTTCAGGCATCCTGGAGATCAATTCAGGCCAGTCTTGTGACAGATCTCCGAGTGCCCAAACAAGAATAAACCTATTTCCCAATTATGAGAAGTTTCAGATTCCTGTTTACCCAGAAAATTTATAAGCAAGAAAACTGGCATATGGAGAATTATCCACACTAAGGCTGGAAATTGGCGTTGTATTTATACCTATGTACTGAAATGGGATCTTGGAAATCCACGTTTAAACACTAACAACATGGATACTCGTGCAAAGGAAAACTAATAAAAATCAGATCTTGCGTTTGAAATCGATCTGACAACCAGCGAAAAATCAATCTGATACCGGGAAATGCAGCCTGCCTAGCTTATCAAGCATATGCCCTATAAAAAAAATCAGGAAAAAAAACAACGATCAAAACCAATAAGCAATACCTAAATCTATCCACCAAAAACAGATGCAATCCCTAAATCTAGTCCATAGTACAAAGATGCCAGCTAAAAGATACAGACTTTGGCCACTAACTAGCTTCTCCGCTGCGGATTCGAGCCCATTAGTTCAAAAACATCACGAAATCCCACGTTCGACATCCCTGCACAAAGAAAAACCTAAGATTCATGCACCAAGGTGGAGAATTGAAGCCAGAGAAAGGGAGAAGAAGATCTCACCAGATGGCCAGTAAAGATGGAATTTTGAGATCGGCTCCGAGAGGAAGCGATGAAGAGGGAAGTAAAAGAGGAAAGGAGGCCGCTTTTCGAGTTGGAACTAAACTAATCTACCTCCTACGCCATTGCCAGCCACTCCACCACCGTCGTCTCTTTCGATCATCTGGAGATCAAGAATTAGATCGAACGGACGCGTCCTTCAGCCATGGATTAGTGCGCGTGCGATTTGTTTATGACTTCAATCCATGTTTATCCAAAATCCTTTAAAATAATGAAATAGAATATATTCTTTATCACGACAATTTCTCTTCAGAAAATATTTTCAATTCTAAACTTGTCGTTAACATAAATTTTAAGCCCATTTTTTTACCTCATCCATAATCGACTTTGTTAGTTAATCATCTCACTAAGATATTTTTATCAGTTAATCATTTTCAGACTTCTTTTTCTCAGTGATGGATTGCAGGTAACTGGTTACTTACACGGCTCTCTCACGTTGAAAAGTAAACTAATAGTATTAACTTTAAGCACGCTGGTTAGCATTAATTAATGCAGTTAGTCAAAAGCTAATGAGTAAAGTGCTTTGAATTAACTTCCATGTGTTACTTGCCAATGATCAATAACTATCTTATGGATTCACACAAGACAGGACGTCCAGGTTGTCATCCAAGCACCTGCAATTCGATCCCCAGCTACAGCGTATTTGTAAGTTCTAAATGGAAAGCGCAATCAAAAGATGTTGGACGTCTGGACTGGCCGCTGCATGCACTTCCCGATTTACTCTGGTGACCGGTGGAAAACTTCTATAGAGTTGGACCGATCACCTCCAGAGATAGTCAATGGGGCTAACTAGAATTTATCACAAGACAATTTGGAAATCAAAGTGGAGGCGATTAAATTGGGCAAATAATTTTGATATTAGATTATGAATAATCATATGAAATTTTGCACAAAATTGGACACAAAATTTCAACTTGTTTTTCTATCTGAAGATTTTCGTAATTAAACATTTTGGTTTTTTTATCTCCAAATTAAAAAGGCAAATTTTTGCATTTCATTTAGGCTATTTTTTTAATTTTTGAATCATTTTTTAATTTTATTTCGTTATCATTAATTTTTATTGTCTGCGAGATGGGGGAATCGCTAGATCGCCGGGAGTGTAGGCGGCAGCTCCGGCGGACGGCGGAAATGGGGATCCGATGCTGCGCTTCCTTCCTCGCCACTTCCTCCGCCTCCTCTCCCTTCAACGGAGCCATCTCCTGGCCTCGGATTCGCCGGCGTCGCCTTCCAGGTTCTTCTTCTCCGTCTCTTATTCGCGACGGCTTGTAATTTTCTTGTTTCTCGGATTGTTTCATCAAGGACGTGAGGGTTTGCTGCGGTTCTTTGAAGTTTGGTCGACTCCATTGGCCGGATTTGCAAGGTCTAAGTGCCTTCTCATGGAGATCTGCACGAGATTCCAACGTAAACAAAATATATGGCACGAGATAACATGAATTTTCTCCTTGAATTCTCCCGTAGATTCTCTTGTGATAAGAATCACCTAGAGTAAACTAGATATATCAAGTCGTATACCTCTATCAAAATTCATGCTCATTGAATTTGGCAAAAAAAAAAAAAAAGATGACTACGAGAGCTATGAAACACTCACATTTGGATGAAGACAGATTTTGAACCCATGACCTTGGTAACAATTTCTTAAGTCTTTATGAACTAAGCTAGTTGGCACACTTGATAGAATTTGACATTTACGATCACTGCCACTTCAACTGATTAACCCATGAATCAGAAGTCACACTGGTCGATTGGATCGATTGAGAAAACTCAGTTGAACCTAACTTGGCCCATGTGAACAGAAAAATGGGCAACCAGCTGGGTCACCAGCTCAAAGTCAGTCAATTGTTAAAAAAAAAAAAAACTACATCTTGTGCTAACTGTCAATAACTTTTTTTACATTTCAATTTTTTCATCCATTCTAGGTGTTGAATTAGTGATTTTTAAGACAATACTTGGATACAAAAATTTGAGAGGGTATAGACTAGAACTGAAATCAAATTACACTTCCTAGAAGAAAAAAATGTTTTTATGACTCAGTTAGATTGTAGAACCAAGCATTTCAGTTAGGAAAGCCTACTATTGAGTTTTATTATATAACATAGGGTGTCAACAAGGATTAATTTCTTGCTTGAAACTGTTAGCTAATTTTATATGCTTGGTGTTTGCTGAGTAAATCTGTGTACTTTGTTGGTCAGGGCTGTATCATGTATGACCGATTGACCATGGGTTAAGAAGCAGCAATAGGTCAAGTATTGACTTTGTATTTGCATGATTTCAAAATTAAGATTCTGATTGATCATTAGCAGGCTGTCTTTATTGGTCCTTCATATGTTAACAACAGTTTTAGAGTTAAAATATGTAGCTGACAAGGTCAGTTCTCAGTGATTGTGTCCTCCTGTACCATCTTAGCGGATTCCCTTGGTCTTCTAGTCATAACACTTTGACTGAATGATACTGATGAGGAATTATGTAGTTTCAGAAACAAAACATACTACCCAAGATGTGAATTATGTAGTTTCAGAAACAAAACATACTACACAAGATGTGTGTTTTTAATTAGTAAGTGTTTATGTGTTTAATGAAGTGATTCCAATATACAATCTGAAAGGAATCCATTCTTCTTCATTGTTCCCCTTCTTGCATTAGCTGTATTTTATCCTCCAATGTTTCTCCATAATCATTCGGTACTTGTTTCCCGCTTCCATCTCATCATTTTTTAGCTGAAATTTAAGTATAGTAGATCCATTACTTGAAATAATTAGCAAATCAAGATAATCAGCATAATTACTTATGACTTTATTGCTTGTCGACCAACTGAATTAGATTCCTTACCGCCATCCACCAAAGTGAGAGTTCCACCCTGCATATGAGAGGAATATACAACGATGTTAGGAACAAAATCATACTGATTGCATAGTAATATATATGAATTCAAATTTTCTTATCACAGCTGCTTTAGATGCATCCATATGCTTCATATTTATTTTGTTTGATCATATTATGAGGGTGATTAGTTGTAAATTTTATTTTTTTAACTTGCTGACTTATTTAAACACAAGGGATCTGCTAATTGGATTAGAAAAATTCAAGCATCCATCTGTGTTAACTTTTTCACAGGTAGCGGATTCTTCGTCATTTGAGAGCTACCACTTTCATGTCCTGTCAAGGCTTGGACAATATTTCTCACCTTGTAACAAACTCAGATTCATTTTTATTCATTGGAGGTCGGAGGATGACCAAAAGAAATGGCAGAGTCAAAGCGCAAAAGGAGAAACAAAGTATATTGGATTCTTGCTCATTGAAAGGGACATCTAAAGGAAAAGAGAAATGAATTAGGGAGTAATATCTTGACATTGGTGCATCTTTAATTTACTTTCAAATAGAGATTTTATCATTTGGTAAATTGTTTTAGTTTCTATGTAAGATTTCCTCTTAGTGAGGTAATTTTCTTCACTTTATCTATTTCATCCAAATTCTTTTATCACTGCTACCCTAGAATTTTCAGAAAAATAATCTTCACTTGAACAGCACAGAATAACAAAAAATATCAAAGGTTTCCTCATCTATAAACAAAGTTCACTGAACCTATATCACTATCAATCACACTTGTTCAGAGAGCCAGTTTCATCATTGGATCTTTATCAACATTCAAACTAAACAGAGAAATCTGGATGGATACAGAGACGCAGATTCCTTTATTCATTTGCTGCAACTGGCTGGCTATCAAAAAAGTGCTTCAGTTACTAACTCTAAATTCCTTTGCATCTGCAGGATAATTTAGTTTTCCAGATCTTTGGATCTACAGACGATTGTGCATTGTTCGAGTTGGATCAGTCCTTTCTAGGGCTGTTCAATGTTTGCTTATCTTAGCACATGCAACTTTATACTGGAAGAAACAGGCAGATACGGTTTGCATGCTAAAATTTCTGCATATCTTCATCGAAAGGCAAGCTGTTGTGGGGCATGCATGCAAAGAAGATCTAATCTGAATTGGATGTTCTCATACACTTCTTCAGTGGTTAATCTTTTACAATCTCACATCCATGGATGTTGGTACAGTTACAAATATTTTAGCCCTCAACATAACGTGGTTTGCGTGGCCTCTTCCGACACAAGTCCTTCCTCTTTGGCCTTCATGACAGCCCCATTTGCAGATACACAAATGGTGGGACAGCATCTGCTCAGCTCTCCCCTCACTTCCCCCTTCCTACTTCACTAGTTATACTTGCATTTGTTTGATTCAGCCTTGTGTCTGTATTCTACACTGCCTCCATTAACCTCTCCTCCAACAAGACACTTACTGCCACTTCATCTTGCAAGTTCCCTTTTATAGATGTCTACCAGGAGGTCTCGCTCAAGGCGGGCTAACATGTCGTCGAGGATCACCGACGATGAGCAGATCAATGATCTCATGTTGAGACTCCAAGCAATTCTTCCTGAAGCCTGGGTTGGCAGCGATGGCAGGGTAGGTTGTCTTGAGCCGAGGAGCTTAGTGATGAGTTAAAGGGTGTTGCATTGTGAATGCAGGTGTCAGCTGGTAAAGGTTCTGCAGGAGACTTGCAGCTACATCAGAAGCTTGAACCGGGAGATAGATGACTTGAGTGAGAGGCTGATGGAGTTGCTCTCCGCGACAGATATTAGCAGTGCTCTATTCTGCACTGTCATCAGGAGTTTATTGATGTGATGCAATTTGCATTGTGTTAGTTCATTGATTTGTCAACTCAAGTGAGGAAATTGATATGTAGATTAGATAGAGCTCCCAGGTTTCTGCCTATTAATACCGACTGTTTGAGGTAGTACTGCTTGCTTTGCTTTACTCTTTTTATTTTAATATTTTAGCATTGATGATTAAAATAAGTCGTTTCTCCCTTTCGGTGCTAAGATTGATTCTCTTATATACGTCGATCTTAGCCAAAAGTCCTAGAAATGATCACTAAAATGCCCTGCTTAACTTCAGCAAGATCATATAGTAATTACAAAATCAAAATAGACAAAAATATTTGTATAAACTATTTACTTTTCCAAAACATTTCTCAACTCATGTTCTCACTCTCTATGCATTAAAATCCATACAGTAGTATGGATTAATCACGCTCAGATACAACTGCTGTTTCTGGTTGTAGTTTGAATTAACTCTTCGCAGTGGCCTGTTGCTTTATTGCCCTCGTTATTATCACACAAATGCGTTATCTAGACGATTATCAAGCATCCAAAACTTTTTCCAGCTTTAAAAGTCCCTTCTTGGAAGATCGATAAAAACTTCAAGAATTGCTATTGCTGCTGCTGCTGCTGCACACCAGGGGCGGGGCAACAGATTGCATCTAATGTTTCTTTTCTGCATATAATTGATTGATAATACAACTTTTCATCCATAATAATTAATACCACATATCTTTAAATGCATTTTAATTCATATTAAGCATAAACTTTAATACTCAAAATTATTATTATTAAATGGTAAAACACATATTCCTAAATATATTGAATAATTTAAATATCCTATTAAATAACACATATATTCAAAATATATTGAATAACTTTGATGGTAAAAAATACCACATATTACAAATGAGTGTGAGGTTGCATACACTCTATAAATTAAGATTGCAATATCTTCACTCACTCACTTTTGGCTGAAATAAAAAAATGACTCCTTCTGTTTAATCTCATCATGATAGAGATGTTAACCATTCGAAAATACAGATTATGGGACGTTGAAACTCCGATTAGTTCGTTGGTTACTTGTTAATTTGAAAGAATAACTACATTGCCAGAATTATTATTAAATCAAAACTTTCTCCCCCAAAACATTAACAGATGTTTATATAGACCTAAACTCTAAGAAAGATTCCTTATAAAAAAGGAAAATTTCTTAACAAACTCTAAAAGAAATAATCCTCATGAAAAATTTCTTAACAAACTCTAAAAAAAATATTCATAATGAAAAATTTCTTAACAGACTCATGATAAAGAGGACATCTTAGATGTATACTATTTTTATTTTATCTTATAAGCTACTTTATAAATATATTATTTTATTCAAACACTCATACTTACTAATTTTAATTGTTAATTATATTACAACTGCATTGCACGGGTAAAATATAGTTTAAATATATAATTAAGTTTTTGATACCTACAGAGTTTACTCTCGTACCGGTTAGTTCCTGCAGTTACAAGACAACAACATACAACTAATCAATCCGAAATACCATCCAATTCGCTCACTTCTTTATCCAGTCAGAAAAATAAGCATCTGAGCCAAAGCAGCAAGACCTCCATGTACATAAGCTCGTCATAAAAATACTGTTCCTCAGTATGTCATGGAGCTGAACTAGCTAGTTCTTGATGCTTTTTTTACCACGTGCTGCAAGCTTTGATGCAGCCTCTTCTTCAGACAAGGGAAGGTAATAGATCCTTGGTGTTGCCTTTGTTTTCTTAAACAGATCGTCGAGTGTCAGAGCAGGTGGGTCTGGTTCCCTTGGCGGAGGTGGGGGGAGTTGCTCTCTTACAGGCTGAGGATCAGGCTGTCTTTGCGCGGGAAACGGCGGTTGGTGCAGTTTCAGAGAATGCTGGCGAACAGGAGGTTGAGCAACCTGAGGTTGCTGAAAGTTTGCAGCCTTGGGGGTGTTTGGGTTCGAGGAAATGGAAGCTGGGGATTGTGGTGGGGCCTCAGTTCGTGCCTTGACTTCTTGGGGGTCAACAAACTCAGCGACCAAAAGATTTCCACCGTTCGGAGGCCACTGCAGATTGTAAACAGCATTGCGTGTTGCAGTGGCTTCCTCCACTGAAGAATACTGCAAAAACAAAAAAACTATCCAGTAAGACTAAATAGAAATTAACTAATGTCCATTTGTAAGAGAGTAGATTTCAATACTTTGAAAATAGTGAAAAAACATAATTAGACAAGCTGAAGGGATAGAGGTTGATGGTGTAAAAGGTAATGGGGGATACTAGTTTACATGGATAAAAAGATATAAAGATTTGTCTTTTACTGGGGAACACTTGAATCAGACCAAAAAATGGCATGCATGCATGAACAAATAGGAGAAGAGGAAGAAATAGGGGAAAAGGCTTTTATTGGAGAGGAAGAAGGCTGCTGATGCTACTGCTGCCAGTGCGGTGTTGTTCCAAGAGAGTCTGGCGTCACCAAAACCATTACGATAAATATTAACTGTTTAGTTATGATAGTAACTTAGAGCGCCAGAAACTATTAAATATATCAATAGCATAATAAAGAAACTATTAAATATGCAGGTAACACAGCATAACAGACAGGATATATACAAATCTAGAGCATGTGTTTAAAACAAAAGTTACCTGATTATGAATGTCAAATAAAATTTAAATTTCATCATGAATAGGATTTCCAATAAATAAAGGCATTCATGTGTTTACCATAATATCTCAAGATATAACAAAACATTCCTTATTTACCATGGTTTAACCTAATGTTATTAGTTCTAGTAAGTGACAATCAAGTGCCATCAAGTTGAATTTAGATTGAACACCTAAATTAAATGCTAATATTATTAATTATAAACGGAGAACGAAACAAAGATAACTATAACTGTAAAATATTAAGACTTATATCATGTTATTGAGCAAAGCATTGAAAATGAACTCTCTCCAACAGCTTCAAGATTCTCAACTAAATCAACATGAATATACTTATATTCATGGATGCATTCATTAAGTGAAAAAGGTACAGAGACTGCAACATTTAGGAACAAAAGTTCCTGCTTAAACTGGTCATGGACACTTGTTTTAAGTACAAATATATTTCCTCAGTTTTTATAATTATCCTCACTCCTTCCATCTTCTCCTTCCTGCAGCAAAAGGCACCCATAAAAATAGCCTTCATGAAAAATGACAACAGAGACAAAGCTAAGGTAGCCGAGATTCACATCTAATGGTCAATGTAAAAAACAGGGGACCAGCTTTGAAGACAGTATGAAAAAAATACAAAGAACAAAGAAGAAATGAAGAAAAGAAATCAGCAGAGAAAGAAATGACAGTATCAAAGCCAGTTGCACTGAGTTTAAACTCTGGTACTCAGTTGCTTTATGTATCAAACTCTATACACAATTGCATCCTACCACTGGTAAGCTCCATAGTCACATTATCGAGAAAATCACTTTGATGGTTCCACCTTAAACTTTCCATATAATCTAGAGGGCATGAAATCCTCCTCCTGAATAAAGAGGTTTCACTTTATTTCCTACCAGCTAACAATCAAGCATATTTAATTATTTGAGATAAAGCATTAAAATTCTTCATTAGTATTTCAACCCTGTACGATTAAGCCAAATCTACCATGTGCACCTTACTGTCAACAATGGTTGTAGCATAATCTTATGGGTAACTCGTGGTCTGGTATCTCCAAATGGAGAATTGGAACATAATGGTCCAAAAACATGCTGCATGCCTCAACAAACAGCCATGCTAAGTTCAGCTAAGACACTATCCAGAAAGTTGGGTATCTGTGTGGATGTTGATCAACCAAATGGACAACAGATGCCCAATCAAGACATAATGAAGGAAACAAAGCATCAAATATTTTTATTTCTAAAAATAATACAGTACAGATATTGAACAACCCTAAGTCTATGTCTACATATTGAAATAATATAATGATGTCAATTCCTAGTTTTAAATTTTAAACTATAAGATTATCTAGGAGTAAATTAAGTATAAAGAACAATTACCCAACAACAAGATTGCAAACCAAATAACCATGAGGTTAAAAAGTAAAGAAGGAAAGTAAGGCTGACAATATATCATGTAGGACATACAGTCACATAGCAGTGGGTCTTAATGTGGTCCATCCAGAAACTGCAAACGGTTCCAGCTTTTGCAAGCAGCTCTTGAACAGCTTTAAGAGTAAAAGGGCGCAAAAATCTGTCGATTCTTAATGAAGTAGTTGCGGGTTTCTGTGATGGTGGAACTGCATGATTTAGAACAGCATTCAGTCAAATAAGATTATTCAAAATGTGAAATAAAACTAGGTAATACAAATCAACTAATCTCACCAATCCGTTCCCTTTGAGAATCTCCAGATGGCTTAAAATCAGATTTAATAAATGTGCGTCTAGGAGTAATTTCAAATGTATTCTTAGGTGTACTTGATGTACTGAGGTTAGATAATTGGCGTTCAGGAATTTTAACAGCATCTGAATTCCAACGCCGTTGCCTCTTGGGAACCTCATTGATTGCAACAGCTTCTTGGTCTGACCAAAAGGGACATTAAATTGATTGCTTCACTACTGAAGTAGTATTGTACCAAGTAAGAAACACAGCGGTAAAAAAATAATGACCCAAAAGACTAATATAAAGTAGAATATTGAAACAATATAATCTACTAAACTTGGATCATATTTGAAACACAAAAAATAGAATATTGTGAACAATATATAAAAAGAAGCAAGTAACGAATACAAAATAGTAATTTGGCCATAACAAAAAAGGTTGGTTGATGAGCAGTGTAGATACTACTATGATTAGATGAGAAATAGCAGCACAAACACAGCTAAAACTCCAATGTAGCACGTTGCATTACAAAGAATTTAAAATAGCTGCACAAAATTATATATAAAAACCTAAATTGCAGCCAATGCACTATCCCAACACCTTGTTCAAACAATCAGTAAAGCTACTATCAGAAACAACAAATATCACATATTTCCACATGCAACAATCAGTTAATCATCTGCAGATTATGTATCAAAAGTTTCCATTGAACTACAAAGATATGAAGCCAAACTGCAAAGAAACTTACCTATTAAAACTATCAAGATATCTGTTTTGCATCCACAGTCAAACGGATAAAATGACTGAATCAAGTTGATTTTTTTAGTACAAAAATTGAAATTCACAAATGCTAGCTATAAAGCTCTACGTGCTAAGAAAGCAACTGGTTATTTCCATTAAACAACAAATTAATAGTTTCAACTGTTTGGCGATGGTTATATAGATCTTGTTCCACCATTAAATAGTAAACAAGAGTATATAAGGCACTACTATTGGTAATATCCAGACTTTTTAAATTACCTTTTTGATTACGCTAAATAAAAATTCTTTAGTCTCTCATTATCCCTTGTACCTTGAACTCTAATCTGTTTATCTGATTTTACAAGTACCTTCAAGATTGACATAATTCAGGCTAAAGCAGTGCATCATTTTCACAGTACAGCATACTGTCATGGCTATATGCTCCATCTGGTAGAAAAAGATTAAGTTTTCCTGTACACTGCCAAGAACTTAGCCTTTAAAAACAGATAAATAAGTTGTTACATGCCACATAGGATTCAAGTTGAGGAAGGACCAAGTTGGAACGTTAAACCAATTTAGTTTGAGCCATTTTCATACATAAGTCATAATGGATGACAAATGTTGCAAGGCAGTTTAGCTTATATGCTTTTAGATTTTGCAGTGGACTTCACTCTATGAAGACAGAACCTATTAAATGTGCTTAGACCTAGGGTTATGATACCATAATGATAGAGCAAATATTTGTCACCATACTCAGTAATGAAAATAATATTATTCAAGAAAGGAAAATAGCAAATAAAATCAAATGGTCTAACACAACATTAGAATTGCCATTACCTTCTAACTTTCTCTTTTCAGTAAGGACTGTTGGCTTCTTGATGTCTTCATCAATGATTTCCTCCATAATCAACCCATCCTGCTTAACGTCAATGTTTTTTATATCACTAACAACAAGCTCCTGTGTCACCTCAGTTTTTTCAACCAATTCCTCAGTCTTGATATTGGAATCGATGTTCTTACTCTCCAAGACATCATCCTCCATCAACTCATCACTTGAACTCCTATCCAAGTTCAATTTTTCTGGAGACTCTTCATCGAGATTATCTTCTTTCTTGCCTTCATCAACAAATATACTCTTTTTAATTTTTGTATCTTCCAGGGAAACCAGGTGCTTAACTTGCTCGTTGGCATCATGCACAGTCTGCAGATCGCCACCTAGTGAAGGAACAATGTTGGATGATGGTTGAACCATCTCCTGCTTAACAACCTCTTTTTCTAGATGAAAGTCATCAGCATTTAAATTATCCTTTAGTTTATTCTTTTCAATAATTGACACAGAATCAATAGGAATGGACTCACACTTAACCTGGGATCCTAAGTCTAGGCTGACCACTGATACCTGATTGTGTGATTCAGGGCTGATTTCCTCAAGGGGCAGGTTTGAATTGTCTTGCACTGGTTCATCGGGCTTTTCTTCAGATCTTGTTATGACTGCATCCGAATCGTGCTGCAAGGTCATAGTATGGCTCTCAGTTGCACCATCTTCTAGGGAGACCAAGTTAGCTTCTGTTTCTGAAGTGGACGCATCCAATCCTGAAGAAACTGTCCTAGCATCTTCCACTTTCAAGTCTTTGTTGGTCACTTCTGAAGTAGCTTCTGTTGCAACATCACATACAGTCTTTCCAAATTTTGTATGACCATCACAAATGCCAGCTTTGGTAATGTTGGCACTGTTGGCATCTTTATCAACCATAGCGGCATTGGAGAAGTCATCTTGTTCATCTGGATCTTTAACTTTGTTAACCATAGGGGCGTTATCTACTTCATAATTTTCTGTCTGAACTTGCACACTGTCACTCTGATCTTCCACCTTAGGTTCATCTTTTTTGACTTCATCGTTCACTTTTTCTTCAATGTCCATAATCTCAGCATCCATTGCTTCAGCTAACCTCCTTACCAGTTCATCCTTCAGGCCTCTTACTGGGAGTTTTCTTCTCTTCAGCTCTTCTTTCAATTCTGTGACCCTCCACTGGTCAATGGATTTATTGTTGAGCACCGGATATGGCGATGACATACTTATAGACTGCAGTCCTACAACACATGATTTTCTTTAAAAAAGTTGACAAATTGCACAATATGATGCGGAACTATGTAACGAAGGAGAAGAGTTGAGAAATCACGAAATTCTAGAAACATAATGCAACGATCATCACACTGAAACATAAAAGCTCAAATCTGAAACAAAGAAACTTTTGAAATGGTCAAAGAAAAACAACAACAATCAACATAAGCGAAATTGCGAAGGAAAACTAAAAATCTTTTAAAAACTGAAAGTAAATCCTGACTTCTTGGGCAAACTGAACCATTTAAGTATGCAACAGCAAGCAATCCACAAAAAAAAAAACTACAAACCATAATCACCCGAGAAGAAGACCACAAGTACCAAAACTCTAATGCAAGCTCCTAAACCTTTACTACCATGAAAACACCATCAAGGAGCGAAGAACCCACCGTGAAGGTAGCTACACGAGAAGTGGGACGGTCGAGGGCTTAGAAGAAGCCAGGACGAGAAACCCTAGTTTCAGGACAAAAAAAAAAGATAGATATTAGATCGCAACGAAAAAGTAAATCCAAAGGAACGAATCTCAGGGGAACGGTCGCAGCCACCTTAATCGTCTTTCCTACCTGAAACAAAAAAGAACAAGAAAATTATAAAAAATAAAAGTTTAATCCACGAAGAAGATGAAAGAATGATCTCTACGGCGAGGAAGCGGCACTGGGAGACAGCTCTTTTCTAGGGTTTGCTCGCGCTTTCCATCGATTTGGCTCCAAGCAGGAGCGGAGAGGGAGCGACAGGAAGGCGAAGAGGAGAGAGGAAAGGGCGAGGGTTTGTGGTCGGGATGTAAGACGGCTACCGTAGTAGGCAGGTATTTATAGCCCCGGTCTGTCTAGACGAAGCACACCAGAAAGGATCGGTCCGGAAATGGTCAGGTCAAGTCCGGTCCGTTCTGGTTACAAGAGATGGAACGAGTGAGGAGTCATAGTGCCCCCATTATTTTTTAATTAATAAATAAACCTATCATTATTTTTTATGAGGTTTAAATTTACGGTAATTTTTCAAATCCCGAACTTGATTTGGGGTATTATTCCAAACACGTACTTCAATTCACGTACTTCATTTTTGAATTGATCTGGTTCGTCTCATTTTCTTTTCCATAATATCTTTTGAACTTTTTTATATTCATCCATGAAAAAAAATTTTTGAACCACTTTATTTTTTTCAAAAAAACTTAATCTCCTCTCTCAGTTCCGTTTGTTCACTTTCGAATTACTCTCAAATAGGACATGAATATATTCAAAAATTTGATGAGTATATAAGTCTTTGAAATCATTCTAAATTCTTAAATTTATTAGTCACTTTTGGATGAAAAATTGATGAATCTTCATTATTCAAAAAATAAAAAATTTGATATATTTGAAAAAAATGAAATCCAATGAATTCATTTGTAGTATCGGTTAATGAATATGATCGTGATGCACTTTTGATATCATTTATTATACTTGAATTGAATTTTTAAAAATCATTGCTCTTAGTAGAGTGTAACGCAATGGTGTTTGATGACATGGATGTAATAAGAAAATTAAACGGAGCATATTGGAGTTGTTTGGAGTAATTTGGATATCTCTAGATTCATCAATAGACAAAATTGATTGATAAATCTAGAACATTCTAAAAATCAAAACTTTAATTTTGTTTATTATGGGAGAGTCCCATGAACTTATTTGTGATGTCGAATAAGTATCATCGTCATACCATTTACAATGAGGCTCTGACATAATTTCTCAAGACAGGTACGAGTTTTAAAAAAATTGAATTCAATACAGTGTACCACGATAATGTTTGATGGTTGTTACTATGTGATAGAATCGTCGTTTATGAATTTTGATATTTTTTTTAAATTGTAGAATTGTGTGATCATATCCTCCTACATGAGGTATGTTTCAATACTTACTTCTCGACATATAACTGTGGAACTAAGCTAACGTGCTCGGGGTCTACAATCTTTTACTGCACTTTAAGTGCTTATTTAAATTCTTCTAAATATTTTATCACTAAAGATAAGAATATAAATGAGTAAAAATTTAATTAAATTAAATTAATGATTGAATTTTAAAACAGGCGCAGCAACATCTGTCGCCTTTCGCTTTCACTTTTCTTTCTTTAACAAGATTAATTACATTTGGGAAAAATTTTAATTAATTTTATCAAAAATCAATATTTTATTAATTTAATTTTAAAAAAATTTCAATTCAATTTCGATTAAAATTTTGAAGCTTTGAAGCGATCGTTCAATCCTAACAAGAGTTTCTAAAATATTTGAGTAGAAAAACAGCTTCATTCATTACAGTGACAGTGATACAGGAAAAGGCGAATTGAACAACTCAGATTATCATACATACATTATTTTTCAATAATCAGGTACAACAGACGCACAGAGAAAACAAGCAAAAGATGATACTACTCCACCAGCTCAAAATTCATAATCACATAGGGATCGATCTCTTCTCTGGATATGCTGAAATAAGTCTGAATTCCGGAAATGAATTCCAGAGTTTGGAAATCTGGGAATTACAGAAATGGGGACTCACTCTCGAAGATGACTTGAATCAGTTGGTTCTCTGAACAATGGAAACTATGACAGTTACATCATCAAGTTTACCTCCTGTGAACGTAGGATATCCAGATACAAGGGCTGCGTCTGCAAATGGACTCCTGGCCGATGCTGATCTCCCTACTTCCTGTGCCCTCATCGCCAGGTATTCCGCAATCTCCTGAAATATCGAAAAGCATCATCGTAAAGTATATGAAAAGTTGAACACCAAAAGTTTTCTTTTTTTGTAAGTTCATTGTTAGGATCTGACCCTTGGCTTCAGACTTGCGTGCAGGGATTTGGACACAATGGCTGCTATTTCTTGCTCATATAGATTGTCGAATAGGCCATCGGTTGCAGTCACAATAGCGTCGCCTTCATACAAGCCAATTTTGTAGCTCTACAAGTCAAGAAGATGCATATAAGGATAGTGCCAGAGAAACCAATGGATTTAGGATTTAAGATTTAGGATTCATAGTTGATGGTAGTTGAAAAGGGAAGAAAATATATTATTACCTCGATGTACCTTGAAGGGTCTTCTCCCCTCTCAATCTGCAAAGGGAAGTTGAAACCGTAAACCATCGGAGTGGATTTTCTGAAAACGGTGCCATTTCTTATCAAAATGAATCCAGAATCTCCAATGTTGGCAACATGAAGAACCTATATAACATATATAAAATTGAATGTTAAAAGAGTTCTCATGTTGATCCTGATCAATCCCAAAATTAGACAAATTAAATACTCCAAAAGGCCCCAAAAAATGCACCTGTCCATCAAAATAACCAACCAAGACTGTTGAGGAGCCCAGAGAACTCACTTCGGCAGCACTTTTGACTAGAATTTCATTTGGATTACATCCTTCATATTTAGAGGCAAATCTCTGACAATTCTCCATCAGTTCTCTGGCATATAGCCCCGCATTGATTCCTGAAACATAAGATTGCAAGGAAACATAATGGGGACACATGTAAAGACATAACAATAGATTTTTCTGACCCTATCTTTTCTATGTAGATAATGTCAGAAAGATGTGGCTTAACATGTTCACAGAAAGTTCAGAAAATTTTATGGAATTGTTATCCTATAATGCCTTAAGTATATACAGGAACTTTCTAATAATAAAACAAAAAGAAGAAATTATAAACCATAATAGAATCACACCATAAGACTATAGACCAAGTTCAATATTTTGTAGGGAAGATGTGCTTCCAAAATTAAGTTTACTGATCATAGTGCCCTTTTGTTGAAGTACTTGATTAATATTCTTTATTTTGAGAGGCTTAGGTGCCTCCCTCTTTTACGGTGAAAATTTTAATAGCAAGGCACATAAGAGAGATAGTCCCTAGGTTTATGACAAGGTCAGATAACCTAAGTAACCAAGCGTTTTGGGTTTTACTTGTGGGCACTTCTTTTGCTAGAAAACTCCAACGTGAAGTATATAGATGCCAATGAAAGCAAAGGGATTGCAGATTTTGTGATGGAGGACAATCTCAAGGTGTGACTACCATCGACCTATAAGCACCAAAATTAGTAGGCATGTACCATCCTTCCAGGTAAGGAGAGGACAATTGACGATTTATGGGGTGGGAGAAACCTGAATAAGGGCTCAGTTAAATTATTGCTTGCAATTCCTAAAAATATAATAATAACCAAGAAAATGCCTCTCTTGCATCAAAGATGCTAATTGCTAAAGCGTTTCAAAAGTTTCTAGCTTAAGGAGTTGGATAATACAACGAGACTTCAGATTAAAGATCAGTTGCACTTAAATAAGTTGATCCAAGCATGTCCACACACTTGACTAAAGCTTAAACTACTTTGTTGAAAAGGCAACTACTTCAAAGATTCATCAACAATCACTAAATACACAACATGATACTTGTATGTATGTGATTAAAGCAAAAGACCTACATTTGGGGTTCAAACTCAATCCTCAAATATAAACCACCAAAGTATTGGATTGATAATATTTTTGACTAAGATAAGGTTAAGAAAGTGCATAAATTATCGTAGGCCTTTTTTCTGTGTGCTTAAACAATAATGAACTTCAAGAATAATCAAGGAAAAAAGAATTGCCTAAAGAAAGGGAAACACCTTCTAGGGACCATTGGCCTACACCATCAGCTACACCAAACCAATTATTTGATGAGATAAAGTAAGCATCTTCACCACCTGTTGACGCCTGGAATTAAAATTTTAAATCACTAACCTTGAATTAAATCAAACATTGTGAAACTGATTTTTCAATCATAACAAAATAAAAACAGCCAACTGAAAGAAAGACTGAGAACAGTGAAAAGGAGATATTTTGGTCATTCAAGATTGCAATGCTGAAAATGCATGAACACATCCTAAGTTTCTATCATCATTTCCACCAATTTTGATCTAATAGATTCAGCAGAGTTAATTAAAAGCAAGGAAAGTAGCTCTTTTGTCCATACTTTAACCACCATACTCATGTATAAAGATCAGATGTGTTCAAGGAACTCAGTTAGTATGAAAAGGTCAGATGTCAACACAGGAATCAAAATGTTCAATTATTGGAAAAATCTTTGATGGAGAAATAAAATAGCAGGTTATCTGAGAGATAGAGATGGATCAACAGCAAAAAGAATAGATTTCCTGTCATACGACATTGATTAGCTCAAAGCAGTAAAGAATCAAGTATCCAAGAAATTAAAGGTTCACTATTTGTTTGATTCAACAATGAGATGCTTCACTCAAGATATCTCTCTCATAAAAAACATTAGTGACAAAATATAGCGCCAAATACAAGAGGAGTAGTTGAAGAAGTCTGAATCCAGGACCTGATTTTAAATTGTGTTGAGGACAAAACTTGCCAACCTAGCAGTTTTTACGTCCTTCCCAGGAGATGGTTCATCATTTCAGTCAATAGTGGACCAATTTTCTAAAGGATTTAACTCATACAATTATTGTTCCAATACCTTTGAAGGATGGGGTATGATTGCAGCTCCAGAAGATAAGAAAAGGAAATCTGCTGGTGCCATGCCCACACTGGATTGGATAGAAATAAAAGTAGTGTTATGTATGAGCCAAAACATGTATTGACCAAAAACATCTAACAGAAGGTATTTGCAAGAAGGATATATATATATATGCACGTATGAACATACAACCTATGATATCATTGTACTTTACTCAGAATCAAGGAAAAGAGATTACTGTACCTATCTGGACTTTCATCTGCACTACTCTCCTGGTGTTTTCCATCTTCGGTATTTCCATCCTTCAAACAAAAGGATCATCAAAATTAAGCTTATGTGCAGAGATAATCATTTGTCAGTGACTTTGTTGACCAATTTATTAACTTAATCTTACTAATAGAAACATTCTTTTAATACTTCTGTAAGACAAGTAGTCACTCTCTTGTTTTTGTAAATGTATAACCAATTTTAATTCACCTATGTAAGCTGACAAAATATACGAGTGGACATAAAAGAAGAAACAATTTCGGTTAAAGAAGGCAAGACATTGTCCCAGTAGATTACAAAAAAATTAAAAAATTCACTGTGTGTGAAAAGACCACCACCAAAAAAGTAAGCAAGCATAGTAACAAGAGAAGAAAAAAATTATTCAACAATTTGCTTCTGTGACATCTAACCGTAGCTTTATTAGCATTTATTGTGCTTTCACCACCAACTTCATCAAACACGTACACGTTTTCATAAACTATAAGTTAAGTGAATGTCAAAGAAGAAATATTTATGAGTCGTGCAAATAATTAGTTGGGGGATGTTATGACCAAATCAAGAGGTAGATTAGCAGTAGTTAAGGATATTTGACTCAACCACAGGGCAAGTGTTTCAACAATCGTTTGACAAAATGTGTCCAACTATTCTCAGGTTATGTATGTTACTAAAAAAAAATCTAAAAGAGGATCAATGGCTTGAAGATTACCTCAATTATACTTCCACTGCTATCACTGTCCATTGAATCATCCTCCCAGGAAGGAATTTCTTCCAAAGCCACATCTGTGATGTCCTCAGATTTACAAGAGGCTTGTGAATCATCAATTTTTTTAATTTGAGCTTCAAAATGCTCAACTTTCTGATTATCTGGTTTTTCTAGAACCTTCTTGCCACCAGTATGTTGAAGCATTCTACCACTAGAATGATCTTTTGTTTCAAGATCCACATCTTGACTACTTAGTTGGCTAAAATCTTGAATTGCTTCAGAGGTTATTCCATTGGGGAAGCTTACTCCAAACTTTGCATCCTTGTCAGAAATTGTCTCTTCTCTAGGTTCCAGTGGTTCTCCTGGATCAGTTGCAACAACAGGGTCATCCTTCGATTCATCATTTTCACCAAGAAACTTCAGCTCTATTTTGTTGCCATTTATTCGTGAGGCTCGATCTTCCAACGACAGAACAGCCAAATCAGAACTTTCATCTGCCGACTCAACCAACTGATTTCCCTGCGAAGCAATAATTTCCATATCAGTAGTTTGCAGTACCTTTACTTTCCTGGAAGCATCGTCTTCTCCGAAGTCATGGCTGAACTCCTCATCGATATTTCTACTAACGTCTGGAGAGTTTACTATTATTTCCTGACCTTCGATCAAAGATGCAACATCTTCTCCTACGGAGACACAAGTTTCTTCGTCTGGTTCTGCAACTGTCCTGGATGCTTCAATGTCTCCGTTAATATTTTGCATCTTCTTCTCCAAAAAGGAAACCTTTGCTTCTCCTGCCGTCTTCTCCACACAGACGCTAAATTCAGTTTTTTCAATCGCATCAACCAGTTCCAACCCTTCGTCTCTTCCTTCCCTCAACGCCACCGAATCCGAAACCTGCGCCCGCTGAAGACCGGATCTTTTCCTTGTTTCCTGATTAACTTCACAGAAACTACTCTGCTTGGATTCTTCTGATTCCATTTTCTCCAATATTTCCTCACCCCTATCAGATACAGAGCTCTCAGAAACAGCGACCTCCTCTCGCTTCACCTCGTTGGCATCACCATACTTGAAGACGACGCTGCCGTGGGAACGCTCTGCCGAAACCACCAGCAGAAGTTCCCCAAAAGAAAGATCATAAAGAAAAAAAAAAAAGGCGTCGTCAAAACTTCAGCCCCTACCTCCGATCCTCGGTAGATTAAAAGAGCAAAAAGCAAAATGGAAAAGAGTCTTCAGTAGCAGAAAACGCCGATAACCTCGACAGGTAATGAGAGGAGATCCTCAATCTGTGAGTCGTGGGATGGATGGGCGGGCGGGAGAGCGAGCGGCGGAGTGGGAGCGGCGGCGGGGTGAGAGGCGAGAACTCGAAACACGCAGAGGAGAGAAGGAAGAGATCGAGGATCCCAGCGAAGGGGACCTCCGCCATGAACAATCAGCAGCCGGCGGCGGAGATTGGCTTTCACATAGTAATGGAAGTCCCGAATGCGGCGGTTTTGTTCGGTACCGTCGCTGCTGCGGAGGGCGGTGGGAGGAGCGGATAAAGATGGGGGAGACGGTGTGGGACACGTGCAAGGGAAACGCGTTTCTCCTACAAGCCTTATCCCAATTCTCTCGTGGGTACGTGTGGACCCGACCGCCCCCGTACAACCACGGGTAATTTAATTAAAAGTTGGATTAATAATAATTCATTAAGTGCCCCAAAATATAGCTGTAAAATTAAATAAATGTATATATATATATATATATATATATATATATATATATATATATATATATATATATATACACGAGGATGCTATCCTGCATGACACGTCCGTGCGCGATGCCCTGACCCATCGCCGTTGTCGCAGTCGGTGCTTCGTCCGGCGGCGGATTTCGATCGAATAGTGGTCGGAATCCGACGAATTTAATCGGAAACAGGGTTGATCGCGGTCGACAGTGGCGCGCTCCACTGTCAACCGCGCGATCGGGTCGGATTCCGACCAAATCGCGGCCAAAGACTGATCGAGAAAGAACCATCGTACGACACCGGCCCGTCCTCTACCGTCCGACGATCACGATTTGGTCGGAAACAGGGTCGATCGTGGCCGGCAATAGCGGCACCATTGCCAACCCTATTTCCGATCGAATTACGTCGAATTTCGACCACTATTCGATCGGAATTCGACGCCGGACGGAGCGCCGACGAGCGACGCATCGATCGCACCCAAGTCGACGGTAGTCGGACGGTGCGGCAAGGGCAGCGACGACGATGGCGGATCGCGGATGTCGCACACGGATCGCGAATTTCATATCACGCAGCATAATATTACCTATAGAAATTGAGATATGAAAAAGTTTAAAATAGATAATATATTCTATTTGGATAATTTATTGTACTTACAAGAGGAGAAGAAACAGAAAATTAGAATTATCTATCAATATCCTTTTGAGTTTTATTCTTGAAAAAATTTGACATCATGAAATATGAGCGATTAGACACTGAATAATGACTACATTATATAAGAAACGATGATGCAAAGATAAAATACCTAAATAGATAAATTAATTTAAAAATTAATACTTTAAAATAAAATTATAATTAAAATATTTTTAAATTTTTCTTTCCCTACTTTATATTCTAAATCAGAGTGTAAAAATTATGACGATTCATGAGCATTGAAAGGTAAATTTTATCTGTCTCTCTCTTCTTCTTAATTATCAAAATTTTTCTTGCTCTTATTTATCCTCTCCTTCTTTTATCTGTTTTTTCATCACTAAATAAAGCGTAAAGATTATATTGATTAGAAAAAACAGCTGTATGCACCTCATCAATTAATTTTATTTTATTAATTTCAAATTTAAATAAAACTTGAGTGTGACCATGCAACTTCCTGCTTCACAAGAAGTTAAAAACTCTCAAATTGAAAGACTACCTTAGTTCATATCCTCTTCCCATTATCACTAAGTTTTACTGTCAATTAACGACGTGGGGCCAGCTCAATCAATAATTAAACGATAGAGAGATTATGTTTCTCACCACCTCACGGACGTGAGCATTATCTCATGCCCATGCATGCAAGCCCTCGCCCACGAGACAGAGATAAAGGAAAAAGATTCACCAACTAATTGATTTACCTTTAATCGTATCTCTCTCTTGAAGATGAATTAACCTAACTAATGATGTGCTTGTTTAATAATTTAAAATATCTACAATTCGTTTTCTGTGAATTTTCATGGAATGAACATTAAGCATTGTTCTATCTAAAGAAAGCATTCAGGCATTCAGCAGCAGACGATCGGCTAAATTTCCGCTCAAAGCATTGTTCAGAGGTCCGTCGACGACGAACCAGTCCGATGTGAAAAAGTAAATCTTAGACATGTACAAGTACCGCCACTCGTCGGCATAAATACAGGAAAACAGAGGTACACGGCACTCTTCGGTCCCTCTCTCTCTCTTGTGCTGGTAAACTGGTTCGGTGTCGTTGGAGATGCAGAGCTATGATGATGGAGGTGGAAGAGCGAGTAGGCATAGTAACTCGCGTCCGCAGCAGCAGCAGCGGTTGATAAGGCCGGCGAGGAGGGTTCAGGTCATCTACTACCTCAGCAGGAACGGCCAGTTGGAGCACCCCCACTTCATCGAGCTGCCTTACCTCCCCAACCACCAGCTTCGCCTCAGGGATGTGACGGAGAGACTCGCTGTTCTGCGAGGCGAAGCCATGCCTTCCCACTTCTCATGGTCTTGCAAGAGGTATGTACGTAGTTATCGAGTCGTCTCCCTTGATGTAGCACATTTGTTCTGTTTTCTTGCTTTTCATTGGCCATGGAAAATTAAGGGGCTACAAGAATGGGTACGTGTGGAATGACTTGACCGACGACGACGTTATCTATCCGGCCGACGGAGTTGAGTACGTGCTCAAGGGCTCTGAGATCTTCCCTGACAGTTATGGTTAGCTTAGGATCCTTCTTGAGATTAGGAGTTTCTTGATTTAGGGAGAGATTTAGCTTGAAATTTATGTGGCAGAAGGTTTCCGGCACATTCCTACCAGCGGCAGGCGGCAGAAGCCACTCCCGGTCTCTAACAAATTTCACCTGGAATCGGAAGAGGAGGAGGAAGAAGAAGAAGAGGTATTGATGAAGGAGGAAGAGAAGAACAAGGGGAACGGTAAGAGCTCCGCGAGCGATGACGCCGGCCGCTGCTCTCGCGGCGTGTGTACGGAGGAGATGGAACGAATCGGGACTCGGATCGAGATGCCGCTCGACGACTCTTCCCCGCCACCATCCACGACCTCCTCGGACAAGCCCGGCGGCAGGAACACCTCCCGACGGTTCGAGGACACCGATCACCCATCGTCTTTCACTCGGGGCTCGGCGCTGCTGCAGATCATCGCCTGCGGGTCAGCAGCACTAAAACGAGGCAAGATCGCCGGTTCCGGCAGCGGGGCAAGCAAATCCGCCCCCACCGCCGGCTCGGGTGGCGAGCAAGGCGCAATGAGCCGGCGCGTGTGTCGGGCGACGGTGGCGCAAGAGGAGGAGCTGCGGCGCGTCCCGGAAAACCCCCGGATACGCCACCACCTTGTGGACGACAAGGAGTACTTCAGCGGGAGCATCGTCGAGGGCAGCAAGTACTATCTCCAGCCCGCTCTCAAGAAATCCTCCTCCTGCAACGAAGAAAGGTTCCTCTGCTCTGCAAATTAAAGCTTCTTAATTTCCAGCATTTAATGCCCAATTAACTGTTCACATGCAGCACTTACTTTCCTTTATGGTGATCAGGAGCTTAAACGTAAGGATTGGAGAAGGGAAGTCGGAGCTAGAGGAAGAAAATGGAGGAGAAGGCTCGAGAGGGAAGTGTATCCCTGGGAGGAGGAAGTCGTCTGCCAAGCAACAGTGAAACAAGAGGGGGAAGCAGAGCAGAATCCCTTGCGAGTCTCCTGTTCATAATGAATGCTGTTTGACTTTGGATAGCTTAGTCACTGGTGCAACTGAATCTAAGCTTAGATTCTTTCTTTATGCTTAAATCTTAGCTGGATACTGTGGAAGACAAGGAAAGAGGCAAATTAAGTAACTGAAAGAGGAAAGACACCATTTTTATAATTTTTGTTTGCTGTCCCTCGAACTTTATAGTGAGCTAACTAAACAAGAAGCCATGTAGTGAGATAGGAATCTCGAATGCTGACATTCTTTCACCCCTCTTACAACCATTTCGATCGTAAGAGGATATTTCAGATATGTTCAAATCCTTGCACGCTTTGATCAGCTCTTCGCCCACCTTCTGAGCAGCTTCCTGAAATCAAATACCAGCATGATTATGAGAACTTTGTCAAACAACTCAAAAGGTCGCACAAAGCACTGCATGAATACAATGTAGCAAGACAAGATCCATAGGAGAACAAAAATATTAACTCTATCTATTGGAACTCATGGCATGTGCTCTAACAAGTATGAAAGTGTCTACTGATCCATACATGTATGTTTCTATCACTCTGAAAGTATCATTCTTCACAGTCTAGCTTTTTGATCGACGGTGAAAGAACACATAGCATGGTTATCTCATATCATCAGCCACAGTGACAAGATAAGTAAAGTTACAAGAACATAGAACTAGTATCTCATACAAGTACTCTATTTTTTTCAATTGGACTCCTAAGCAAACAGCAATTTGCAACTCCTTTCACGAATTATGACCAATATTGAAATAAGGAGTTTGAAGAAGTGAAAATTAATGAAGAGCAGAAATGTCTCGCTAGAAGAGTCACTTCACTACACGCCATGAATTCGCAAGGGAGACAGTCCATTGGATTAATGTTTACTTACCGCACTGGTACATGGAGGATTTCCCCGAATCGATTTCTGCAACGTGCTGCCGTAGAAGAGAGTTTTCTTGTTTTGATCATCGACCAGCATCGCATACAATTGTTTGTTGGAGCAGAACACAGAGAGCCTAGGCTTCCAAGCCGAACCATTGTACTTCACAACAAGGAAAAGAAGAACACATCGAAAGCTTGAAAAATTATCACACAAGGTGCCAACTTGAAGTCTTGAACTACCCTAACTATCGCTAAGCGAAAAGAGGGTACCTTTCCTTGCATCCTCCGGTTTCTTATCTTGGCGCTCTCTTCCCGAGCGTTATTCCTTGCGTCGATCCGAAAAAATTGCCGGCGAGGCACTGTCCGACCAAAATTTCAACGCAAACGAACAATTTATACCGTAAAAGGCGCTTGCAGTGTCGGAAAACCTACCATGGCGGATAGGGAAGGCGAGGCGATGCCCTTCGAGCAGCGCGCTCGCAAATCCTTGGGAGAGACTTGAAGGAAGCACCAGCGCAGACATCGCTCATCCAAGGGAACAGAGATTGAATTGGGGGAGAATTGTATCAAGCCCTAGAGCTGAAAAATTGTGGAAACGGGCTGGGCTACCCCAAAAATGGGTCGCTATGTGGATCACACTAATTACGATATAAAGTTCTTTAGAAGTTGAACAAAATTTTACAATTGGAACATTTGCAAACAACTAATCAGAAACTCAACTTCCATGATCTCAGAAAAAACTTCCATGATTAACTAGAACAGGTATATCAACAAAAGTGGCTAGCTCTCAACTTGCTGAGAACCAAAGATATCTGAAAAAGTTGTCATTTTTATGACTTGGAAGAGTATTATACTCGTGTACATGTTACTGTGGAAAAACTGAGCTTCGAGCTCGCCCATGTACTGAGAAGATGAACCTTTCACTAGCACCTCCTAAGGATCTTCCCATTTCCTTGCGGAAAGAGTTGGCATGGCGAGCATGCTTTGCCCTGGTTGTGGTTCCAGCGTGCGAATCTTCCTCCAAGGTTTGCTTTTTATTGTTATTGATGTTCCTGAGACCTTCTTCCAGCTCCGGGAAAATTGAATTGACGGAGAAGGATCTCCTGATGGGCAGGAATTCATCTTCCCCGATGTCGGTAGGCACTTGCAACTCGGCGCTTGGGATGGGGACTGCTACGGCTCGATTTCTAGCTCCAAGTTCCGATCTTTCACCTTCGAGTTCCTCTTCTGAGGTACCAGGACTGAGATCGATTTGCTGGCCGGCTATCTGATCGTTGTCTGCTGATGCGATCGTATTGGGGCCGGCGAGAACCAAGCCGGATTCAGGTGGCGGTAGAGAGGAGGAGGAGGAGGAGGAGGAGGGCAAAGCAGTTGCAGCGGTGACGGAGGTTGGAGCAAGGATTGGAGCTCGGCAAAGGGGGCAATTGACGTGGGATCGTAGCCATGTATCGATACAACCGAGGTGGAAGGCGTGCTCGCACTTCGGGAGGAGGCGGACGAGTTCGCCGTCGCGAAACTCCGAGAGGCACACGGAGCAGCCCGTGGCGAAGGCTCCGAGGACGCCGTCGCCGGCCTTGTAGGCCCACGCGGTGATGGACTCGATGGCGGACTCATCCAGGCCGACCGTTCGTATGTACCAGACGTGGTGGTGCACAACTTCTTCGCCATCGCCATCGCCATCCCCGCCATCATCGTCCTCGAGCGGCGCGGCGGCGACAGGGTCGTCCCGGGCGGCGGAAGCACCGCGCCGGCGGCGGATTAGGAGGAAAGCGAGAAGGATCATGATTGCGGAGACGGCGAAAACGGAGGCGGCGGCGACGGGGAGGGCGGGAAGGAAGGATCTGGAGTGGTGGAGCCTAGGAGGAGGAGGAGGAGGGCAAGGAGGCGGAGGAGGAGGGCAAGGAAACGGAAGCGGGCAGCCGCGTAGTCGAAGAGGCGGCGATTAGGGCGGCTTGGGGCCATCGTAATGGCCGTGGAAACGAGGTTCTCCTTCCACCTCTACATAACTTCAATGTGAACCCATCTACGACGTTCATTTTCTACACAATTTCGCACCGCCAGAGCCCATATTGTCTCCTCCAGTATCCGGTGACCACGTCGTTACAATCGATTTGTGAGTACATAAATTTGGGGACGAAAAATTGAGAACGATCGGGTATGAGATGTGGACTGGGGAATTTAGTCAAACCAAAATCAATTGCAACATGATTCTTGGACTGGGACAGAAATAGTCAATATTTAAATTAGTCATCTTACATCATATGTAATATTTTCAATTCAATCACTTGGTATATGGATGTGTCATTATATCATACAATATATAGATTGTATTCCTATTATATTCCTGCATAAAAGTTGAATTTATCATCCTAACAACCCCATAAAATCCTGTTCAATAAGTGGAATATATTAGTTGTCCGCTTCCCAATTTAAAGGTCCACTCGTTCTTAAAACCAGTATTCTTAAGACCATAAGAGGGAGAGCTCTCCGTTAGTTCTCCTATAGCTGGATTCTCTGGAACCATAAGAATCCTTAAAATGGGATTCCAACTCAGCACCTTTTGAGATTTTGAGAAGAGTTGCTCTTTGGATAGCACAGTACGATGAAAGTTGTAAGCTGTGTTCGGGGGAGAGTTATTGTCTATCGTTGGCCTCTATGGTAGAATCAGTCGGGGAGGCCTGAGAGGCGGTGGTTTACCCTGTGGCGGATGTCAACGGTTCGAGTCCACTTATCTCCAGCCCGTGAACTTAGCTGATACTATGATAGCACCCAATTTTTTCAATTCGGCAGTCCGATCTATGATTTATCATTCATGGATGTTGATAAGATTCTTCTATTATTAGCAGCACCTTGATGACATAGCCTTAACGTTAATGACAAGATTCAAACGAAGGAAAGGCTTACGGTGGATACCTAGGCACCCAAAGACGAGGAAGGGCGTAGCAAGCAATGAAATGCTTCGGAGAGCTAAAAATAAGCATAGATCCGGAGATTCCCGAATAGGTCATTTGTATCTATGAGGAGGTAAATCGAGAAGCTACATTAACTTTGATTTTATTCATATTATAAAATCATATTTGATGTGTCAAATCATTTTGGAAAATTTGAGGGCGTTTCTATTTTATGGGTAAATCCACACTGAGGCCCACGAATAAAAGCCCATAACTACTGCCCGGTCCAATAGCATTCCCATAACAGTGTGTTTCTGCTCAAGTTTTTTTCTAAATCCTTAACCAAACATCGCACTGTGGATCATTTTCTTCCAAGAGAAGTTGACTAATCAAGAAGTTGACTAACACACGTGCCACGTGTATAGTTTGAGGTTTGACCTCGATCTCTCACTCAGTGCTTGTATTATAACAGAGACAAATCCATGGCTAGCTAGCTGGCTAGCTCCATTCTCCAAACTGATCCCTCTCGCCTTTGCGCAGCAGCAGTACAGTAGTCCTCCTCCTTCCCATGCAGCACACGTCGCCATGGACCAACCACCTTTGCATGCATGTGTAGATCATCGCTTCGACATGCCTGCCGTGGGCTGTCTCCTGCCACCATGTGCAACATGCATGGCCGATGCCTTTCTTCTTTTATTATTCAAGCTTGGGCGTAGTACCACCGGAGCAGGCGACATGTCTTAACTGCGAAGACATGCAGCATGAGCATCGTTCTCATGAAGGTGCAGTGTGTGTGTGCGTTCGCGTGTTGCATTCCCTGATGCATTGCACCTGTTTGATTGAGGGCTTTGGAGATGCCCCGGCCCCCAATTATTTGAGCCCCCCAATTAATGGCTCCTCGCTTTCACTGCATGCATCAATCATGGTCCGGTTCCAGAGGCCACCGCCACCTTTCCACGCCTGAAATGGCTGGCAACTAAAGAGATCAGAGCTTAGTGTATATAATTGATGGATGATCAAGGGGGGGCATTGCGAGCCCCATGAGTGGATTCCAACTCCTTCCTCAACTCAACCGAACAATACTTTTCGCCTGGTTTTGGTCACACTGTTTCCTTTTCATGGTTGGAAGTTAATGGTGATTATTGTTGTCGTTGTTCCTCCCAAGAGAGTAGCAGAATTAGTATCAAACCTTTTGTCCTTGCTCCTTCACGAGCATGGCCGCATCACAGCTTTTGATGTAAAGTTGAAGTACCATGGGAAACTGCAATTGTTGGACCAAGTCTACTCCTGCTTATTGTTTTGCACCTCGTTTTGGCAAGCAAGGGGTGAACCATTTCTGAGCATCTACAACACTTTAAATCGAGGATCTTTCGATCCCATAATAATGTTGCCCCAAGTCAATTATATATATATATATATAAGCTTTTAGATGAAATCTCTATTGCTTTTGCTTACCAAGTCTAGTAGTTAATAGTTATTCAACAAGATTCGTTAGATATGATCTGATACAACTCCTCATATAAAGTCCAACATATCAGGAAGAATCATCCTTCATAATTTACATTAAAAAGGGAGATCTGGTGAAGGCCAGACAATACATAGGCGGAACATTTTGCAAGATTTCTAGGTACGAACATACTCATATCTTGCACATATTAGTAGTTACAGTTCTTGGCAGGACAAAGAAATAGAAGTGGTAGACGATTAAACTGAGGTGATAACATCCTCATAATTAAGATCATAAAAGTGTTTGTCATCTAGTGTTTTTCCCCAGCTAACATTAACTCTGATCATTCCTTCAAGTGGAGCTTCTTCCATGCGACGAGCCGACGCAAAAACTTGTTAACCTGCAAATGAATTCAGAGAGATGGCATTAGCAAGTTCAATTGTAACTCATGTCATGTCAGGAGGTTACTCTAAAGCATGAGTTGATTGATTGCAAAGCTCACCTCAGATGGTTCTTGAAGAGAGTAGGATGCATTTGTTTCCTTTGCAGACTTAGAAACAAGGATCCCTACACCCTGTCCTCTTTCACACAATACCTGAGATTAGTACAACCTGGTGAGTATGACTTGGTTAACAGAAATTCAAAAGGTTAAGCAGGACAGAACACGATAAATGAATACCTTGAAAGCATCTTCATCGGTGCGGTCGTCTCCTATGTACACTGGAAACACATTCTTGTAATTCACAAAGCCTACCAACAAAGATAATACCGATGTAAGTGAGCATCAAGTCGATGAATGCTGCTATTCTAGATGAGATTCTTGCTTCATCTTAATTACCTATTGACTCTAACAAGAATTCAAGAGCCTTCCCCTTGTCCCATTCGATACTCGGCCGAATCTCCAACACCTTTCTTCCTACTGTGAGCCGGAGTTCTGGGTAGTCACTGAGCACTGAACGGACTAGTTCAGACAATGAGTTCCATATCTGCAAATAATTCAGTAAGAAATATGATTTGTTGTCGACTATGAATGAGACATTTCAAGCTTGTTATGAACCATATGAAGAGTTTTTCTTATGACCTTTTGCTCGACGCATCGGTAGTGAACTGATAAAGTGAACGTGTTGTTTTCAACTCTGGATCCTTGGATGAACTTTGTCTTCTCTACCAGTGCTTTATACACCTTTAAGCAAGGAGATGAAATGATCAGCACAGCTCAGTACGAGTAGAATTAAACTGTTAATTGAAACAAAAACACATTGTTCTTGTACCTCATCCATCATAGGAAGGAACTCGCTGGCTGGTTGAAACAAAACAGGGTTGGCCTACATACATCCACAGAGCACAAGCAGGGATCAGTAAACTGTCGAGGCCGAGGGCAATAAAAAAATGGTAGTGTTTGAGTGCAGAGGTAGAGACAGACCTTTGATTTTGTATGCTTGGTGCTTTTGCTAGGACCTTTTATGTCCATGCCGTGGCTCCCAGCATAGTACAACTCCTTCAATCGTACAAAATTAAACACCTAAACATGCATTCGGGTGAGTTCATGAGAAACAGAGTCATACTGACTTCAACCTTGGGCATGTGAAGATAAGACAAGGAAGCTCTCACCTTGTTCCTGCATCTGCCACTCACGATGGCGGTTGGGAAATGCCTTGCCACATCTCGAACGGCCTCCCTCATCTGAATTCAGGCTTTGATTAACACGCAATTTGGATTTTCATGGAAAGCATTTTGAAAAAAAAAAATTGTGAGGACTCACCGGCTCCGACATGAAGGCACGGTCGGGATCGTCGACGATAGGGGACAGAGTGCCGTCGTAGTCGAGGAACATCACCATCTGCTTCCCCTTCAACGCCGCGACGAAGTCGTCGAAGTTGCTCAGCGCCGACGGGTGCTGCGTCTGCGGCCCACAATTCCCGCCAAATGAGCACCATTACCACAAAATGAAAGCAAAACAGTTTGGGAGCAAAGCTTTAATTACCAGCCAGTCCTTGTACTCGGCGTCGTCGGCGATAGCCAAGGAGGAGGCGGAGGCCTCCTTCGGGTGGGTGGGGGAGGAGGCTAGCATGGAGTCGACCAATGTGCTGGACCTCCCGCTGGCCACGTCGAGCTGGCTCAGGAACCGCTTGTTGTAGCCGGCGCGGTGGAGGCCGAGGCTGGAGGATCGCGGCGGCGGGAAGGAAGGAAGGTGGGCGGGCGGTTCCGCCATCGCCACCGCTGCGGGGATGGCGATCTCCTCGGGGACGATGGCACTCTGCTTCACCATGATCTCTCGCGATCGATATCACGCAACTCTGTTTCTGCCCTGCACCTACCGCCGAAAAAGAAAGAAAGCAGGAACAGAAATCGATGACAGGAGCCGATCTGTGCGTGGTCGGGCGATGTTCTTCGATTTCTCTCCTCGTGGGTAGAAGCGCAGGGAGGGAGCAACAGGAGAACTTGGAACGAGGAGTGCTGCCATTGGCGGGGATTTTATAAAGGCTCGGGAGTTGCATGGGAGCCGAGCCGAAGAAATGACACGCGTGCATTTCGCCCGACCCCTCCCCCACCAAATCACCAGTGAAAAAGCCAACCCGGCGGGGCCCATCCGCATGGGATCCACGTCAGATATCGAAAACGCACCCGCGCACTTGCTTGCGATTCCCTGTTCGAGATGGGACAGCTGATCCCTTCCGGACCCCTGGCTCTAATTGCCGACTGTTCACTGAAAGTTAATTAATTAATTAATTAAATTAATTAATTAATTAATGTCTTTCCTTCTTTGTTTGATCTGGAGCTGTGGGCTGGTGGGGAAACCATGAATTTAGGGTTTAGCTACAGCTTGGACGCATGTATGACTTTGGGATTGCTCACTATAAAAATTAACATTAAATGTCAATGTTTAGTGTTAAGAAATGCATGTTAAGAAAGTACTTTTATATCATTTTTTTATAAAAAAAAAGTATCCGTGGCAAATGGCATTAATTTCCTGGAAAGTTCGATCTTGATTATTATATTACAGTAGTCTACAACAGTTCATCATTCATCATATATATGTTTCTTTCATCGACTAAAATGTTCTAGGTTTGACGATATAATTCCACTTTTTGAAGCGTGTGGAACTGTGCATGCATGTGTCTAGAATCCAACAAATTAATGAGAAATTAATTCGACACACCAAAAAGTTCTCGAGGCTTCATTTCCATGCTCTTGCATCGTATATACGTGGTCACGGTCATAGTCAAAAAGCTAAGAAAATATATATAACTTAATTGGAACGTTTGTTTCTTAACTCGAAAGAAAACTAAAAGATGAAAGTGATTGTCTCTACATTAAAAATATTAGTCGAATGAAGATGCACTGCAACAACATGAATGCAAGCTTTGCACGTTTAAGAGCTTCTTTTGACTATTAATTAATTACAAGAAGTTGGATACTGTCTCTTAATTTATGAGAGAATTGAAAGGGTACACTGGAGGAAAGCCTTAGGCAATTGCACTGCACGACCTTTTGCTGCATTTATCGTCAACATCGACTGGCTCTCGGACAAATTCTGGTCGGTGCATTTAGTGAACCATTTGGCATTTGCATACGTTTGGAATTGATCACTGAGCTATTATTTTACGTCTATCGTCAACATATATGCTCGTCGTCGTCTGACACATGCATGCATGCATGCATGTTTCAAAAGTTAACGTCAACTTAATTAACAGCGTGTCCGTAATACCAACCGTGCCGATCGAAGTATTATTTTACGTAAAAATTAATTTAAAGTATTGCTTTTTATTTAATTTATTTTGTAATAAAATATTCTCAACATAATTTTATTTCGGGACTCAACCAATATAACTTACGCGTTTAATTTAAACAAATTCATATCGTAAAAAGAAAAATAAGAATATTTATAAAATTACTATATGAAATGAGATGTAAATTTGAATATAAAGATGTAATTAGTAATTAGGAGATATGGTACAATACCAAATTTAAACTACAATTACTATTGAATACGTACATTTATATATGTTTTCAAACTAACTTAACAATAAAAAATGATTGTATATGCATGCACTTTGAAGTCTTGTTGTATGTCAATCATGTTTTGATAATGACCAAGGATAATTTAATCATACGCATATTAGTTTTAATCAAAATTGATACTTAAATCTAATAGGTTTAACTTGTCGTCAGAACTACTATATAACTATTTTTTTTAGTTATTTGATCATTTTAAAAACGTAGTTTGAACTCCAATGACCACTTAAATTGTATTTTATATATTTAATTTAAAATTTGGAAAAAATAATGCTACAGTGGTTCTAAATAAAAACTATTATGTGCTCATATATTTTAAAGTTATTTGATCATTTTAAAAATGATTGAATTTCAATAACTTCTAAAAGTGTATCTATATATTTAGATTTTGAATTTTAAAAAATAAATGGTCATTTAACAATTTTAGTTTATAAAAATTTTACATAGTAATATTTGGATTGTTTATGTCACTTTGAAAGTAAGAATAGACTCCAAATACCTCATAAATATTTTATAATATTTAGATGAATCATCCTTTTGCCTTCTTTTTTTTTAAACACACTCCATTGATATCCCAGAAAAAATGGAAGCTACTTAGATTTTTGCCCAATTATTTGTTCTCAATTATAAGAGGGGAGCTAACTTAGTAACCACGCAACTTAATTAATTAACTACTTAATGAATACATTAATTTTAAACAACTCCATAAACCACATTCGCATCCACGTTAGCTCGTTGAAATTGTCAAAGCTACTTAAGAATATGGAACGGACAACTTCACCATTTTTTTGTTTTATTAGGAATTAACTAAGATTTTGTCGAGAGAGAAGTTACAAGTAGGATTAAATTAAGCAAGAGCATCTTGTTGTGAGCCCTCATGATTATTTAAAAGAAAGTATTTGTATTTCCAACTCAGACTCACGTGCCTTTAATTTACAGTCAAAATATTATTATAATATTTGTATACTTTGCAATTTAAAATAAAAAATATACAAAAAGTATACAAGCCTTTTTTTTCTAGAAACATATATTAATTAAATATTTTCTTAAACAATTCAGCCACGAGAAGACACGTACCGAAACCCAACACCGGCGAGTCTCGAGGCCGGCGCGCCAAGTAGACATGCGTCGTGGGGCCCAGACACCGGATCCAAGGCCATGGTCGGTGACCTTTTCTTCGTGGGCCCCGCCGATGTCAGGTGGATTTATCGTCTTCCTCGTGGGGTCGCCTTCCGCCTATTAATTAATCCCAACGGCCGACTGGTACTAACGCAACTACCGGCCCTGTGGTTGGCGAAACCGAGGAAGAAAGGGAGGGGCCCCACCGGAGACTCCGCAGTTTGACCAATGGAAAGGAGGGGTGCAGCGGGGAGCCACGTGGTGTGATCGCCCACCGACTCAGACGCACGCGGATTTGAGATCGCCGTCGCCTGCGGGGCCCACTAATTTGGTTGTTCGGTCGGTTTGCTATCTGCCTTTTAACTGCCAAAATTTAGTTGATTAGAAGTTGGAATCCAGCAGGACAGGTAGGCGCATTCAAGGCCATATTTTCGAAAACAATTTCAGATTTATCTTCGGTGTATAATTAAATTGTTTACGATGAAACAGACTTATAAAAGAGGATAAAAATTTAAATCTCGATGAAGCCGAGCAATATCTTCTTCCGTCGTAACCAACTACAGTTTCTCTCGATTTATCTCCTCACAAATAGTCATAAAATCGATTGTGAGAAACTGTTGGGATGACGGATTTTACTTTTTTATATAAGAAAATAACTTTAGATTTTAATAAAACAAAAAAAATCCCAATCGACTTTGGGAAATTAAAAAGTGCCACGCTCTCAAGGTGAGAGGGAAATTAATAAATTTTTAATAGCGGATCGAATGATTTTATAAGATCCCAACCAACTTTGGGTGTCAATAATGGGAGTTTAATGATGAGGGTGCAAGCTTTAATTATTGGATACGTGTTGATCATTAGAAGAGAAGCTTTTTTCCCCAAACTCTTCTCTTATTCTCGCAAGCATTTCTTTTTTACTATTGATCAAAAGGTGCATCTAAAATTATCGAATTCTCAAAAAAAAAAAAAAAAAACTTACCTCACTTTCAAAATGTTTAACTGACTTATTATCTTTTTCTAAAAGTATCCTAGTCACAATTCAATAAGAATTAATTTTATGATTTGAATGCATATAAATCTCTCCTTTTTTTCTCTAGTGTTGGTTTTCTTACTATCACGATAAAATAAAATAAAAACTTAATTATATTATCAAAGAATTGATAATTCGAATTCATTTTTAAAATTTAATTATTAAATTCAAGATAATACTCTAAATTTATCTATTCTTAATTTTAATTTTAATACTTTAATAAAAAATAAAAAGAAGTAAAAAGAAGGTTACGTTAATAAAAAAAATTATAATATTTTTTAATATCTAATTACAAAAGAATAAAAAAGATAAAATAAATTAATAAAAATAAAATTTTAATTATTTTATTAAAGATTTTTATTAAAAATTATTAATGATCTTACAACTCTAAAATTTATATTAAATTAATATTTTAACACCATTATGGTGCTAATTTCCAAATTTCTAGCACCACAATGTGTTATGTTAGATTTTTAAATTCAGTATCATATTCGAATCTAATTATATGACACACTGTGGTGTTATATTTGAAAATTCATGTTAAATTTTGATTTAATTAAATTAGAAGTTTTAAAATCAAAATCAAAATCAAATTGAATTATTTAAAATAATTATTTTGAAAAAAAAATCTAAAATAACTAAACTGAAATTTTGAATCCGATCAATTTTTTCGATTTAATCAAATTTTTACTCAATCCTAATAGTGTTGATTTTGAAAATAATATCAACACTACTATGATGTTGATTTTTTCGAAATCACCATCACAGTATTCATCAATTGGTACATAATCATAAATTTAGTTTAAGAGGTTTAGGATGAGAGTTGCACACACCATATCTATCTTTTTCACACTCAATTCTTTCTTGATAATATAATTAAATTTTTATTTTTAGTTTTTTATCTTGATCAGTTTAGTTTAAGAAAAATGAGCACATAAGGTGAAAAGAGAAGAGAGGAGAGATATTTATGTGGGATGCCCTTGATAATATAATAGGAAACATATGCTTTTTTTTTGAGAATTTTGAAAATGGGATGCCTTTGGTCAATTGCCGTTTATTTTTACTCTGTAAAGTAGGTTTGGTGAACTTTAACATAGAATGAAAAGGAACGATTTGATTTGGCCTAACTATTAAATGGAATATTGGAATGCATCTTTCTAGATTGGAATAATTAATTTCAATTTCTGTACGTAAACCATTCACTTAAAATCTATAATCCTCTTTAATTATATATAATTTTCCCACAGTAGTGTACAAAACTAGAGTATGATCATGCATGATCTTGATAACAAAACATTACTATCTCATAATTATGCCAACTGAAAACTCAATCAATGGAAGGAGATCATCATCATTAGATTAAAAGAACTGATGATAACCACTATAATCAGTACTGCTCGTGCATGCGTTGAGATCAAATCCAATCCATGTAATAATTGCATGGTTTTGCATGACATGACGTGAGTTCCATCACGCATGCAGGGCTCTTGCACGAGCTAGCTAGATAGCTAGCTGCTGATTCTCACATCTTTTTGATCATATCGATCCTCCTCTTTATATCACAAACGAACTTATGCAGAAAAGAAAAGAGCTCTCAGCATCTATATATATATGTATCTGCACATTGCTGACGCATGCAATGCATCAGTCGATGCCCTTTCACGTAGTTGCATGCCGTGCCCATGCGTTAGCTATAGCTCAGGTATCAATCCACATTCTGCTGCTCTGTGCTTTTCTCCACCATTATCATGCACTTCGTTTCGACAAGACACTCATGTCCTTTTGGATGCTTCAGGCTCAAACACGCACTTGACGTTAAGCCATTAAGGTATATATCTTCATTAAACTTTAAATTTATAATTAGTGGGATTAAGTATATATATATATAATCCAGGCATGCATGCTAGTTGCTTAACTGCATGGGCAACTAATTAAACTAATTTTGGAATTAAGAGTTGGATTCTTTGCTACTTCAAAGAGATTCATTGGTTCAATTAGAACGCATGCGGTTAAAAGATCGATACGTACAAGCTATAAAAAAACGTGACTGATTCAATTTTCTTGATGAACAAAGATCAGAAGGTGGAATATTTCTATGAGAAGAATCTCTTTGAAATTAAATTACGTTCTAGCTAGTGAAACAAATCTTTGAATGTAATATGAATAGAATCTCCAACTGAAATTTCTGCGTGCGTGCCCTACTTCATTATATATATTCTTTATTCTACATTTGAACACATGCAACACATCTAATTCGCGTCTTGATCGTACGTTGTGTTTTCTGCAAAAAGAGAGAAAAAATAAAGATCTTTAATTAGATGAATTCTTAAGAAAAGAAACTACGCAACCATTTACTAATTTCACAATTACTTAACAATCTAAACCTGCGTAGAATCTTTTACTAGTGGATTGACAGTCTCTCAGAAATTGCATGCATGCTTTGGAATCTTGGCATTTTCGCAGGAACTTGAACACCACGATAGATAAATGTTCAGATTCCTGTCGCTGCCAGTCTCCAGTCAAAATCAGTTGTCATTGTTGTAGCTAGGTTCTTCCTCTTTAATTATGCTCACTCTAGATCTTCCATATCTATATCTATATTTCAATAATTAGCACGTAAGACTTAGTAGTAAAGCATGGGGATGCATCTCGCATGACATGTATTATTAATTCAACGATGGATCATCGATGAAGGGTGAAGAATTAGTTAGGTAGCATGAAGAAGACAAGTTGAGATGGTGGTTGAAATTAAGTCACAGAGCATTTGGCTTTAGTTTTTATTTTTACTTTTTTTTTGTTCTTTGCATCCATCAGTAGTACTGGCTGAAAGCCATGCAGTAGAATAAATTCCTGTGTTGAATGTTGACTGTTGCTCATTGTGAGCATGGGGTTGGCAGGAGCATCTAATGTGCTTCGGTTCCGGATGCATGAATGAAACAGAAGCAGCATGAGCAATTCTAACTTTTTGCCAAATTATATATGGCATTTATTGTTCTTGCACTTTTTTTTTAATGTAAGGATTTGAAGTCGATGAGAACATACAAAGTGTTTGGAGAGAAGCCCACTGGATCAGTCAGGTTGTATATGGGGATCCATATGGATGTAAGATAATAGTGAGACCTTGATAATTTCATCCATCTTTATAGTTGAACCAAAGGTATTGAAAATTAACAGACAAATCTCGCTTTTGAGAGTTCATGCCCATACAAGCAGAATCACTGGTAAATTGATGACATGCTGCATCATTGGCAGCACAATGTAACTAGAGAAACAAGCCATTTGATAAACAAGACCACATTATTAAGGGACAAAGTTTAGTTTACTATCTCTACGTGATGGAATTATGTCCTATTTGGTCAACACTGAATTATGAGGCTTTTGGTCGAAGTGACATGGGCTCTGTGAGCTGGTGATCTTTCTTTTTCTTGACGCATGCACAACAGCCTGGTTCTTTTGATATTACAGGGAGGGCAATAGAACAAACTCTAGTCATGGAGATAGCCTTTCACTACGCCACACTTCATTTCCATTTACTATCCCAAGACAATACTGAAGCCTGCAAAATACAACGAATTAGGCCAAGAAAACTTCAAAACAATCACATTTGCAAAAATATTTTAAGGTCCGTCCCTATTTGAAGATGGACCTACCGATCATGAAGACGAGAAGGTTGACCTGCCAAAATTCAAACCAGGTTGATTTCAGTCTGTAGTCTCACCAAAAATCTGGTAACGGTATCACACTTCTGTAGGAGAAAAATGTATATATGATCCATATAGCTTGAGGTGATTCGAGCCTCTTAATAGTAAAAACTATACGTGTAATTATATTTCTATAAAGAAATAACAGAGGATTATTTTTCCCAAAGAAACATTCCTCCATCAGAGTTGAGCAAGTGAATTCTGACAAACACCTAAAGCAAACAGATAAAACTTAAATAAAATGAAAAAATTTTATAACAACTTAGTGCCTTCTCCAATCAAGTATGATAAAACATCATACTAGAAGCAAATGCAATGAAAGGGCATCGTGTCCCAAAATAAAAAAGTATGTTTTTAGTGTGAAAGAGAAGAATTTAGGACGGGAAAAACTAACCTGTTATACTAACCCATCAGCATATCTTTCCTATAGTTCCTTGTGGACTTCATAAAGCACATGCCTTCCAGCTATCACGGTACTCCGATGAATATGAATAAAAGTATCTCCTTTATTGCAATCTTTCTTTTTAATACTCTACATGGAAACAGATTAAGATAACCATATCCGACCTGCTTGCTGACAATTGCTCCAAGTTGACTTTGTCGAGGACGACTATGGAAATATTTCTCAGATTCCTCCCTAGAAACCTTTTCCACAGTTCCTTCAACTCTAATTTGCAAATATGATAAAGTGCATAAGTATAGTCTGGAGTAGCAAAAGTTAAAACAGCACATTTACACAAACTGACAAATCCAGCATTTGTGTGGATTTGAGTTGAAGTTAAACGTGACATAAACAGGTTGACCTTTTATAACTCACAAAAAATCAGGTCAAGTTAGGTCATAAACGGGTCAACACGCTTATGACTCATATTTAATTAATTGTTTAGCAGTAATCTATATAGGTTATAAATATATAATCTAATAAGTTATAAAATATAATATATATTATAACATATTATATTTTAGGTTTTTGTGTAATTTAAAATAATTAGTACAATGTTTATATTTGAAGTTTGTTTAAATTTGTTAAACATATTGTGCCATTCTATCCATTTATAACCCGTTTAACTACAGTGGTCGTGTCACATGATCCATTTATGGCCAGTCTAGCCCGTTTAGCTAAACTGGGTCATAAATGGGTCACAACCTGTTTAGTTAAAATGGGCCATAAACTGGCCATGTGTTGGCCAAAGATTTTGACCCCTATACTAAATAGACCAGATTTGGATTGAGGTTAAATGGGTTATGGATCAATGAAATATGACTCATTTGGATTGAGGTTAAACGGGTCATGGGTCAACCAAATAATGAAGTGTGCCCTCTTTTTTAAACATAAATGTTTACTTCTCAAACTTAAAGGGTCCTAACATGGAGCTACAGAATCCTTACATTCATACTACAGGCTACTGACTGCAGTAAGTACATGACAAGCCATGAATCTCAACTACTTGAAGTCAGTTACATTGCTCTTATCTTGCCATTGGACTCTTCAAATATGGTTAAGATCCATAAAATTTTTAACACTGTTTTATCTCCATTGTGGTTAGTATATATGGTCTCCAAGTATTGACTAAAAATACAGTTACTGAAAAGCAAGAACCAGATACACAACAATAACAATTCAAATCCCATCTCTCAAGCAATAAATTGAAGTCTATCTTATTTTGTCAAGTATTGAAGTTATCTTAAGAAAAAAAATCAGAAAAATAGAGAATTATGCCTTTCAATTTATTTACAAATGATTCGTCAAGGTAACATCTGTGGTACTCAAAGCATAACAGACATTAATATATACAGAGATGAGAGCACAAACCAAAGTCCAAGGTAACATTAAATAAACTCCGTCGCTACTGACTTCATAGCAAACAGATCAAGAGGAGTATCATGTTTCTATTATTATCTTCCATAGAGCTCCAAGCATAATTGAGAGCTCAAACCAAGGTAATATTAAAAAAACTCAATTACTATCGACTTTGAGATGGCACACAAACTAAGAGATGCACCAATATCATATTATTGCTGGAAAGAAAAACATGGGCAGCATTTTTCAGACATGAGCTAAAAACACTTTGAGCAATGCCTGCTAGACTAATCAAAAGTGATATCATTATAGCTCATACATCAACCAAAGATAGGTACATAACCAAATGAAATTTGGATTAGCAGTTACAGTACACTTTTTTAAATGAATAATAAACTATTAGTTATGGATAGGCAACCTGAAATGTTTTGGTGGTTAAAATGTTAAAACCAAAAGCTTCCTGTTGATAACTCACCATATTGGAAGCACCAATCGATAACCACTAAATATTGAATTTTAAGTCATCAATAAGCTTCAGAAGAGTTACTTAAAGATAACTAACTACACAAAAGCATGCTTGTCAGCTCCTTTTAGATGGACCATCCTAGAAGAACTGCAGAGGACATAATTTTTGTGATATGAGAACATGAGTTACCAAGTTATAAACCTGAACTCCAAAAAATATAAACAATCAAAAGGTACACACAGTTTTCCTTCGTGACTACAAGTAGACAAGGTCATAGCATTTGGCTCCCGCAAACCAGCAGTGACTACTTCATCAAACCATTTATGGAACTAGTGCGCAGTGCCACAGTAGTATATCAGTGAGACAATGAAAGGACAATACATTGCTGGTTCATAATGTCAAATAAATTTAAGATCTATGACAACTTTGAAAAAAAGCAAGAAATGCATACCTGTTCTATAGGATCAGATAGCAATTGGTCCTCGAGAAGTTCAGAAGAAGTATAGTTTCTCTAAGTGATGCAATGTCGACAGATGGTTTCCCAATTCTTACATACATTGAGGTGCCAGGGTATTGGGGAAGATGGAGCTTGTACTTCTCAGTAATGGATGAAGGAACAAATCTACCACCAAGAAAATGGTGAGGGCCAACAAACTTTTTGGCACATAGCTTGGGTGCAGTCAATGAAACCTAGATATAAACAGTTATTCAGATGCAAATTAAAATCTTTGATATCAGACCCATTCGTATGCATTTCGCCATCAAATACTATCATGCATAAAACAACTGAAATTCTAAGAGAGTAACCAGTATGTCTGGTTCAAGGCCTTCGCTGGTGATGTCACCTTCCTCAATGTGCCAACTGGAAGGAATATCAATCGAAACAACTGGTAGTGATCTCTCAATTGCACAGTTGACACGCCTTAATGAAACAAGCCTCTGAATAAGATCATCAAAAGGTGGCCTTGGATGGCCTATGTAGTAATGTAGACAATGAGCTACTGTTAGCATCTGAAACAGAGTAGTTTACCATAACAAACTCATGTATCTATTAGTTTCAAACAATATATAATTGCATAAGAATTCAGTCAAGATCTTGGTCACAGAAATGTGTTTTGAGTGAGACAAAGGCACCATAAATATAGGTTCCAAGAGAAGGATATCTCAGACATTCTTGGATTGAATTTATTATAACAAAATTTAAGCCATCTGACTAGCAAAATGTTCTAGAATTAGTGATTAATCATGACATACCTATTATCTTATCCATTTGTTATAGAAAAAAAGAGAGAGAGAGAAGAGACTAGGGCCATGAAAGTGAATTAACTGAAATTGGCTCGGTCATTATAGAGTTGTAACATTATCATAATTTCTTTGACCATAACAAATGATAGAATCAGTTTTGTCCTTACCAGTTGATGCAAGGATAATGTTTTGGGCATATATTTCAAAAATAGCACGGTCAATGATACTGCAGAGTGAAGATCAAGGAGTAGTATAGCAAAGAAAAATAGTAATTTAAAATTTCCTTGTATCATGTCAGTGACCTAGAGAAGCATAAAGCTTCAGTCATATTGCAAGTATCTGTTTTAGATGCTTCTATCATTTGTTTGACATTTTCTCCTTCCCGACTACACATAGGAAGGTCACATAAAATATCTTGTACAATTTGACACCTAAAAGAGAGATAAAGAAAGCTGTCTTGACCCACAGTCATGGATCTGTCAGTGCCAATTAGCAAGACTTGCAAAACGTCAATAATGATTTTAAAACAAGGGGAGGAATAAAAATATGCTAGATTGTAGAGTGCTTTGGCCAAGCCAAATTGCAGCATGATGTTAAAGTATCGTAGGTACATTTGTTTGTTACACATCAGCGACTTGTCCCTGGCGAAATGGAAAACATACCAAGCTCTAATGTCAATATGACAACAAAAGTGAAAACATGCCTCCCACATCATCATGTTGACTTTCTCCACTTATTTTCAAACACAAACTAGTGTGAGTGTCCAAAGAGATGGTTATCTTACCATGAAATGAGAATCCAAACATCGCATCAACAATGAGGTCAAAACTGTGTTAAATTCTGGTGTAAGTCATCGACTGACAAAAAAGGAATAGATAATGATTCTAGCTGCCACATGGCATAAGGTAGTTAGTGACTCTAATCAGTTGAGAACAGCATGTAAAACAGTAATGAACTATACCTGAGTAACAAGGCCATCATACAGTGCCTTTGGTGTACGTTTAGGGTAACATATACAGGGCTGATATCCAAAATGTTGCAAGTGACGAGCAGCTACTAGGCCATCACCACCATTATTTCCTGGACCACCTATTACAAGAATGCGACTATATTCACTTGATTTATATACCTACAAAAGCATTTAGCTTCATAAGCATTTTGTTACACCCTTCTTCTATAATAACCAGGAATTATAAACAATAAGGTACAGAATGATAGACCATGATATCATTCATTCACACGTGATCAAAATTAATAAACACCCTTTAAAAAGATTAAGATTTACAGACAAAGAATTACAATAACTTAAGCATATTTTTAGAATCTATTTAATAAGCACACTCTAAGAAGATTAAGATTTGGAGACTAAGAGTTGTGATAAGTTTAGAATTATAAAATATATTCATAACATTTGATGATAGATCAAATCAGGTTAAAGAAAACTCAAAGAAAATGAAGCTGATGACATTTAAGGCGTGAATGATATTCCTATTGAAGCTTAGACGAGGTAAGTTATTAAACAAAATTAAATGAATAATGTATCACGCAAGGCCAAAATTTTAAGTATTATAAAGCACGGTATTTTGTGTATTAGGAATAACACAAAATATGAAGTTACTTATGTTATTTGGCAAATGAAGGTAAACTATTCCGAGTAAAATAAAAGAGTTTTCAGCAGCGAAGATCCAATGCATAGACATAAATAATAAATAGTTTTATCAGCGTAAATAGCACAAGCACTTCAATAAAAAAAACGCTGTCTTAATCATGGAACAGGAAAAATTACCTCTGCTATTTCCGTGGCCACGCTCAATCCAGCCAATTCCTAGCAATAAAATACAACTCATAAGAAAATCAACAGACGAGGTTCGATAAGAAAGGGAGAACAGGAAAGAGCGGGACGATTCGGACCATCAACTGATCGACGCTGATACAAGCGGTCCTCCATAGGGCTTACCGAATAAGAGACGACGCTGTAGTTAGGGGGAGGGACGGACGCCGCACGATGGGTTACCGGCCCTCTTCTAGAGCCGCCGAACGGAATGACAGGGCAAAGTGGCAACGGGCTGCGCAGGATGTTTATGAAAGAATTGCGACGGCGGCGGGAGCTTCGGCGACGGAGCATTAGAAGAGCGTAGGAGTGAAGAGGAGTGAAGAGAGGAGGAGAAAAAGGGCAGAGCGCGCGGCGACTAGAAGTTAGTTGGGCTCCATTTCTCCTTGGCCCATCCAAGTCCAAGTCAACCTTCTTATGAGAATTTTCTAATTTAAAATTTCAAAAAAAAATCATATTCAAATGTCTATATCTATATATATTTTTAAAACTCTAAACATTTGACTTTTTCTAATAAGCTTCATGTAGCTTTGAATGTTTGATCTATGATTCACTTTATCCATTTAGCTCAATTGGCCCAATTAAATTTTCCTAGTTTGGCCCAATTGATGTATCATATGATATAGTATTTTGTTATATTGTCATGATTATACTAATTAACTTGACTAGTAGCTTAGTCTACTTAAATTTGTTTATTTAAGTTGTTCCGTTTGATTAGATCAAATAAGTCGAATTGCTCAACTCAATCTATTCCTCAATCAACTACTAGCTGTTGGGATACAATCAAAGTCTCACATTAAAAATATATGAATTTTTTTTGAGATTATAAAATAGAGATATCTAACAGTGGACTTTTGAATAAAGCCAAATACAATCATGAGGGTGTAAGCTCAAAGTGGACAATATCATACCGTTTTAGAAATATATATGGATTTCATTAGATCTAACAATAGTATCAGAGAATGGTCTATGTGGTGCCATGTGAGGTATGGATTTCATCGGATCTAACAGTGATATCAGAACATGATCTATGTGGTATCATATGGGGGCTCACACAAAGGAATGATTGGAGACTCCTAAAAAACTCAAAAATAAAACCATGAGGATGTGGGCTCAAAGTGGACAATATCATATCATGTTGAAGATATATATGGGTAAGAAATGATTGGGGGCTTCTAGAAAGTTCAAAAATAAAATTTTGAGGATGTGGACTCAAAGTGGATAATATCATATCGTTTTAGAGATATATATAGATTCCATCTGTTCTAACACTATCTTTTTCATTTTAATATTGAGTGTCTTAGCCTAGTTGATTTGTTGACTTGTCCGATTCGCTTGATCCGCTCTACTCAACTTACATGGCTCGTTTAACTTGTCCCTACTTGTATGGTCCATTCCACATGGCCAATTTACTAACTTAGTCGATTCAATCGCCAGGGCAATCAACTGGCCCTTTGCCTGGCTGCCTTGACTAAAGCAGGAATCAGCAGCATCCTCCTAAGTCCGTTCTCACGGTTGTGTCGGCTGTTGAACACCATTAAGCTACTCACGAGGCATTAACTCAGTCTCCCACCCATCCACTGTCTTTCTCCTCCATTTCCTTCCTTAGCCACCCACCCATCATCCTCCTCTATTTTTGTCCTTATCTTCAGACATAAAGAATCGACAACATCTCTGATTCACACACTACTCACCATTAATTTGCCTTAGTCTTCTTTAACCTCACTATTGTCTCCTTTCTCGATATAATTTCATTGCTCTCTTGTCCTCAATCACTTCATATCCAAGAGACTCTGCGAGCTAATTTTGTTTTTACTTCTAATTTTACTAGATTTTGGCGACTAGCACTGCAACTGGGCGTCAAGATGCTCGTTAGTGTCTGAGCCAAGTAGCTATGCATTAGTTGTTGTTGTGCGTGACTTCCATAATAGTTTTGTTGGTCCCTGAAGAAAATGGTTGACAATCTATTTGTATTATAGTCTAGATACCAGACAAAGACTTAATAATAAATGTGGGAGTTTTGTGCCAACCTGGAGTCCAGATGAAGCATCACCTCAGTACAAGTGAATGATTAGCTCTTGGTTCTTTCCTCACTTCCATTGGCCAGAAAGATGATGTTTCTTTGCTAGATTTACCATTGATTAATTATAATATGTTCAAATCTCTGCTACTCACTTGAAGTGTGGAAAGAGGTTGTAGATGGTGGCATCAGACTGCAGTAGATTTGCAAGAGATAAGACCATTAGAGATTCAGCTCTATTTTACAGATCAAAGGCTGTTTAATTTCTTTGTAATTAATAACTGAAAGAAAACGTGTTATCATATTGGTTGACACAGGCTCAATGCCAGAACAACTGCAGGTAATGGGCATTGCAAATGGCAATGGACCACCAATCCTATTACTTAAATGAAACTGATGAATCCATGTCTTCTTTAACCTCATGCCTGTTGCTGCAAAGCTTAATGCCTGTTGCCTGCTTAACAAACTGGCAACTTAATTTTTTAGGGAAGCCAAGCCGTTTGGCTATTGTCCACAGGTATCTCATTGGATTTTTCTAGTTTGATTTCATCTCTGTTTAGGAGAAGGGATATTCCTTTCAACACTAATCAGTTTAGTCAAGCAGTGGAAGAACATAACCAAAGATGCAAATACAAGAGGAATAATCAGATACAAGCAGCAGCAACTGAATTTTCTACATAAATGAACCTGCTTTTGTTGCTCATTAGTGCTCTTGAATAGGATCTTTAGATGGCAAATGATTGACCATTGCAAAAGATGAAAATCACATCTATTTTGAATTTTATTAGTGGTGTCTGATAAGGTTCACTCTATCAAATCATGAATTTAAAATCCACACGAGTTTATTCCCATTCACTCTACAAAATTTCAGCAAAACACTTATTTTGGCTCATCCTGCCACATTAAGCTCTTCGGGCAAACTTAATTAATCTGACATAACTACTAAGCAGGTGAAAACAGTACAAATGAAGACACTTTTCTCTCATGAACTTATGGATCTGTTTAATTTCATCTTCTTGGCTGTGGAAGAAGTAGCATGAGAATGGTTACCAAGTGAGCTAACTGTAGTATCATCACTTTTATAGCTCACACATGCAACATCCAGAACCCCAGCTGGGCTCTTTGGCACGGCAGAAACTGATGGAGTTTTGTTATTGTATGCCTTATTCTTCATCAAGTTCATCTCTTGAATCACTCCATGACATCTTAATACCTTTTCCTGAATTCATTGAACAAAACCATTAATAAATTTGGATATAAACAGATTATCTGAATAAGTGTGGAACACTGGAGAATAATCTCACATTATCTACATGTATCCAGCAAGCTAAAGTATTGTCAATATCCAGAGTATGGTAAGCTTCCAGTGCTGACAGTGCCACTGCTGCAGCAATTTCAGAAGGCTTGAATCCCAGGAAATCAATGCCTGCAGTTAATTGTTAGTCAAATCCCTGCTAGGCTTGCTATATTGCATATCAAATGAGTTACCAACCTTTAACAGTGCTCATAATGAGGTCCACAGAGGAAGAAACTATTGAGCTATCCGGGCATTTGCCATCGTTTAATTTATACAAGAAGTAATCAATGAATGAAAAAGGTGTCACGACATGCATCCTCCAATTAAGGGTGCTAAGAACTAGAAGTTCCATTCTCTGTATAGTCCTGGCTTCAAATATGTATTTTGCCTCGCCAACCTGCTTGTTCACAGATACAGTTAACCAATGAGTAACTAAATATTGAGGTCCAAGATTATCAAAACTGGTTTTCGTTTTCTTCCTGAACCTGCAAGTCCAGAGATGAAGGCACTTCCATTTCCTCTGCCTTGGCAGCAAGAGATAAGCAGGCCACTGATAGCAACTGTGTCATCCAAGCCTTGTCTATCTGAAGCCACAGTCACACAAACATGGCACTGTGAGAAAAATCAAAATTTTCTTCAATGAATACGTGACTTAGTTTTCTTACCGAGAATTCATACGAGGAGAAGAATCGATCCAAGTAATTTATAGATAAATAGGCGCTCAGAGGTCCAAAATTGTAATGTGCATGGACCTGTTCATTTAGAAGAAAAAGAATGCATAGTGTTCGAATTGATCGATCTGTCAGGATCATAAATGAGGGAAAATGAAGAAGAATGTTGCCCTACCTTCTGAATCCAGTCAATGGCATCACTTCTGAGAGCTAGGTCTAGTTGCCCACCCAACAGCCTCTCGGCATAGTCACCGGGTAGCAGATGCTGGGACTCCCTCTCGATCAGCAAAGCAATGCATTCCTCCGAAGGCAAAGAGAAATCCCTCCACATTTTCCCATAAAAATCGAACCTTTCGTCGGGAGATCGGCAAAGGTTCCGCTTTGGGGGTTCTCTATGGAAGTCCTGCTTTTCCTCGCCAAGCCCCAGGACGCTATTGCTGTCCTCTGGGCAGAGTAAGAAGGAGGAAGCATACTTGTAGCTGACACCCATTGGAACCGGATGAAAGGCTGAATCTTTCTTTTGTTTCTCCTCAGAATACCCTCTTAATTTGGATATAGAAACAGTGAGGCCGAACTGAACAAGATGGAAGAAATCACGACGGAAGAAGCTGGGAGAAGCTCGGCCGGGGTTTATATAGGGGAGTGGCTTTGACCTGCAGCAGTGGCATAGTAACAGAACTGGTGAAGAAGAAGAGTGACTGTGGGTTAGGGAGTGGTTAGAATTTTTACCTTCAAACTTTTGCTACTCTATCGCTTGCCCCCTCTAGTTTTGCTTCATCGCTTTCCTCATAGGCAATTATATAAAGTCAAGCCATTTGATCCCTTGGTAATATTAGGAAGCAGAGAGGAGAGGGAAAACAATCGTCTTCGTGGTAAATCAGTTTCACTGACCAACGTTTCGTCTATCTTTTTCAATTGCATGAGATGAACAGCAGATTTTTGTACAAAACTGCACCTTGTTGGAGGAGCTGCAGAAGAGAAGAGAAGAGAAGCGTACGTGGAGCAGCGCCTGCGCCACCATCGATTAATTAATTACTTAAGTTAATCGATTTTATATCGATTGGATTAATTAATTAACTTAAAAATTAATTAATTAAGTTATAATTATATCGATTGGATTTATTTAATTTTAATGATAAAATTCGATGGATTTAGTTGATTATAAAAAATTAATTTATTTGATTTTGAATACTCAATTCACTTCAACTGGAATACTCAGAGTCAGAGTTGGGCTGCGCGTCCCTATAGTAGCTGCCCGGCCCACAAGCCCTTGTTCTCGCAGCTCAGCCTCCGCTGCTTGTCTGTTAAAATTAGGGTTGGTTCGGTACGGTATACCGAATTTTGTATACGATATCGTATACTGTACCGAAAATTTCGGTATAAAAAAATCTATACCGTTACCATACCGAAATTCCGGTATATCGAATTTTCGGTATTTTCGGTATACCGAAATACCGAAATACCGAATTTTCAGTATATTACACCGAAAATATTGAAAATTTTGGTATACTGATAATTTCGGTATGGTATTATGCCGAAAATGTTGCTATACCGAAATACCGAATAATAATAATTGCGTACCGTTACCGATACCGAAAATTTCGGTACGGTATAATACCGTACCGAATTTTTCGGTATACCGAAATTTTCGGTATACCGAAATTTTTGATATGGACGGTAAATATCAGTATGGTATGTGCGGTATACCGAAAATTCAGTATTTTTTCCCACCCCTAGTTAAAATGAGACAAAATGCTTGAGCATTTGATCGAGTTTGAGATGATAGGATAAAATTGCCGAGTTGGTTATCACGAAGCAGAATTGTAAAAAAGGATAAGAGTTCGAATCTCAGTGAAGTCGGATAATATCCTCCTCCATCATAATTAACTATAATTTTTTAAATTTATTTCCTTACAGATGATCGTGGAACCGATCGTTGGGGAGCGGATTCTATCTTTTTGCAAAAGATAAAGTTTATAGAATAGAATATGCAAAATAAAGGTAAAATTTTGCAAATTAGTCGATTCTACGAGGAAGAACACAAGTCAAAGAGCTCGATGAGGTTTCTTTGATCTCATGATGGAGCCTCAAAATAGTAAAATAGAAAGAAATGATAAAAAAACTGTGATAAATCATGAAATCAAACTATGAATTAATGGTTCTGAACTATAAATTATAATTATTTTGGACGGTTAAGATTAAAAATCGATATGTTAGGAACTGTCGAATTGATAATTTCAAACCGTTGAACCATCTGTTTTGAACTGTCAAACCGTTTGTTTCGAACCATTGAACCGTCGCTTTCAAACTATGATCGGATCTAATCCAAACATGGCCAAAGTGGATTGCGCTTTCTACCGGAGAAAAGACGTCATTAGAAGTTAAAGCGTGAATGCACTGTGAATAGAGAAAAAAAGTATAAGGCTATGCAAAATATAAATATGAAGTGTTTTGGCAGCATTTGAGCAATTAAGTGCCAAAAGAACTGTCTCCAACTTAAAATTAATGACTACAGACTTCTTATAAATCTCCTTCACCCAATTTAATTTATTTAACAGCAAATCCACATGTTCAGGAGAATACCAGGAACTCGAAGGTTGGGACTTCATATGAACAGGAGACAATAAATCACCATTGGGCTTTCGCTACGGTAAGAATTTGCTGCTTTTGCTGAGTTACGTTGGTCAGTTTTTTATTGATCCATTCTTCATTATATTTATAAGGAAAAAATATTGTGCTCATTTTTCTAGACCACTATATTTTCTCAGTATAAGTCTATCCTACCAGAAGATATTCATCAAGGTCATGGTATTTGTCCCATTGCATGCAATGGCTTTCCTGAACCGAAGCTCTCCAGTGTTTTAGTTGATTTGCTGGTTCTATAAGTACTTCCCAAGTTAGATCAGGATTTGTAGGATAATCTTTAAGTTGGAGATGGATTCCGTTGACCTCATGGATGTCCATCCAGATTAAATATCTTACTGATTCAATACGAAGATTGAGCCATTCTGGTGGGGAGCTTTCAAAGTTACAACTGACAAAAGTCTCTTTTGCATTAGAGCATGTTTTATAATTATGCCCAAAATAGTGGGAAAGTCCTAATCTACGTCTTGTACCTAAAGTTCATGAAGAAGATTTTAATCCATTAAAGTGAAAGGTATGACAAGTCTTCCTTTGAACTTATGATGAGTAAAGTGTTCAAAGTCTGCATTAACTCTTCTGAAAGAGTATATTAATTGACATCTACATCCAAACTTTATTTGAATTTTGCACGTAGGGGAGATCTTCTTGCATTTTAATTTATAATTAAATTCTACTTCATAAACTATGAAAAACCCTACTGAAGGATTCTTATGAAATAATTTCAGTAGTTCACATAAGTCAAGAAACTTAGGTAGAATTGATTGTTTTGCCCGACTATGAATATAAGTAGGAAAATGTTCTGAGAGATTATCTAAGTTAATTGCTTTTGGAGTATTAGCTCTCGTCTGAAGGGCATCTAAAGTTTGAGAACCTTGTGGTTTAGATAATTTTCTTCTGTTGAATGTAAGTTGGTGGTGGTAGCTTGTAAGTAAGTTTCTCCTTCTTATGTCTTCCTTCGTGCTTAAATAAAGTGCTGATAAAGAAGTGGAGCCTACTAAGGAGTAGAATCCTCCACATGAGTGTCTCACAGTCTAAAATGGCTGTCTAAAATAACAATATCGATCCATTTTGCATTTATTATTTTGAAAAATAAGTAATTCTTTTTTATGTATTTTTTATATGGGAAATTGACCAATAGATTTCCACAAAGTCAGGCGCTTTATTTAGACGATTTAATTTCTTGTTCTTTTATATAAATAAATATTTTAATCGAGTAGGGCGGCCAGTCCAGATCTGCACGCTTTAAAGCTGCGAATTTTGATGATCAACTAACGAACGCTGCGGTCCTGTTCGTGCACTGATTGCCATAGAAACACGTTTTATCTACAACTCAATTTTGATCGAACCATCTCTAATAAATAATTCAATGATCCGTACGTTTCCACAAGCTTAGAACAGTGCTCGTCCATGTCAGTTTGCTCCTTATTTGAATTCTCAGTAAGCGTCAGTGTGCCATCACGTACCTATCCATAATCCATATATACGTGCTGTTCTATCTTATCCAAACCTATCTCTACTCAATAAGAGCCTAAGAGGGCATTTCAATATGAACAGTGAGTTATATATGAGTCAAAAAATGAAATTCACATGGTCTTATAAATCAAAGAGAGTCAGAGAAGATCGATCACATCAAGTTCTAAGCGTACACCAACCAAATTATTGGGCTCTTGTTTCTTCTCGTTCTCTCTCTATATATATTTATATCTCTTTCTCACGATCAATCAATTCGCTCCTACAAGAACAAGAATAATAATCAGATATACACCATGGCGAGCGATGGAACTCCCACCACCTCCGTCTCAAACCCTCCGCCATGCCTCGGGAAGAGGATCACTGTCCTTTGCATCGACGGCGGCGGGATTCGCGGGCTGATCCCCGCGACGATCATCGACTTCCTTGAATCGGAACTGCAGGTACGTACGCATGCATGCAGTCATAATAATTTCCCAAGTTTTTTCTCTTGCTCAACGATACGCACTGAGAGATTCTTCAAGTAATTAATTCTCGACGTTGCAGAAACTCGACGGGCCTGATGCGAGGATAGCTGACTACTTCGACGTGATCTCCGGCACGAGCACCGGCGGCCTTATCGCCACCATGCTCGCCGCTCCCGGCGAGAAGAACAAACCACTCTTCGCCGCCAAGGACATTGTTCAGTTCTATTTGGATCACAGTCCTAAGATTTTTCCACAGCCCAAGTTAGAATAATTATTTTATATATAGATTTTAATTTGGATAAAGATGAAGGATCAAAATTAATTTATGAATTTTGCTATTTATTTATTTCAGATCTGGATTCCTGAGTCCACCACTGAACTTGCTGGGTGCTTTCACTGGACCAAGATACAATGGGAAGTATCTACACTCCAAGATTCAAGAACTCTTAGGCGACGCAAAACTAAGTCAAACGTTGACCAACATCGTCATCCCTACTTTTGACATCAAACTTTCTCAACCCATCATCTTCTCGACTTATGAGGTAATTAAACTAATCCCACTCTTCGTCTTAATTATTTTGTTTCTTGGTAAGATTTTGTAGGTAGATGGTGATCGATATTAATGTTGGTCTTTGGCAGACGGAGGAGATTCCGTTGAATAACGCTCTTCTGTCGGACATCTGCATCAGCACCTCCGCCGCCCCCACATACCTCCCGGGGCATTACTTCGAAACCCATGACGATCAAGGAAAGACAAAGAGCTTCAACCTCATCGACGGCGGCGTGGCGGCAAATAACCCTGTAAATTCACACACGCACATCTAAACAGATATATCCTGCTAATTAATCTAGGAGCTAGCTAGTTCTTATATGCGCCATTGATCATGAACAGACTTTATGCGCCATGACTCAAGTGACGAAGCAGATTGTGAAATCGAACACGGATTTCGAGTCGTACAAACCGGTCGACTACAGTCGGTTTCTGGTGATATCGATCGGGACCGGAGCAGCTAAACAGGAGGAGAATTATACCGCACAGACGAGCTCGCGATGGGGCCTACTCGGGTGGTTGTACAACGGAGGAAATACTCCCATCATCGACATTTTCTCTCAGGCGAGCTCAGACATGGTGGATATCTATGCAGCAGTTGTGTTCCGGGCACTGGACAGTGAAGGCCATTACCTTCGCATACAGGTATTTAACAAAATAATTAATCATCATAAAATCGTACCAAATTCATGGATTCTAATTGAAACAAACTGAATGATATATAGGACGATACTTTGACTGGCGATGCTACTTCGGTGGATAAGTCGACGGGGAAGAACTTGCAGAATTTGGTGGAGATCGGGAAGAAACTGCTCGAGAAGCCGGTGTCGAGGGTGAACCTGGAGACAGGGATGTCGGAGCCGGTGGTGGATGGGAAGGGAGGAACCACGTCGAACGGAGATCGACTCGTCAACTTCGCCAAGAAGTTGTCGGATGAAAGGAAGCGTCGGCAGAAGAGTTTGGCTTCTATTGCGTGAGAGTCGTGGATCGTGTTGATCCCTGAGTACCATCAATTAATTAATGTTGTTTGAAATATTGCACCAATTTATCAAACTTGTAAACATAATCAATTTGTTTTAGCTATTCAATAGAAGTACTCGATTGTTCTATGGGAAAATTAATTATGTAGTATAATGATTTTTTATTGTCCAAGTGAGCATTAACACTAACGATATTTTTTAATAGCTATTTAGGCTCAATTAGGTGGATTTTCTTTTAATTTGTCCATGGTTAAATTCGAAAATACAATGATTTCTCACCCAATAATTAATATATTAAAATTTTTATCTCACTAAAAAAAATATCACAATAAAAATATTCATATTTAGTGAAGAATAATTCTATCGCTAATTATATTCAGCGACTGATTTACGATAAGATAAATAAAGTCACAAAATTTTTCATCATAAATTGATTTTAGCGACCAAATTATAAGTTCGATCGCTAATATATATACAGATGGAATATTTTTTCCACCCAAAAGATAATGACATAAAATTTTTCTTTAGCGATCCATATTATAATTCAATTATTAAATTAACGATCTAATTATAATTCGGTCACTATCTTTTGGACGGAAATTAGCGATAAAAATTAAAAAATCATCACTAAATTTTTTATAATTTTCAACATCACACCTTATTTTCCTAATTTATATAGTTTACATCAAAATATATCCAAACAATACGTACAAATTATATCACAACAAACCATATCACAAATAATACACCGATAAACCAATAAAATACATACAATCAACATAACCCAAAATCATATCACAAATAATACCCAAACAATATATAAAATAATATCTACCATACAAATCATATCTAAATTTTGCAACAAATTATATCTATGATACAAATCATATCCAAATGATTGAGACAGACATATCATCATTCTCAAAAATAAAATAACTTCATCATCAAGGATATGGTAAGCAAAACAATGCACAAATAATGAAACTAATGTTAAAATAAATATACAACCCCATCGTCTCCCTCACAGTCAGCTCCGCGACCAGCCCCATGCCCAGCCTCATGGCTGCCTCCACGCCTGAGCCTGTACATGGTGACGAGAGGGGAGAGGAGAGGAGATGCTTATTGTGGCCGAAGAAGATATCACGCGAGGGGCAGAGAGGAGATCATGCTGGATATCGGAGGAGTTTGGAATGAAATTAGGGTTAGGGGCAAGGGAGGGACGCAACGGGGAGGGGTCTTTAATTTGGATATTAGGGCTTACTTTAGCGACCAAACCAAGGTTCGATCGCTAAGTCAATGACCAGACCAAAGTTCGGACGTTAAATATAGTTTGAATTAAGTGTAGCGACTGAACCAAAGTTTAGTGGTTGAATTAGCGATCGACTCATAGTTCGGTCGCTAAACAGCAACCAAATCATAGTTCAATCACTAATTTAGCAACCGAACCAAACTTCGGTTGTTATATAGTGACTGAACTATGATTCGATCACTAACTATAGTTTAGTTGCTGAACAGTTGGGATTTAGGGCTAGTATAATAACTGAATTATAATTCAATCATTAAATTAGTGAGCAATATAATATTCTGATCATTAATTAGCGACCGAACTATTTCATCCTTGTATATCGATCGAAATCATATTCCAGTTGCTAAATCGAACTATAATATGTCGTTAATTCCGTCGATATTTCAAAATATTCGTATAGTGTGTCATACAATGCACTGTACGTAGTTGAGATTTGAGTGTTTCAATTTCATTTTCTGCCCAAAGTGAGCTACCGCAAAGTGAGCATCCAAAACCCCAGCTGGGCTCTTTGGCACGGTAGAATCCGATGGAGTTTTATTACTGTTTGCCCTATTCTTCATCAAGTCATCTCATGAGTCACTTCAGGACATCTAATTAGTACCTTTTTCTGAATTCATGGAACAAAACCATTAATAAATTTGGATATATAAATGTTGATGATTTCCATAAAATGAAAAATAATATAAGGAAAAAGGATGCGGAATAATTGTATATGTTCAGTTACTTGGATTTCTTCTTATTATAATTGGTATGGAATAGTTTGTTATAGTCTCTTTAGGTATTGATATTTTTTTTATTCATAGGGTATCGTGAATCTTATGAACTAATTAATCCTTAAATATATAGTCCAATTTTATATTCCACATATCAAGTAAATCAGAAGTGAAGTAGCTCCTAACGACATCCCAACATTACTAGTTGTTCAAACACTATATACGCTGGGTGAGTTTTGAACTCTAATTATTTCGAAAAAAACATCATGTCACTTACCACCTAGAGATATGGTATCGTGTCTTTTGATGTTTGAATGAAAGATTATAATATAAAAGATATGTTCTTTATTGACAATGATTCAAATATTATAAAAATATCATTTTATATACAAACAACCCAACATCTTTATAATAAAAAATATTTTCTTTCAAAATTAATTACTTTTAAAGTGTTATTCGTATATTGTTATATAATAATAATAATATATAAATATTCAATCCTCGAGTTTAATAAATCCAAGGTATTAAATATTATTTTCAATTCATGGTATACTCAGGAACATTTGCTTAGTCTAAGTAACGATGAGAGCAAATAGTTTTTTAAGAAAACTGAATATATACATCTTGGATTTATTTTTTAATATATTTGTTAAAAGATTTACGAAATTTCTCAACAGCAGCAGCTCCCTGACAAGAGTAAAATTAAAAAAGCAAAATCTTACGACAATCAATAGCAACAATAATAAGTTCCTGATAGAAATAGAATCGATCAAGTTTTTCTTATCAATAATATAATAAACAGATTATCAGAATAAGTGTGTAACACGGAAGAATAATCTCACATTATCTACGTGTATCCAACAAGCTAAAGTATTGCCAACATCCAAGGTATCATAAGCTTCCAGTGCTGACGATGCCACTGCTGCAGCAATTTCAGAAGGCTTAACGCCAGGAAATGATCAATTGCCTGAAGTTAACTGTTATAAACTCCAGGTTGGGCTGTGTAATACGTCTCTTTATAAACTCGACGACCTACAAGAAATTCATCGTGGCCCTTGTTCTTTTTTAAACGAAAGATAAAGGTAAAATATATAAAAATTGTTATGGGTGTGGTGAGCAAGCCCCGAGAAATCGAGTCCAGGTCTAGACCAAGTGGGCGACTTGGCATCAGGCCTAACTCTCGTGTCGGACCTTAACTGCCGACTCAATAGGCAGCCCGAGCTGGTCGTCGATTCGGGATCCCAATCCCCGAGTCCCGATTCCCTCTCATCATCGAACGTTTGCCCGGCTCTGGAGCGCAAAGTCGTTGCCTTTCAGTACCCTAGTCTCACTCCCGAGCCGAGTCCCTAACCGAATCATCTCGCAAGACCGACTCCTTAGTTGGCTCAGCGGCATCTCCCTTACTTGGACCCGGCTGGGGCTCGAATCAAACGAACTTGATTTACGGTACCTTGCTTCATTACGCTTCTCATCATTTCCTCTGACAGTCCCATATCCCTTAATTATGATCGTCATTCTGACATCCACGTACGAAATGACACTACAATCGTAAGTCAGCGATAGGACTGTCATACTGACCATTCCATTCCTTCTAACCAGATCATGATCAATGATGGGACATCCTCCTTAATTACAATGGGATGCGACCTCCTTTTTATGTACATAGAGGTCACTTCTCTTCGTGATCGGTACGCTCACACGCGCCCTCGCAACCTCTCCTATTCTTCATGTTCTTTTTCTTCTTCTTTTTCACCTGCTGACTTAAGCATCGGAGTGGTCGCGCCAGGGCACCCCTGAATTCCTTCTCACGGTTGCTCTTCTTGCAGGATCAGCAAGCTTCGTGAGCTCTCTTCTTTCAACCCGGTTCTATCTTGGTGCTGAGAAGCCGACAACGTATCGATCTCAACAGGAATATAAATATTAAGTAAAAAAATAAAGTGAAAGAGTGTTCTTTTTAAAAAATTTAAAAAAGGTATCAAATTTTTTTGAAGTGTTTTACTATAAATATGCTTAAATCACTCTTTTAGAGATCCTAGAAAAAATAAAATAAAATATTTTTTAAAAATAGTACTTAAAAAATAAATTATATATTTTTTAATTTTTGAGAAGTAAAATTACTAATAAGATTTTATATTCAAATTTTAATTAATGAGAGCATTAAGAACATCGATTAGAAAAAAAATAATACATATAAAAATTATCATTTAAAATTTAATTTGGATTCAATAATAAATGATTTAAAAATAATCATATAATAATTTTAGATAAAATTATTGTTGAGTTGCAATGGTGCAAACATAACCCACATCTAAAACACATGGGAAAGATCATGGGTTTAAAAAGGATGGAAAGTATCTCCATTGGTATGAGGCCTTTTGGGGAGAGCCCAAGAACAAAGTCATGAGGGCTTAGGCCCAAAGTGGACAATATCATACCATTGTGGAGATACGAATATTCTTTTGGACCCAACAATTATTATATCGTGAGCGATGAGTCTTTCACATATGATTTTAATTTGAAAAATAAATAATTCTTTTATTATGTGTTTTTGTTGTGGGAAATTGACCGATAGAGTTCTAAGTTAGGTGTTTTTGTTGTGGGAAATTGACCGATAGAGTTCTAAGTTAGGTGTTTTACACGATTTTCTTATTCTTTTATATAAATAGTTTAATCGAATAGTGACGTCTAGTTCTTGCCCACTTTAAAGCTGCGATTTTTTATGGCTGCCATAGAAAGTAGAAACAAGTTTCATCTGCAACTCAATTTTGATCGAACCAAATTCACTGCATGAGCCGTACATCTCAGTAAGTTTAATAACCTAGTGAACACGTTGAAACTGTACCATTGACCAGAAACATCACCTATTTATTTATTTTTTAAATTATTTTTTTATTTTGATAATTCAGAGTTTTAGTTTTTTAAATTGATTAATTCTGAAAGTGATCGGCTCGATCCATCTAAGTTTTTCATTAAGATATCTAACTTTTATGCTCTGATTATTTTTGAATGTGATTGATTTGATTCCATAAAAAAATTTAATGTTCACCAAGGTAAATCCAAAAAGGACTCACCTACTTATCTTTTTTTTAGACATTAGATATCTAACCCTTTGGGCCGCCTAATTCTGGGATGACCTATCTAGCCTCATAAAAGTTTTCCATATCGACTACAAGGGTAGGGGACTCACATACTTATCTTGTTTTTGTTGGCACCCAATATCCAATCCTTCGGGGCGACAAATTCTGGGAGTGACCGACCTGGCTTAGTAAAAATTTCTCACCGACCATCAGAGTAAATTGAAAATGAAGATGGAGGCCCAACTTAACAGTCAACGTTCTTTCACTATCCATTTGAGAGAAATTCCCTACGAATTCATCGTAGTTGAATTCAAACTCTAAATATAATGTTTGATAGACCTAACTATCTCACCATTGCTATGGGGGCACGAAGAAACAATTTTCACTTAAGTATCCATAATCCATATATACAATACTGTTAATATCTTATCAAAACCTATTTCTACTCAATTAAAGAGGGCATTTCAATATATGAATAGTAAATTATGAGTCAAAAAATAGAATTTACATAGGGATAACAGAACTAGGCATGGATATCATATATATACCTCCTACATATTTACATCTTCCATCTAATGATAAAATTTTAAAAATTTAAATATCTTAGGTATATCAATGTGTTTTAACCAAAAATCATTAATAGATCTAGAGAATTCTGATTGTATACATTCTAATTCCTGTAGGTTTCTACATAGTACCCCCGTTATCATTGTAAAGGATTCTCAACATTACTCAAAAGGTTTAGAAAGTTTTAAATTTTGTGTCAATTGATACGAGTTTATAACTTCATATAAAAAACTCAGGACTAGAATTTCTTATTGCATCTCACTTCTACACACTAATTTTTCCCATTTCATTGTAAGTTAGAAATCCAAGTCTTCTAGTCCATTAATGGATTTCAATCAAAATCGATTAATGGACTTAGATAATTCTGATTGGACTCATTTTAACTCGTATGAGTTTATTATGTGAACTTCAGTACAAATAAGTCTTCCTTTATTATTTTAATGGTTCTAGTAGGCATAAGTTCGTGTTGGAGATGCAGGATCAGGATTACCACAATGGTGCTAGGTTTTAGAAATCAACACTACAATGTATGATTAAATCTAATAATGTAGTGTTAGTTTTTGAAAAACAGTACCACTGTGGTGTTGGTCTTCAGAAACTAGCATAGTGAGTGATGTTGTAATTAAGTTGTGGTGTTGATTTTTAAAAATCAACACCAAAATAAAATTTTATTGTATTTTAAATTATTTGTATTAATAAAATCAACTCTATCCATAAACAAAAGTAATGAGCAATTTAATTAGTCCAAAACATCACCTACTTATTCATTTTTTTTATTTTTGCTAATCCAGATTTTCAATTTTTTGAACCGACTAATATTAAAGGTAATCGGTCCGGTCCGTTTCTCATCAGTCATTAGAGTAAATTTAAAAAATACTCACATTGAGACTAACGACAATCGATCTTCACGATCGATCCATCGCTGTAGAGAGTCATACTCCATCTGGGTATTAGAAATGTGAACCGCAATATGACTGCGCGCTTCATTAGATGGTAGCTTAATCCACCCAAATAATTATACTTCATGCTGCTATAATTCCCATAGTTTTTTTTCAACCAAATCATCAGCTACTTATCTTTTTTTTTATAATTCAGCTATTCAATTTTTACGAACGGATTAATTCTAAAAGTAATAACGGAGTCAGAAATTATATTAATCTACCTGGATTAAAAAGGTCTCAAAATTGACGTTGGATTGATAGCCGAATTTAATCTGGACTAATAGTAGAATTGAATCTAAAAATTTAGAAATAAATTAAAATGATATCAATGGGCCCCAAGATACAATCACGCACATTAATGCATCACTCCCCCCGCTCGTGCCACGTCAAAAGATTCGAACCTTCGTGAGTTGAGAGGCCCAACCCGTAACTCACCTACTTATAATTATCCATAATGCACATATATATATGATGATCTTGATATCTGATCAAAACCTATTTCTACTCGATTAAAGAGGGCATTTCAATATATGAACAGTAAATTATGAGTCAAAAAATGAAATTTACGTGGTCTTATAAATCCAAGAGTGCAGTCAGCGGAAGATCACATCATCAAATTCTAAGCGTACATGTAATTCTCATTTGCACGTTTTCTTTGTTTTTCAGCTGGTGCAATGTATTTTGATTAAAACGTCAAAACCCCACTTCAAATATCGGGCTCTCGCTGCTTCTCGCGCGTTCTATATATTCATATCTCTTTCTCACGATCAATCAACGAATTGCTACAGTAGCTAATTTAGCTCCTCAAATATTCTATCTCTTTCGTTCTCACAAGAACAGGAATAATCATATGTATATATACACCATGGCGAGCGATGGACCTCCGGCCGATTCCGCCTCAAACCCTCCGCCATGCCACGGGAATATGATCACCGTCCTTTGCATCGACGGCGGTGGGATTCGCGGGCTGATCCCCGCGACGATCATCGACTTCCTTGAATCGGAACTGCAGGTACGTACGCACGCATGCATGCAGTCATAAATTTCCCTCCTTTTTTTTTGTCCTTCTGAACGATACGCACTGAGAGATTCAATTATATTGTTGGTGTTGCAGAAACTCGACGGGCCGGATGCGAGAATTGCTGACTACTTCGACGTGATTTCCGGCACCAGCACCGGCGGCCTTATCGCCACCATGCTCGCCGCTCCAGGCGACAATAACAAAGCACTCTTCGCAGCCAAGGACATTGTTCAGTTCTATTTGGATCACTGTCCCAAGATTTTTCCACAGCGCAGGTTAATTAGTGTATATATATATATATTTATAATTTATGAATTTTACTATTTATTTATATATTTCAGATCTGGGTTCCTGAGTCCCGCACTGAACTTGGTGGATGCTTTCAATGGACCAAAATACGATGGCAAGTACCTCCGCTCCAAGATTCAAGAACTCTTAGGCAACTCAAAACTAAGTCAAACATTGACCAACATCATCATCCCTACTTTTGACATCAAACTTTATCAACCCATCATCTTCTCGTCTTTTGAGGTAATTAAACTAACCCCACGCTTCGTCTTAATTAATTACATAATCTTGTTGTGAGTAAATAATCCTGATAAAATTTGAGTTACAACGTTTAGTTTTCTTGATAGTTATCTAAGACTTTTTCTTCCCTAGTTTATGGCTTACGTGGTGTAAAGTTTATGGGTTAAGTGACGTGCACATCTTATCACATCTTGTGTATAAATACAACTCCAAATAATGTAGAGAAAGCAATTCACTGCAATAAAGCTTTTCTCCTTTTCGTTGGGTGTTATTCCTCGGTGCCTTTTCTCATTTTTTTTTCTTTGCTTTCTGCCGGTGTGGTTTTTGTAGATTCTGAGCCAACAATTGGTATCAGAGCCTTGAATCCACGATTCTACAAAAATGTCGGGCATCCCACAAGCTGCTGCGAAGGAGAACGGCGGAGTGCCATTTCTCTATCCAATGCTAAGCCCTCACAATTACACTGTGTGGGCAATCAAGACAGAGGCGATCCTTGATGCCCAGGGAGTCTGGGAGGCGGTAGAGCCAGCAGAAGGAGCCCAGGTAGATGCAAAGAAGGACAAAAAGGCACGTGCATATATCTTGCAGTGTGTCCCCGAAGACATCCTTCTCCAAATCGCAAATAAGAAGACGGCGAAGGAAGTCTGGGATAGCCTCAAGACGAGGTATCTTGGTAGTGATCGGGTGAAGAAGGCACGCGTACAAACATTGAAAAGCGAGTTTGACGCCCTCCGGATGAAGGAGAACGAGTCGATTGATGAGTTTGCTGGGAAACTCAGCGCCATGAGCAGCAAATTCTCCACCCTTGGTGCCACGCTTGAAGATTCATCGTTGGTAAAGAAGTTACTCGATTCTGTCCCTGATAAATTCTTCCCTATTGTTGCCGGTATTGAACAGTTCCACGACCTTGAGACTATGCCGTTTGAGGAGGCTATAGGGCGACTGAAGGCGTACGAGGAACGAACACTACGACTACATGGCAACACCAACAACACTGAAGGTGAGCTCCTACTTACTCATGCCGAATGGCAAATGCGACAGAAAGGGAAGCAACGTAGACACTTCATCAAGAGGCAAGGGGCATGGATCCAACAATCACAGTCGTGGCAATTGGCGCGGACGTGGCCGTGGCACGCATCGCCAAGACAGTGCAGGAGGCACTAGCGGCAACAACAGTGGCACTCGTGACAAGAGACATATAAAATGTTTCAATTGTGAGAAAATGGGGCATTATGCGTCTGAATGTTACAACAAGCGTCGTGATGAAGCTCACCTCACTTGTGCCACCGATGAAGAGCCAGCACTGATGATGACCGTGTCCCACGAGGAGTCTCACACAAGGCGTGAGCAGCAGGATATCATTCTACTCAGCGAAGAAAGGTTCCTACCGGATATGTATCGCAATGTTAAGAAAGGAGACGATAAAGACGTCTGGTACCTTGACAACGGTGCCAGCAACCACATGACCGGCCATCGCGAGAAGTTTCAAGAATTAGATGAAACCATCACCGGGAGGGTGAGATTTGGCGATGGATCAACCATTGAGATAATGGGCAAGGGAACGGTTGTGTTCGAATGCAAGAATGGCGATCAGAAGGCTCTCCACGAGGTATACTACATTCCGAAACTTTGTAGTAATATTATGAGTCTTGGTCAATTGACAGAAACTGGGAACGAGGTGTACATGGAAGGAAATACCATGAAGGTGATTGATAGGAGCGGGAAGCTCTTGATGCGGGTAAAGCGAACACAAAATCGCTTGTACAAGACAACCTTGAAGACGTTCAAGCAAGTCTGTCTCATAGCAAGCTTAGAAGACCCAACCTGGTTATGGCATGCAAGACTCGGACATGTCAATTTCCAGGACTTGAAGCTTTTGGGGGAGAAGAAATTGGCAGTTGGTGTGCCACTATTGCCCCAGCCAAACAAGTTTTGCGAGGTGTGTGTGATGGCCAAGCATGCAAGGTCACCATTCCCGTACCAAGCAAACTTTAGAGCAGAGAAGCCGTTGGAACTTCTTCATGCTGATATTTGCGGGCCAATCTCACCATGTACACTCGCCGGTAACAAGTATTTTCTTTTAATAGTTGATGATTTCACAAGGTGGATGTGGGTATTTGTATTAGCAGCAAAGAATGATGCATTCCAAGCATTCAAGAAGTTCAAAGTCTTGACGGAGAACAAGACTGAATACAAGATCAGAACACTCCGAACAGACCGAGGCGGCGAGTTTCTATCCACGGAGTTCACTCAGTTCTGTGAAAATGAAGGAATCGAGCGGCATCTTACGGCTCCCTACACACCCCAACAGAATGGTGTTGTGGAGCGCCGTAATCGCACCGTGATGGCCATGGCAAGATCGCTCCTCAAGGGTACACATATGCCGGCAAGGTTCTGGGGAGAGGCGGTTAGGCATGCTGTCTATCTACTAAACCGTCTCCCAACTAAGGCGCTAGGAGAGCGTACCCCATTTGAAGCTTGGATGGGGAGGAAGCCACATCTTGCTCATTTGAGGGTGTTCGGCTGTGTTGCATATGTGAAAAACACAACCCCTCACCTTAAGAAGCTCGACGACAGAAGTTCACCCATGGTATACTTGGGTGTCGAGGAAGGCTGCAAAACTCATCGGCTATTTGATCCAAGGCGTGGCAAGCTACAAGTAAGTAGAGATGTCATATTTCAAGAAAATTGTGAATGGACATGGAATGCAGGTGCTAACAATGAAGAAAATTTGCCGGAGTTTATTACGTTGGATACATCCTATTCCGACGAGGCGATTGTTGCAGCAGATGTTGAGGCAGGGGTGGAAGATGTCACACCACCACCAGTAGGCGTGGTGCCCATGACAAGAGTGTCAAGTCCATCTACACCATCATCGACAGGAGCATCAAGTCCATCTACATCATCATCGAACACTCATGCAACTACCTCACCTGAATCTGATGAAGGGCCAGTCCGTTTTAGGTCCTTTGCTGATATCTATGCCAACACTGAGGAAGTAGTTGGTATTGATAAAGAAGAGAATGAGATAATGCTGATGATGTCTGAAGAGCCGACCTGTTACCAAAAGGCTGCAACCGAGGCTTGCTGGTACGAAGCAATGAAGGAAGGAGCACGCCGCCCTGCTCCTCGATTTGTGATCCCACGGAAGGAGAAGATGCCGCAGGTGCGGATCGTCGCCAAGAACTTCATGGATATGGTGGCGGCTTTGCCGGCTGTGAAGCTGGACAAGCTTTACGACAGTGCTTTCATCTGCGAAGCCGTTCTCAGATCATTGCCCCCTATGGCTAAGAGGTACATTTTGCAAATGCTGTACATTGATACTGCAATAACAGCAAAGTCAGTGGAAGAGTGGTTGCTTCCTGATGGGTTTTCCAAACACAAAGTGGCCATTGATAGGTTGCCTCAACTGAGGGTTTTCCTTGAAGTTAATGACAGAAAGAAGGAGACAAGCTATAAGATAAACCCAAAGTTTCAGATCAATATTCAAAAGCACCTTGTGAATGGTGGGACTTTACCTAGAAAACCAATGCCATTGAGTACAACCGTAAGATTACAAATCTTAGAGGATCTTGAGACATATGCCTCAGAACAATGGGAGCGCTTCTTGTTGCAGTTTATAAATTCTTCTCAAACAGAAAAATTGACAAGGTTCAGTTCTTCCATAATAAAGGTTTTCCAGCGAGGGCTTCTAAGCTCCAGGGAAAATAAAGTCCCCAAGTTAATTGAGAATGGCTGACAATTTCTGCTGATGGATACGAATGCACTGCCAGGAGTGAAGTTAGTTGCCATACGACAACTACTTGGCATTCATGATTTACAACCATATCAGGATTAGGGGGAGTAATGTTATAAGCAAATAATCCTGATAGGTTTTTAGTTAACGGTTTTTGATAACTTCTAGGACTTAGTCATGCTTATCCTACGCTGTTAGTGGTTTATCATTTCCTATTTTATAGCTTACGTGGCATTAGATTTGTGGCTTAAGTGACGTTGATTCTTATCCTTGTTTTGTATAAATATGAAGCAGAAGTATGTAGAAATGCAATTCACGGCAATAAAGAATTTTCCTCTTCTCGTTGGTTGTTTCTCCCTCGTTGCCTTCTTCTTTTCCGTTGTTTTTTTCTTTGCTTTCTGCCGGTGTGGTTTTTGTAGATTCTGAGCCAACAAATCTTGGGAATTAAGATTTTGTATAGGTAGATGGTGATCGATATAAATGTTGTTTTTTCGCAGACGGAACAGATTCCGTTGAATAACGCTCTTCTGTCGGACATCTGCATCAGCACCTCCGCCGCCCCCACATACCTCCCGGGGCATTACTTCGAAACCCAAGACGATCAAGGAAATACGAAGAGCTTCAACCTCATCGACGGCGGCGTGGCGGCAAATAACCCTGTAAATTCACACACGAACATCTAAATAGATATATATTAATTCTTCTCCTAATTAATCTAACAAGGAGCTAATTCTTATATGTGCCATTGATCATGAACAGACGATATCCGTCTTGAGCCAACTAACGAAGCAGCAGATTCTGAAATCGAATACGGATTTCGAATCGTACCAACCGGTCGACTTCAGTCGGTTTCTGGTGATCTCGATCGGGACCGGAGCAGCCAAGCAGGAGGAGAAGAATTATACCGCACAGATGAGTTCGCGATGGGGCTTGCTCGGGTGGTTGTACAACGGAGGAAGTAGTCCCCTCATCGACATTTTCTCCCAGGCGAGCTCAGACTTGGTGGATATCTATACAGCACATGTGTTTCAGGGGCATGACAGTGAAAGCCGTTACCTTCGCATACAGGTACGTATTTAACAAAATAATTAATAAAATATATCGCACCAAATTCATCGATTCTAATTGAAACAAACAAACTAAACTGAATGATAGGACGATACTTTGACCGGCGATGCGACTTCGGTGGATAAGTCGACGGAGGAGAACTTGCAGAATTTGGTGGGGATCGGGAAGAAACTGCTCGAGAAGCCGGTGTCGAGAGTGAACCTGGAGACAGGGCTGTCGGAGCCGGTGGTGGATGGGAAGGGAGGAACCACGTCGAACAGAGATCGACTCGTCAACTTCGCCAAGAAGTTGTCGAACGAAAGGAAGCGTCGGCAGCAGAGTTTGGCTTCCATTGCATGACAACTGTTGATCCTGTTGATCTCTGAGCACCATCATTAATTAATGTTATTGGGATTGCACCAATTTATCTAATTTGTAAGCGCTAATTAATTTGTTTTACCTATTCAATGGAAGCACTTAGTTATGTTCCGTAGGAAAACTCGGTACGTAGTATAATGTATAATGATTTTATATTGTCCAAGTGAACAGCAAATAAGACTCATTTGTTTTAATATAATCCAAGTAATTGGACGAGTATCTCAGAGCTTTAGACTCAATTAGTTATAAAATTAGATGACCTTCTTTCTTAATTTGCCTATGGAATAACTTTGAAAGTGTGCGTGGTTCCGTCCTAAATTTTTTATTTTATTAGAGAAAAATATCATACAATACGCCATAGTTAAAATTCAAACCGTGAGTATAATACTTTGTCGTTGCATTATGCTTGAGGGGACATATGGATCTATTTAATTTCATCTTCTTGGTTGTCCAAGTGAACTAACCATGGTATCATCTGAAAGAATTAAGTCTTCATTTGATACATGCTTATATTTAAATTAACATCAATAATAATTATCATTAAGAAATAAATTTCAATTATGTGATCAATACTTATAGCATCAAAGGGATTTAGATATTAGATGTTGATTCAATATATAGATTCATTAATAATCTGATTCGTTAATATTAATGAGGTATCAATCGATTATGAGTTTTTATGATGGAGGGTCCCTATAGGATGAATTTGATATGTAAGGGAGAAGTCAAGCTCAATTTTGGCATGATGTTGAGATCTTGCTTTGATTTTTCTTTTTCTTTGGACTCTTTCCTATTAAGATCAAGTTTAAGTTGTTGCCCACTCTTAATTATAGAAGACTTACGATGCTTGCAAGAATTCGTATGACGACAAGTAAAAATCGTGCCATTGACATTCGATTTCAATTTCGCCTTAATGACATTCCCATCCACTCTACAAAATTTCAGCAAAACACTTATTAATAAGCTCTTCCGGCAAACTTAATAACTAAGCCGGTGAAAACAGTACAAATGAGACACTGTTCTCTCATGAACATATCGATATGTTTAATTTCATCTTCTTGGCAAGTGAGTTAATTGTAGCCCCCACGGGCATAACTGTATTGGTATTTAAGTGGTAGATTATCATGTGAAAATAGGAATCAAATCTCTAGAGGAATAATTCTTTGAGAAATAAATTCTCTTCCACTTGAAGAGGTTGCTCGGTCATCATGATTTACCGACATTGAGGGGCGCTTGAGGGGAGCATCTTCACATTTTGCCACAAGTGAGCTAACTGTAATATCATCACTTTTATAGCTCACACATGTAGCATCCAGAACCCCAGCTGGGCTCTTGGCACGGCAGAAACTGATGGAATTTTGTTACTGTATGCCTTATTCTTCATCAAGTTCATCTTCATTACATCTTAAGACCTTTTCCTGAATTCATTGAATAAAACCATTAATAAATTTGGATATATAGAGATTATCTGAATAAGTGAGGAACACAGGAGAATAATCTCACATTATCTACATGTATCCAACAAGCTAAAGTATTGTCAATATCCAGAGTATCATAAGCTTCCAGTGCTGACAGTCCACTGCTGCAACAATTCCAGAAGGCTTGAAATCCAAGAAATGAATGCCTGAAGTTAACTGTTAGTCAAATCCCTGCTAGGCTTGATATATTGCATATCAAATAGGTTACCAACCTTTAACAATGCCCATAATGAGGTTCACAGAGGAAGAAACTTTTGAGACCCAGGATGCTAATGCTGTCCTCGCTTTGGGTATGATCTCCATGGAAGTTCTGCTCTTCCACGCCAAGCCCCAGGATGCTATTGCTGTCTTGGAGCTGACACCCATTGGAACCAGATGAAAGGCTGAATATCTTTCTTTCGTTTCTCCTCAGAATACCCTCTTAATTTGGATATAGAAACAGTGAGGCCGAACTGCAGCAGTGGCATAGTAACTGATGCTATGTTGTGGCTTCGGCTTGGGAACGGGTGAAGAGAAGTGTAACTGTGGGTTAGGGGAGTGGTTAGAATTGTTACCTCCAATTAATTAATTTAATAGATTTTATATCAATTGGATTTATTTAATTTTAATGATAAAATTCGATGGATTTAATTGATTATAAAAAAAATTAATTTATTTGATTTTGAATAGTCGATGCACTTCAAATGGATTACTCAGAGAGTCAGAGTTAATCATAATCATGCAGAAATACAATAAGCCGTGGCCATGTAAGATCCAGGTTGAGCTGCGCGCCCTTTATCAACGGCCCGGCCCACAAGAAGTTCATCATTAGTTTGTCTGTTAAAATGAGACAAAATGCTTGAGCATTTGATCGAGTTTGAGATGATAGCCCCGGGCATAGCTGAATTGGTTACGACGTAATAGACTTGCAGAAGAGGGCAAGGATTCGAATCCTGGCGAAGCCAGACAATACTCTCCTGCGTCATGACCAATTACAGTTTTTCGATTTACCTCCTCACAGATGGTCGTGGGGCCGCCCGAGATGATAGGATAACTCTTAGGATGCGTTTGGTTCAAGTTATGATATATGACCTTGGTTATGTGATTACCAGGTAATCACATAACCAAGGTTATGGGGCATAAAACATAACTTAATGTTGTTTGATTTACTTTATTTATTTGGAGGGAATAAAATAACCAATTTTATATTTACTATATCACCCTTCATTCAATTATATTTTAATATAATTCATTAAATTAATAAGTATAATTTGTTAATTTTATTTTAATAAAATAATTCATTAAAAATAATTATTTTAATAAAAATTTATTAAAATAATAAATATAATTTGTTAATTTTATTTTTAAAATTTTAAAATAAATAAATAAATATATATATATATTAATAAAATAATTTATTAAAATAATTCATTAAATTAATAAATATAATTCTTTAATTTTATATTTTTTAAATTTAAAATAAATTTATATTTCTTTTAATAAAATAATTTATTAAATTAATAAAGATAATATGATAATTTTATTTTAATAAAATAATTCATAAAAAATAATTATTTTAATAAAATAATTTATTAAATTAATAAATATAATTGGTTAATTTTATTTTTTTAAAATTTAAAAAAAATATTTTTTTAATAAAATAATCTATTAAAATAATAAATATAATTCATTAATTTTATTTTTTAAATTTAAAATAAATTATTTTTTAATTTATAAATATTTAAATTAAAATTTATTGAATTATATAATTTAATTTTAATTAGATTTCATAGTACTTTTTAATTGACTTAGTTTTAAAATTGGAGGGTAATCATGGAAAAAATTTCGTTAACCTCAGAAATCATAGAAAACCTTAGGCTGCCAAGGTAATCATATTACCGAGTTATAACCCATTTGCTGATGTGGCGATGATGTTATATTATTTAGAAATCAATCATAACCTGAACCAAACAAGGTTATCAACGATAACCTTAGACAGATAACCAAGGTTATCATTGATAACCTCCAACCAAACGCCCCCTTAGTTTATAGACTAGCATATGCAAGATATTTGAATTCGATAATAAATTATTTAAAAATAGCATATGCAAGATATTTGAATTCGATAATAAATTATTTAAAAACAATCATACAATAATTTTAGACAAAACTATCGATCATATCGTGAGCCACGTGTCCTTCACTTGAAAAATAAAAAATTCTTTTTAATGTATTGTTGATGTGGGAGATTGACCCGTAGATTAATTCTACAAAGTTAGGTGCTGTACACGATGTTCTCGTTCTTTTATATCAATATTTTAATTGAATAGTGAGTCCAGATCTGCACACTTTTTATGTACAACCAAAACAGGAAGATAGAATTTATCATCTCGACGTTCTCGATCGTCCATTAAAAAGATAAGTTAAAAAATTACAATTGGAAACAGCCCCGCAGAAACACGTTTTATCTACAACTCAATTTTGATCCAACCATCTCTGATAAATAATTCACTGAGGCGTACGTCTCTGCAAGTTGAAGTGCTCGTCCATGAACAAATTAAATAGATACACACTTTATCTACCATTGCCCAAGAACATCACCTATTTATTTATTTTTTAAATTATTTTTTTTATTTTCGTAATTCACGATTGATTAATTTTTGAAGGTGATCGGCTGGCCCGTTTAAATTTTCTATCGTTCATTAAAAAAAATTCAGGAAATATTCACATTGAAATTTGAATCCACTGACAATCGACCTTCTTGGATCTGCTACCCATTCGAGGGGAATTCTTCACAAATTTGCCGCAATTGAATTTTAAACTCCATATGTCAAATTTATAATTGGTGAGTTTAATTATTTCACCATTGTCACCAGGGGCACGAAGAAATATTTTTCATCGAAGTATTCATTTCAGTCAAGGCAAGGTGAAATCCGTCATCACAGCAGTCCCACACCTTCGCCAATTTCTTATGATCATTTATGAGGAGGTAAATCGGGAATTTACTGCAGTTGACTATGATGGAAGAGAGTATTGCCTTGATGAAAATTCGGTCCTTGCCCACTTTAACAATTCTATTTCATCGTAACGAACTCAACTATACCGTAACCAGTTTTTCACCGAGGTATCCATAATTCATGTATACGATGTTGTTGATAACTTATCAAAATCTATTTATACTTTAAAGAGGGCATTTCAATATATGACCAATAAAGTATGAGTCAAAAAATGAAATTTAGGTGGTCTTATAAATCGAAGAGTGCAGTCAGCGGAAGAACACATCATCAAGTTCTAAGCGTACATGTACACCAATTAAATTATTGGTGGATTCTCATTTAATTTGCACGTTTTCTTTGTTTTTCAGCTTATGCAATGTATTCTGATCATTTCATATATAGTTGCATGATTAAAACGACAAGACCCCCACTTAAATTATTGTGCTCTCGCTGCTTATCGTTCTATATATTCATCTCTCTTTCTCACGATCAATCAATGAATTACAACAGCAGCTAATTTAGCTCCTCAAATATTCTATATATCTCTTTCGCTCTTACAAGAACAGGAATAATTACATATATATATATATACACACAATGGCGAGCGATGGAACTCCGGCCGACTCCGCCTCAAACCCTCCGCCATGCCACGGGAAGAGGATCACCGTCCTTTCCATCGACGGCGGTGGGATTCGCGGGCTGATCCCCGCGACGATCATCGACTTCCTTGAATCCGAACTGCAGGTACGTACGCACGCATGCAGTCATAAATTTCCCTTCTTATTTTTGTCCTTCTGAACGATACACACTGAGAGATTCAAGTTAATTATATTGTTGGTGTTGCAGAAACTCGACGGGCCGGATGCGAGAATTGCTGACTACTTCGACGTGATCTCCGGCACCAGCACCGGCGGCCTTATCGCCACCATGCTCGCCGCTCCCGGCGAGAATAACAAAGCACTCTTCGCAGCCAAGGACATTGTTCAGTTCTATTTGGATCACAGCCCCAAGATTTTTCCACAGCGCAGGTTTATTACTAATATAATTATATATATATATATATATATATATATATAAAAGAAAATTTTTGTAATTTATGAATGAATTTTACTATTAATTTATATATTTCAGATCCGGATTCCTGAGTTCAGCACTGAACTTGGTGGATGCTTTCAGTGGACCAAAATACAATGGCAAGTACCTCCGCTCGAAGATTCAAGAACTCTTAGGCAACACAAAACTAAGTCAAACTTTGACCAACATCGTCATCCCTGCTTTTGACATCAAACTTTCTCAACCCATCATCTTCTCCTCTTTTGAGGTAATTAAACCAATAACCACACGCTTCGTCTTAATTAATTACTTAATCTTGGGAAGATTTTGTATAGGTAGATGGTGATCGATCGATATTAATGATGTTTTTTCGCAGACCGAACAGTTGCCGTTGCATGACGCGCTTCTGTCGGACATCTGCATCAGCACCTCCGCCGCCCCCACATACCTCCCGGGGCATTACTTCGAAACCCAAGACGATCAAGGAAATACGAAGAGCTTCAACCTCATCGACGGCGGCGTGGCGGCAAATAACCCTGTAAATTCACACATGCACGAACATCTAAATAGATATTCTTCTCCTAATTAATGTAGGAGCTAATTCTTATATGTGGCATTGATCGTGAACAGACGATATCCGCCATGAGCCAATTGACGAAGCAGATTCTGAAATCGAACACGGATTTCGATTCGTACGAACCGGTCGACTACAGTCGGTTTCTGGTGATCTCGATCGGGACCGGAGCAGCCAAACAGGAGGAGAATTATACCGCACAGATGAGCTCGCGATGGGGCTTGCTCGGGTGGTTGTACAACAGAGGAAATACTCCCATCATCGACGTTTTCTCCCAGGCGAGCTCAGACATGGTGGATATCTATATAGCACATGTGTTTCAGGCACAAGACAGTGAAGGCCGTTACCTTCGCATACAGGTATTTGACAAATTACAATAATTAATCATCAATAAAATCGTGCCAAATTCATCGATTCTAATCGAAAACAAACAAACTGAATGATAGGACGATACTTTGACCGGCGATGCGACTTCGGTGGATAAGTCAACGGAGAAGAACTTGCAGAATTTGGTGGAGATCGGGAAGAAACTGCTCGAGAAGCCGGTGTCGAGGGTGAATCTGGAGACAGGGCTGTCGGAGCCGGTGGTGGATGGGAAGGGAGGAATGACGTCGAACCGAGATCGACTCGTCAACTTCGCCAAGAAGCTGTCGAATGAAAGGAAGCGTCGACAGGAGAGTTTGGCTTCCGTTGCGTGAGAGTTGTAGTTACTGTTGATCTCTGATCGCCATCAATAAATAATGTTGTTAGGATTGCACCAATTTATCAAACTTGTAAGCATAATCAATTTGTTTTAGCTATTCAATGGAAGCATGTGATTGTTCTGTGGTAAAACTCTATAGTATAATGATTTTTTATTATCTATCTATCTATCTACCTACCTAATAATATAATTTATTAAAAAGTTTTAAAAATCGGATAGATTCTAATGAATGTTCAACTCTACTGATAATCGGCTTTGAAGTAACGCAGAACCCTGGCCATGTAAGCTCCAGGTTGGGCCGTGCATCCCTTTATAAACCTTACGGCCCACAAGAGGTAAATAAGGATTCAAAGGTAACAGAGAGTTCATATATATAGGAGATCCTTCGACTTAGTCAATGCAGGATTATGTGGCATGATCCAAAATTTAGTTAACACAGATCTCATCAGTCTTCGACCAACCGAGCTAATCCAACTAGCCAAGTAGAGTAGAACCGACCTCCCGTGGAGTCTTTCCAATAAAGATCAAACTCTTGAGAAGTCTTCCCAATAAAGCTAAGATTGATCTTCCGAAGAGTCTTATTAACAAAGATTGACCTCCCTAAGAATTTTTCCAACAAAAGTCGACGACCTCCCGAGGAGTCTTCCCAACAAAGGCTTACAAAAGGATGAAGTGGTTATCAACATAAAGGGATATGGTGGTTATCATAACATGAAAGGATGCGGTAGTTACAATGAAGCGAGGTGCATGTCTTAGGCTTTTGTCTATGAGGTGCGTCCCTTGGATCTCTCTCCCTCTCCCTATATAAAATAAAGAGGGGGCCCTCTCAAGATCATCATCTACAGTATCATCTAATTTCATCATCACATTTACTCTATTCTTTACTTTGTATTTATATTATTGCATTTGGAGCTTCATGATCACTTAGGCATCGAATGTATTTTACCAAGATAACTCTCAGTAAGCCCTTTGATGCATATTATCTCTCACAGAATTGACTACACTTCAAGAAAACCTTCTACTCAACGTGAGCATGCTAACTCATTACAAGCCGATTTGACTGAGGAAAGCAAATCCAGTGGCAATTGACGTGGCCAAAGTCAACCGAAGGAAGTTCCATGAAAGTTGATCCATACTAGTTTTGTGAAACGAACTTTCAGTTGACTAAGTCAAGGGTCTACCAAGTGGACCTTTACATTCTGTTTGGATGGACGAGAGAAGGTTCATCAATTGAAAAGGAAGGGAGCGGAAGGAATGGAAAGGGATAGGAAGTAAGTATTTATGTTTTCCTTGTTTAATTTGGAAGGAAGGGAAGATTCATTAATGTAATATATGTTACCTTAGTTTGGAGGAAAAAAAAGAAATGAATGTTAAATATGTAAGGTTACAAAAATACATTTCATTATTAAAATAAATCTATATGTAAAAAAAATATGTAAACTTATGGATGTAAGATTATTTAAAAAAAGCCTATGTATTGCATGTAAAAACTAAGATATGAAAGATCCTAAAAAAGATAATGTATGATCTTTGGATAATTAAGTCTCTGTCCCTGTCCTCAAAGGAGAAAAAGAACAAGATTAGGGTTATCTGTCTCTGTCCTCTTGAATTTTATCCTCGAAGAGATATGCGGCAAGAGCTGATACCGATGTCGTGGAGTGCGAGCAGTTGGACATTGATCGATGACAGAGCGCATTGTGCGAGGAGCGACGAAGTTAATTTGAGAATTAATATTTTAAAATAGAGATAAAATTGGAATAAAATATTTTTGAGTTTCTTTTCCCCTTCCTTATATTTCAAATCGGAATGTAAGAAATTGTATCGATTCATAAGTGAGGGAAGGGAGGGGAGGATAAATAAGGAAAAGGAGAATTTTGATACTTGTTTGGGATGGAGTGAGTTAAGGAAGGAAAGGAGAGAGAAAGGTAAATTTTACCCTTCCATGCTCATGAATCATTAGAATTTCTTATATTAATTTGGAGTGTAAGGAAAGGGAAGGGGAACTCAAACAATATTTTATTTTAACTTTATCCCTATTTTAAAATATTAATTCTCAAATTAATTCATCTATTTAAATATCTCATCTTTGCGTCGTTGCTCTTCACACAATGCATGTCGTTATCACCCAGTATCTAACCACTCGCACTTTACGACGTCGACATCGCGTCGGCGTCGACGTCGGCATCGCGTCGGCGTCGACGTCGGCATCGACGTCGGCATCGCGTCGACATCGGCTCTTACCACAAATCTTTTCGAGGATAAAACTAAAGGATAGAGATAGATAATCCTAATCTTCTTCTTCTCCTCTTCTAATGACAAAGACTTATCCAAAGAGCATACGTTGTCTGTTTTATAACCTTATATATCCCAATTTTTACATGCAATATTGACAGAATTTTATAATTTCCATCCGTCCTCTACCTACCTTGCCTTTTTTAAAAAATGAAGGTATTTTATAATTTTATATATTTAATATTTATTACCATTCTTTTCTTCCTAAACAAGGTAACACATGTTACGTTAATGAACCTTTCATCTCTTTCAAACAAGGAAAACATAAATATTGTACTTTTCCTCCCTTTCCCTTTTTTCTCTTTGTTTTCCTGTCCGTTAATGAACCTAATTCTCTCACCTCATCCAAATAGAGCGTCAAACGGAACGTTAGTTATCTCCGCATTAATATATATATATATATATTATTAAATTTTTATTTTTTACAAAATCACAAAATAAATAATTTTTTTTAAAACAATACATTTATTTTTAATTTTACAAAAACTACTTTTCAAAAAGATAAAATATAAATAAAAAATATCATAATTTCGATTAAAGTGATCAAACTTGTTACATGATCATTATTACACAAATTTAAAATTTAAGCATTTATAAATCATCATTTAGAATATCATTTGGATTCAATAATAAGTGATTTAAAAATAATTATATACTAATTTTATACAAAATTACGCTGTAACATCATTTTCTAATTAAATTTTTAATATAAATAAATAACAATATGCGATGAATTTTTCATTTATTATTTTGAAAAGTAAGTAATTCTTTTTTTTATCTGAGATGGCCAAAGTTGACCCATATGTAGATCACTACGAAGTTAGGTGTTTTAGACGATTTTTTTAATTCTTTTATATAAATATTTTGATCCAGCAATGCATCCAGATCTGCACGCTTTAAAGCTGCGAATTCTGATGGCCCGTTCACTGATTATTGCCATAGAAACACGTCATGTTCTAATCGTACGCCAATTAAATTATTGGTGGATTCCCATTTGCACGTTTTCGTTGTTTTTCAGCTTCTGCAATGTATTTTGATCATTTAATATAGTTGCATGATTAAAACGCCAAGCCCCACTTAAATTATTGGGCTATCGATCGCAGCCTCTCTCTCGTTCTATATATTTGTATCTCTTTCTCACGATCGATCAGTGAATTACAAGAGCTAGCAGCTAATTTAGTTCCTCAAATTCTATCTCTTAGCTTTAATTTCCTCCTCCAAGAACAAGAATAATCATGGCGAGCGATGGATGTCCGGCCGACTCCGCCTCAACCCCTCCGCCAAGACACGGGAAGAGGATCACCGTCCTTTGCATCGACGGCGGTGGCATTCGCGGGCTGATCCCCGCGACGATCATCGAGTTCCTTGAATCGGAACTGCAGGTACGTACGTACGCAGGATTTTTAATTTGTCCTTCTGAACGATACGCACTGAGAGATTCGAGTATATTGTTGGTGTTGCAGAAACTCGACGGGCCGGATGCGAGAATTGCTGACTACTTCGACGTGATCTCCGGCACCAGCACCGGCGGCCTTATCGCCACCATGCTCGCCGCTCCCGGCGAGAATAACAAATCACTCTTCGCAGCCAAGGACATTGTTCAGTTCTATTTGGATCACAGCCCCAAGATTTTTCCACAGCGCAGGTTAATTACTAATTAGTATATATATTTATATATAATATGAGAAATTTTTGTAATTTATGAATGATTTTTACTATTTATTTATATATTTCAGATCCGGGTTCCTGAGTCCAGCACTGAACTTGGTGGATGCTTTCAGTGGACCAAAATACGATGGCAAGTACCTCCGCTCCAAGATTCAAGAACTCTTAGGCAACACAAAATTAAGTCAAACTTTGACCAGCATCGTCATCCCTACCTTTGACATCAAACTTTCTCAACCCCTCATCTTCTCCTCTTTTGAGGTATAATTAACCCCACGCTTCGTCTTAATCTTGGGAAGATTTTGTATAGGTAGATGGTGATCGATCGATATTAATGTTGTTTTTTCGCAGACCGAACAGTTTCCGTTGCATGACGCTCTTCTGTCGGACATCTGCATCAGCACCTCCGCCGCCCCCACGTACCTCCCGGGGCATTACTTTGAAACCCAAGACGATCAAGGAAATACGAAGAGCTTCAACCTCATCGACGGCGGCGTGGCGGCAAATAACCCTGTAAATTCACACACGAACATCTAAACAGATCATATTCTTTTCCTAATTAATCAAGCTAGCTAGGAGCTAGCTAGTTCTTATATGTGCCATTATATTGATCATGAACAGACGATATCCGCCATGAGCCAAGTGACGAAGCAGATTCTGCAATCGAACACGGATTTCGAGTCGTACGAACCGGTCGACTACAGTCGGTTGCTGGTGATCTCGATCGGGACCGGAACAGGGAAGCAGGCACAGAAGAATTATACCGCACAGATGAGCTCGCGATGGGGCTTGCTCGGGTGGTTGTACAACGGAGGAAATACTCCTCTCATCGACATTTTCTCCGGGGCGAGCTCAGACTTGGTGGATATCTATACAGCACATGTGTTTCAGGCACATGACAGTGAAAACCGTTACCTTCGCATACAGGTACGTATTTAACAAAATAATTAATTAATCATCAATAAAATCGTACCAAATTCATCGATTCTAATTGAAAACAAAAACAAACTGAATGATAGGACGATTCTTTGACTGGCGATGCGACTTCGGTGGATAAGTCGACGGAGAAGAACTTGCAGAATTTGGTGGAGATCGGGAAGAAACTGCTCGAGAAGCCGGTGTCGAGGGTGAATCTGGAGACAGGGCTGTCGGAGCCGGTGGTGGATGCAAAGGGAGAAACCACGTCCAACGGAGATCGACTCGCCAACTTCGCCAAGAAGTTGTCGAATGAAAGGAAGCGTCGGCATGAGAATTTGGCTTCCACTGCGTGAGAGTTGTTGATCTCTGAGCACCATTAATAATTAAAGTCGTCATCTTTTATATAATAGTCATCAATAATTAATTAGTGTTGTTGGGATTGCACCAGTTTATGAAACTTGTAAGCGTAATCAATTTGTTTTAGCTATTCAATGGAAGCGTGTGATTGTTCTGTGGTAAAACTCTATAGTATAATGATTTTTTTTATTATCTATCTATCTATCTATATAATAATAATATAATTGTTTATTTAGCCGCCTCAGCTTGAATCAATTCTTTTAGTTAATTTTGGAAATAAAATTGCATTTATGCATGAATGTTGGTTCGCTTACTCTAACCAGTCCGACATTCAGCGCTCACACACAAGTTACCTTGGAGAATAAATGAGAGAGAGCCTCTCCCTATGCATTTGTTCACAACATCAATACTTGTGACACAATATAAACCAATAACTATGCCTTGAAACTATGCATTATCCACCACGTTTTATTTCCATTTAAATTTCTAACAATAGCTTCAATAATATTTACATTATATGGGTTACCTTGTTGCCTTGAGAGAGTCATGAACCACTAGCTGTTCAATAGATCCCTTCATGAAAAGGTAAATGAACAGAAGTATGCACAGACTTGTAATTTGCTAACGCACATTCCTTGATTTGAAACAATGATTATTACAAATCACACGCTAAACACGGACGACATCTTGTACTTCCATACCAATTGAATTTGGGCAAAAACTTTAGTAAGAACCTTGAGTTCATAAGTTTACAGGCACAACAGAAACAGATTTTTGAATTTTTATTTTTTTTTCTAGTTCACTATCGAACTACCATTAACCTCTACTTAGAGATGTCAGCGATCTCCAATCCGGGTGCCGGCGATAAATTCTCTAATTCACTTGTTGTTGGTTGCCGTAAAAAGGATAAGCCCCGTAGGCAAATGCATACATGCCAGGATAGTGAGGTAAACTATACCCATCATACGCCTGCCCGACGTAGTAAACACCATTCCATTGTCTGCCACGTTCAGCTCTCGACTGCAAAAACAAAAACACAAACACAAACAAAAAAAAAAGGTAAAAGAGGGTAATTAACAATAAGAACCGTATACATTGGCGGCTATTAATCCTCAATCTAGATGTATTATCGGTGCTAATGTACAAGTTAAAACTGAAAGGTGAGAATGAGTTTATTTAAATATTTAAAAGAAGAGATGCGATAATAATAATTGCGAAATGGACCTTAATGAAGCTTCATATGTATTGGACCTTAGAGGACGGAATGGATGGACTCTGGTGGATTCTGTGTGCATCGGAAACTAGTGCAGGTAGTAAAGAATCTAACAAATGTAGTAGTAGTTAAACTATGAGGCTACAGAGGATGATCTATATAAAGATCAGATAACTGAATGCAACGGAATGAATCTATCAACTTGCATCTCCTCAGATACATGCGTTCCTTAGTTCGACAAGAGGACTATTATATAAGAATTCAATCAACTCCTATCTCTCCTACTTTACTCTTTCCCACTCTTCTTACTGTTCTATTCTACATCACTGATACACAACTTCAGAAAATGAACTCCTTTACAGGAGAAAAAAAATGTAATGAATATGATCGGTAAAACAAGGACTAGAAGTGGTGACTCTACCTGTTTTTTGGCAGGATGACGACCCCAGGAAAGGCGAACCTTTTGCTTGCCAATGACAGTGCCATTCAAGTGTTGCAGAGCTTCTTCAGCATTACTTCTGCAATGCATTAAATACTTATAGAACATTAATCTATATATAAATACATTATGAATAAACAAAGTATCAGTAGAATGTAGAAGATGAAAGTTATTGCGCATCGCCACATTTGAAGAAACAAAAGTAAGTAATACCTATGAACAAACAGCACAAAACCACATTGCTTTCCAATGGGAATTTTGACCGAGGTGATTTCACCGTACTGAGAAAAGGCTTCCTTCAGATCATCTTCAGTGACATCAGGATCAAGTCCACCTACAAATACCTACAGCAGCAATTTTGTTGTTAAAAGACAACAACAGCACCACTAATGTGATACTTCTGTGGCAAATATGGACGAAATCTCATTACTGTTGTATTAGTTGAATCTACATCTGATTGGGCGAGAGCTGCAGATGCACCACTTGTTCCAAAACCACCTACAGCATTATTTAGAAAATTAAACATTTAGGGAAAAAAGAAGGATGCATAGTGAAATGAAAGAAGAAATAGAAGAATGTTTTCTTGGATGTTTATAAGTCAAATCCTTCACATAGCACCAATCAAATGGGCTAAATACAAAACAATGGCTACGTAAGGCGAGGCATTTGAATCAAGGTATGTCTGAGATTGAAAGCCATATGCTGGCACAGCTAATATAAAAATGCCAAAAATATTAGTTAAAAAATTAGAAAATATCACTGGTTATTTTTAAAATTTTGAACTAGTATCTAGGATCAGACTAAATGTATGGTCATTAAGGAATAAGAAAACTACATAATGAGTACTTCTTGAATTTAGTTGAGTCCATATTAGAGTCTAAGCAGTTTTTTATCACTTAAGATTTCAACAAATGACGGTCATAAAATGTTGTGCAGTAGCCATATGACATAAACCTACTCTAAAGTAGGAACTGAGTCTTAATCTGTGTCGATGTAAGCAATTCAAGTTCAAGTTAGCAAACAAAAGTGTGCTGGTTAGGGTTTTTGATCCTGTGCTTTGAACTGCAAGAATAGTTTCTTATAGTTCTCATGGGTGCAAAGACTCGTATCTGTCCTCGTGGGGTATCTGTCCTTAACAGGACCAAATACTATCAAGTACTCAGTCTTGTATCTGTCCTTGCGGAACCAAATATATTTGAACCCAGCAAGGGTCCTTGGAAACAGACTGCACTACAAGGTCTTCCTTAATTCTATTCATATTGTTCCTTAAGACTTACTCAGCTTATGCGAAATTGGCTCAGAATCCACAAAGCACTTCCTCTTGCAATGTGATTTGGCTAAATAGGATTGACTGATAATTATCCCTGCATTGCACTATCAACAACCTCGTCACTGCTATTTGGCAGGTGCATACCTCACGGATTGACTAAAAGTGCCTAATCTTTGGAGTCATTATTAGCTGGACCAATGCCATCTAGAAGGAAAGGAAAATAAGATTTTATACAAATACTATGAGTCAATTATGCAATCTTCTACAGCCTGATCAATTATGCATTACTTAAAATGCATGAATGCTTAATTATCTTATTTTGTTTTTGTTTTTTTTTCACTTGATATCCTATAATGTTTTCACTGCCATCCTATAATGTGTATAACTACTTTTAAAAGACAGAAGTAAAGAAAATGAAATAATAATAATAACAATGAGGTTGTAACTAAGTTTTGCGTTCTTACAAGTTCTAAACACGAAATGCCGTTCCAGAAAGTGTAGAAAAGAGAGACTACCCACTATCCATGTATTAGACAGAAAATTCAAGAAGAGTATACAATCCTATGGTTATAATTTTCAGAACTAATTTGTAGCACTTGTCATCCGAGTAATTCATAAAAGAAATACGATAACTCAATCATCTCAAGCCTCAAGGAATTAGGGCATTACTTAACCAATTTGTTTGATGACTTGTAATCAATATCGAATGACCGTTGAATTTAAATGGATATCATTATATAGGACCAGCTAAGAGTGGCTAAATATGTGCAACGATTGCAGAAATTGATCAATATACTGTTGAATTTGCTAATGTCGAGGAAAAAGATGAATACATACCAGAGAACTTTCTAGGTGTAGCAACACCAATGCGCATAGGCCTGGTAGAACAGTAAATACCATTCATCTCTGCAATCGCAAGTTTTCTGTCATTCTCATCTCCAAACCTTACAAAACCATAACCTTTTGAACGGCCAGTGTTTGCATCCACAACTACTTTTGCACCCTTTACTGAGGAATATTTATTAGCAAATGTTTCTTGCAAAATTGCATCAGTGACGTCAGAAGCTAAATCGCCTACAAAAATAGAATGACCAGAAGCCAGATCTGAATTTTTGTCACCCGTACTAAAAGAGGCCCAATTTAACCTAAAAGGCTGATCTGTATTCGGCATTAGACGGCTACTGCTGCTCTGAAGTAATTTTTCAGCTGTCACGTGTGAATGAAACTCAACAAAGCCATAACCTTCTGATTGTCCTGTCTGTTTATTACGAATAACCTTTATTGAAACAACCTGTGCACAAGTGTCCTATCAGTACGCAAGCATAAGGTTACATGATTATAATTGAGTCTCATATATGTGGTTACATGATTATAATTGAGCATCCTATATGTGGTTACATGATTATAATTGAGCCTCATATATGTCTAACAACTGAAGACCAGGAAAAAAAAACAAGTGTCCGCAAATGTCAACCTTTTCATCTGATGCGATAATCCATGATAAGAAAAACTAATTATTTAACATGTCTTAGTTTATCTCATATAAAAAACACAGTGGCAGGAAACCGTGAAATGTCACTACTAATAAAGATCCTTCAGTTCCTTTCTTCGTTCGCTCCATCCATTCAAGTGAAAGTTAACAAGCGGTGCATGCCCCAACTAAAACGAAAGTGCGGACATTTTGAGTTTCGACAAAAGAAGCCCTCAAAATGCGAACACTCAACTATATGCTCATGTACAGCCTATTGGCATTCGCGATTGGCTTCTTTTAGAGAAGTCAGAAGCCACTAGTTCTATGCAATTGATTCTCTAAATAAAATTTTGATCCACAGGATCAGCTATTCCGCTGACCAAAAAAGGTGGTGGATGCCCCCAGTTTTAGCTTTTTCTGTCTATATTGGCCCATTACACGGGCAGGTTGCAAAAAGAAATCTAAATACCAATAGTAAGTTCCTGACATTTAAAAATAATAACTGAGAAAAAGATAAGATTAAATCAGAAATCCTAGTTTGATATCCATGTACATATTTTTGGCGAGAGGAAATCTTTGTGATGGTACTACTATTTTCTATTTTGATGAGAAGAAGAAGGTGTTTGGACAAAACACTATTAATATCCAACTCTAAATGCTGGTCGGGTAACATACCATGTTAGTGTATGCAATGCTAGCTGGGCCAAAAAAGTCTCATTTTTTTTTTCACAATCATAGCCTTAATGTAGGGAAAGAAGAAGAAATTATATTTAATTAGAAGAACGGAGTGCTACATTCTTCCCAAGCAATTTTTCTCTTAAACGATAAGAACAATCAAGACAAATTATCAAGTTAAATAGACTCAAAACAAATTAAAATTCACTTGAAAGATTTTACCAAATTCAAGCCAAGATTTCACACTTCCTATCAATATCACAATATCACTCGCTAGACAATCAAATAGCTGAATCCAATTTACTAATGGGATCGAAATGACTACCCTCTGAAATAGAAGATACTACGAAACAAATAAAAGGATTCAGCCAGATCTAATTTCACGCTGCGATCAAAGAGGAGAGATATTTCATCAAAGGAGAAAGAATAGCATCACATGGAGGTAAAAAATGAAAACCCAGACCTCGCCGGTATGCACGAAACAGCTGCGGAGGTAAGTTTCATCCATCCAATACTGGAGGTCCCCCACCCAGATGGTCCTCTTCTCATCCTCTCCCGCCTGCTCCCCGCCCTGCTGCTGGCGGATCGATTTCGACGTGGGCCGAGGAGGAGGAGGAGGAGGAGGTGTGGGGGGCTGGTGGTAGGGCACGAACGGGTGCCCGTAGGACGCCTGTATCGACGGCATCATCGGGTGCTGCATCACCACGGCCGGCGCCGGGTACCTGACCGCCGACCAGGGATGGGGAGGCAGAGGCGGAGTACGCCGCGGATCTACTCCGGCGGCCAGTTGCATCTCTGCGGAAGGCGGTCAGATGAGGACGGCGAGCGAGACGAGCTAAGCCACAAGAGGCGAGGGAGAGCAAAGGGAGAGGCAGAGGAGAGAGACAGAGATCTGGAGGTGGGGGCGGAGAAGGGTTTAAATATGAAGCGGCTCCGGAAAGACGTTTGATACGGACCGTCGGATTAAAAGCAAGAGTAAGCGATCACTGATGATCTGTTCCCCAAACTTCCAATGCCGCGGTTTTGACCAGATCCGCGTTTGTCGCTGGACTGCTACAAAATCGGGCCCGATTTATTGCCTAACGACATTCGTGCCGGTATGATACGTGAAATAATCTAGGAGTAATATTTTCAATATAAGGTATATAATGAAAGTCAAATTAAATATTGACATGTAATAATTGACATTTCCAATAATAGCTATATATATATTAAATATTTATAATTGAGATCTTATTTCTTATAATATTTTTAAAATCATCCGACAGAGTTAAGGGCTATTAAGTATTTTTTTGAAATATTATATGTATTTCAAAAAATATTAATGATATTAGAAAGTTCTAAATACGTAGAAGAATATAAATAGAAAGATATAACAATATAATTTTTAAAAGTTATTAAAGACTCTTTTGGTATAAATCGATAGCAAATCGAATTGGCTAGACTCAAACTCAACGATGAGTCATATCAATTGGATTCGAGTTCTATCTAAGTCGGATTCTTTTGGATTCGAGCTCTACCTAAGTCGGATACCTTTGACTTTTGCTCGATCTCGACTAAGGCTAACTTGGCTCCACGTTGACTGGATTGTGAACTTACCACGTGGCTCCTGACAATCCCGCCACATCATCACATTTAGTAGATATTATTGTTCTTATAATTTAATTAAAATATTAATTAATCTAATAGTAGATCATAATCAAACCCTTTACCTTCTGTTTATGGGAGAAAAGCTAACAAATGCAGAAATCAAGAACAAGGCCCTTCCTTTTTAGGACATTTGACAGAGTACGCCAGTGATGGCACTGTTTGCTGTTACTTGATCGTTGAGAAGGTAGGCGGAGACTTTCCAGATCTTCTCAGCGCGTATGGAACTGGCACCGATCGATCTTCAGGAAAATATCGTCCAAGGAGAAAAGTGTGTCTGAAGAAATACTTAGCACAGCTTTGGAGGCGACATCGCATGCATTATCACCTCGCCGCACCGGAACAGCTCCATCATCGGCGGTGGCGCCGCCCTGCACGCGCTCGGTGCCACCCTCACCCTTCCCCTGCTGTCCCGATCCGCCCCCGCCGCGCCGCCACTCTTGCGACCGCCAGGTGTACCTGGGCCACCACCGCGTCCACCTCACCCCAGTGGCATGCAGCGCCGGCAGCTAGCGGTGGCGTGACGGCCCCTCGATCGTTCTTCTCCTAGCTAGCTCGTTGATCCACTCCGGGGCTCCAACTCCACCTCCACGGCGTCGCCGCTGTGGATTCGCCACTGCTCTGCTTCCTCCTCCGACGTCTTCATGAATCGGCAGCCACCGGGAAGGAGAAGCGCACAGTTTCCAACGTCGCAGCGGGAAGCAGGATGGAAGTGGTGCTTAACATCCGCCTTGGTTGGTTATTTACTTAGTTACCTTGTGTGATGTCTGCTTTACTGGCGTTCGATTTTTTTTTTAAAAAATCATATTGTCAATTTAAATTATTTTATAATAATAATAATAATAATAATAATAATAATAATAATAATAATAATAATAATAATAATAATGTAGTAAGGAGATTAAACGCTGTTCTGCAATTTTTTTTTTGATGCCTTCTTCCAAAACCATCCCTTTAAACAAAGCCGCCGCCTCTGTCTCTCTCGATCGCGGTCTGAATTGATCTCCGCTTCGCCGCGGCCGCGCCACCGCTCTTCCACCGTTCCACCGGAAGGCCGTAGCTGCTCCAGAGAGGCAAGTTACCCCTCTCTCTCTCTCATTATCACCTCTGCAGGGGAAACCCTAATTCTTGTCGCTATAGGTAGGTTGTGAGGGGACCGAGAGTTAGGGTTTGGTTGATCGCGGTGGCGGAAGCGGGAGACAGAGTCTCCCTTTGGCATGGCCCATCAGAGCAAATTCGTTTCTGTTAATCTCAATAAATCCTACGGCCAAGCTACCTCTTCTTCCACATCTGTTCATGGCCGCCCTCGCCCTGGCTCCGCCGGAGGTAGTGGGAGTGGAGGTATGGTGGTGCTCTCCAGAGTTCGGAGCTCGGTATCATCCTCGGCGAAGGCCGCCCAGAAGCTTGCCGTTCCACCCCCCTTGAATCTGCCATCTCTAAGAAGGGAACATGAGCGCCTCGATCCTGCTTCTTCGGGTTCCGCTGCTAGCCATGGAAGCCCAGGGCTCGGATCACGCACTGGCTCTTCGGTTTTAGGCTGGAGCAAGCCATCGATTCCACCAACATCGCCTTCTGTGCCAGAGAAGGACGGCAGCATCAGAGGGCAGGCTCAGTTGGGGAGATCAGCCATCACAAGCGATGGGCACGCAGGTAACCCTTACATGCCACCCGGTGCTCGTCCAGGTGGCCAGCCGCAGAATGTTGCATCTGCACAAGGGTTTTTGGAGAAAGCTGTGATCTTGAAGGGTGAAGACTTCCCTTCTCTAAGAGCCACGTTCAGCTCAGTGCCAAAGCAGAGAGAGGCATTGAAGCAGAAGCAGAAGCAAAGGCAGGGAATGGAGGAGCAGTCCAACCAGCGAGAGGTATCTGACCTACGTGCACCTCTTCAGATGAGGCCTCAGATCAGATCGTCTCGCCTTATTACAGATATCGTGTCAGATGGCGATGGGGTGTCAATCCAGCGACTTGGTTCTCCAGACAATTTGCAAAAACAGGCCAGGCACTTGCCTGCTCTATTGCCACAGGTTCGACTCCATCACACATCAGATTGGACGGATGATGAGCGTGATACCGGCCTCTGCATTCCTGAACGGGAGAGGGATCGTGGGTTTTCAAGATCTCAATCTGTTCAGATTCATGATGCTTACGATCAGGATACTGGGGCTGGCAGTTCTTGGTCCAGAGATTTCTTTAAAGGCAGTTCTTTGGTGAGGGATTTACATGATGCAACTAATGAAAATCATGAATTTGGCTCGTCAAGGTTTTCAATGAATCCAAGAGATAGACCAAATGCCAATGCATCTGGCGTAAACAGAGATAGACATAATGTTAGACCCTCAAGTGGAAACAGGGAAATGAATGCAGATGGCATCAATGCTCCTTCATTTTACAGAGAAAATTTTGGTGATCGTTTTAGCAAGAGGAACCAGGATTATAGGCATGGAAGAACAGAATTGGGTTCCCTTGAGAGCTCAAGAATTGATAATAAAGCTGCTGCAGAATCCTTCAGCGGTAAGAGTGCTGAAAAGAATGTCCATAACCACCAGAATGGTTATCCCAGTAGTTGGTCAAAAGGAAGTTCCTTTCAGAATAATGCACTGTTGAAGGGCCAAGTTCTGACCAATAATAAAACCACTTCCTTGAGTGATCCATTACCGTACTTTGGTAGAGAAAAGTGGTCTTCATCAAGTGGTGGAAAACCATTCCTTGAAGATTCTGAGTTTGATAGCAAGGATCCTTTTTCAGGGAGTATGAAAGCCATGAATGCTAAAGTGTTCAAGAAGGTTCCAGAGAAACAAGTTGATTTGCACGATCCAGTTAGAGCGTCATATGAAGCAGAGCTTGAGAGAACACTTATGTTGCAAGAGCAGGAACGTCAACGCATTCTGGAAGAGCAATCTAGAGCTTTGGAGCTGGCACAAAAGAAAGAGGAAGAGAAGGAGAGGTTGGCCAGAGAAGATGAGGAAAGAAGAAGGTTGCGTGAAGAAGAGGCAAGAGAGCTTGCTTTACGGGAAGAGCAGGAGAAATTGGAGGTTGCTAGGCGAGCTGAAGAGCAAAGGATAGCAAGAGAAGAGGAAAAGAGGCGCTATCAAATGGAGGAAGAAAGAAGGAAAGAGTCTGCTCGAAAGAAACTTTTGGAGTTGGAAGCCAGAATTGCAAGACGACAGGCTGAAGGAAAAGATAATAGAGTTCCTTCATTTTCTAATGAACAAATACCTGAAATTGTTAAGGAAAAAGACATTCCTTTAGTCACAGAAGATGGAGGTTGGGAGGATGGTGAGAGGATGGTAGAACGAATCACCGGGTCTGGAATATCTGATTCTTCATCTGTGGATAGATTTCTGGAACTGGGTTCTAGGTCTCAATTTCCCAGGGATAGTTTTCCTTCATTTGTTGATAGAGGTAAGTATTCCTATGGTGATGCAATTATTCCTTCCCTAAATGAAGATAATGCTTACCATAACTCAAGGCAGGATGTTTTTGGTTACAAGAGAGGCTTCCCTAAAAAAGAGTTCCATGGTAGTACTGAAACAATGCCTAGTAGACTATCCTCTAAAGAAGCGATGATGGAACCTTCTCAAATGCCAGAAGAATTCCGTGATCATAGGAAACAGAGATGGACTCCTAACAAAGGGCATGATTATTTCAAGAGGAATAATGATGTTGATGAGAGTAACGATGATGCTAAGTTTGGAGATGTTAGAATGATGCAAGGAAATTCACATGGAAGTTCCCATGCCCAGTATTGTGGATTATCATCTGATTATTCAGTTGATGACTTTTCCTCCTTCACAAGGTCCAGCCAATTACCAAGGCAACCTCATGTGCCGCCACCCCCTTATGTAGCTCCTTTGCACAGAAGTTCCTTTAGAGGCACTACAGAAAGAGCTAGTTCATCAGGTTTCATAGACAATGATAGTCATTATAGCCACGCAAATATATATGAGCATCGGATCATGCCAACAGGTAATGACAGTTTGCTTCAGGAAAGCCTTCAACAAACACAAAAAACTGCTTCTTTTGAGGGAAATGCTATCAATTTAGAGCAAGAATCAGAGAAAATGAGCCCAAGATGTGGTTCACAGCTCTCCCTGTCTGTTTCAAGCCCACCTACTTCGCCTGCGCTTCTTTTGCACCATGAGATGGATGTTTCTAGGGATTCTCCCCCACTGCCAGCTTCTGCTGATGGTGACCATACTATTATATCTGACAGTGAGCATATTGTATTCCCATTGGAAGGTGGTAGTATGGATAGAATGATGACTTCAAGTTCAATTTCTCCTGAAGTTGATGATGAATGGCCTATTGAGACCAATGAAGAGATACTGGAAAATGAGTGCGATGAATTCCGGGACATAGCTGAAGCACATGAAGGTGACAACAATAATCTTCATCAAGTCCATGATATGGAAGATTTACAATCTGATGTGCAGGCAACTGGCAATATGGAACAAGTAATTCTTGGATTTAATGAAGGTGTTGAAATTAAACTTCCAAATATTGATACCTTTGAGATATCCTCTAGCAACAGTGAAAAGGAATTTAAAATACATGGAGTTCCTGCAGGTTGCTTGGAAGAATTGATTATTAATGGTGAAATGACTGCAAGACAAGGTACTGCTGATAGTTCTCTGACAAATATAAGTGAAATGGATCAGGCTCTGCACAGTTTATCCCTTGATCCTGCAGGAGAATCTGACTATTCTGCAAACAGTATTGGGGCATCTCAAAGCTCAAGATTGCCAGATCAGCCTATGACTCTTGCCACAAGCTTGTCGGTGCCATCTTCAACCACAGATGCACTCAGTTTATCCTTCCCTTCTATTGTTAGTCAGGTTGAAGCTCCTGTCAATCTTCAGTTTGGTCTGTTTTCTGGTCCTTCTTTGATTCCTTCTCCTATACAAGCCATTCAGATTGGTTCAATTCAAATGCCAATTCATGGTTATACGCATACAAGTCCATCTCTGCCACAGGTTAATTCTTTCCATTCTCCTTTGTTCCAGTTTGGACAGCTTAGGTATGCCCCAACTCTCTCTCCAAGTACATTGCCACCAGCCCCTCATGCCACATCGATCATTCAGCCTCCTGTTCCAGCTCCTTATTCGTTTAATCAAAATCCTGCTGGTGGTTTTTCTAACCAAGCAACTCAAAACATTTCTCAGATGACAAAACGAGATGGAAAATTTTCTAGTTCTTCTGATAATCAAATTTCTCATGTGCAAAAAATAGCCGAACCTTCTCCAGGAAATTTGCCAGCTGAGCAGCTTAAACCATTGTTAGAGGCAGGAAAGTATGCTTCTATAGCTTCTCAGAATCGGACAAATGCATGTTTTATGGGTGACAAGAAAGGTACAAATGATTCAGCCTCTCATGCTGACAGACATGTTTATGATGATACCACTGAGAAGAGAAACTATCGAGGATATGGTAGGCGAAAAGAGCCTCAACCTCAACAGCATGGTGAATTTCATTCTTCAAGGTACATTTCTGGACAAAAAGCTGCTCCAGGTACTTCAGTTGAGGGTCGAAGGAAGAGATATGCTCACAATGTTAGAACTCCTGCCCCAACATTATTTCCTGATATGGATGAACTGCAGGGAGATTTAAGCAGCTTTCTTCGTAGATCAAAGAGAAATACCCGAAGAACTGAATTCAGAGTCAGAGATAATATTCAGAGAAAGAAAGCACAAAGCATAGAGTCATTAAATAATGTGGGGTTAGATGTGAATTCAGTGGCTACTGGAATTACTATAAGGAACTTCAGTAAGAAAGATGAAGCTTTGACTAAGTCAACCAAGATTACCAATCAACCAAATGGCTCCAGTTCAAGTGCTTCTACTTCTCAAGCTGTGAGTTCTGATAGGAAGGCTGACAAAGTTTCGAGCAATGAATTTATTTCAAAGAACACCAATATTGGCAAGTTGCATGCCAGTAAAGGCAATGCAAATGCAAATGAAACTATCGAGGATGACGGTGATGCTCCTTTATTGAGCGGAGTTGTTCGCATTTTTAAGCAAACAGGAATTGAAATTCCTAGTAATGAGGATGATTTTATTGAGGTAAGGTCCAAAAGGCAAATGTTGAATGATCGACGAGAACAAAAGGCTAAAGAAAACAAGTCCAAGGCTAGGGTGCAAAAGGTAATTTATTTGACTTAATTCCTGTGGTTGTGTAGAAGTATTTCAAAGGACTTTATTTTTTGTTCTTTTTGTGATCAACAGGCTCCTGTCAAACAATCTTCCACTTTACTAAGTAATGCATCCAAAGCCAACTCTAATAAAGCAGTTGGATCTTCTATTGGAGACACAGCTAATATTGCTTGCTCTAATCCACTTGCTGCTGGGGGAAAGGGATCTGCTAAACTTGAGGCATCATTTGCATTTACTGCCAGCATGTCATCTCAGACGCTGCCTCCAATTGGCACTCCTTCAGTAAATATCATTTCTGAGAAAAGATTGAACAAATTAAAGTATGGACTATCTTTTGGGCAGCTTCCTTTGTTTCTATAATTGGCGTCTTAATCACAATGCATTTTTTTACAGACCAAGCCAGGTGATATCTGCACCTGCTGTAAATGATAGTGAGTCAATTCCTGTTCTGGGGCCAACAGAAAACAAAAATGATGACTATTCTCCAATGCCTTTGAGCTTGTGGGACAGTGAAAATCAGGTAATGTCTTGCAATTGATCATATAGTTCTTATCTTGTATTGTGTAGTTGTCTTTGACAACATTTTTGTTATCTGCTGTGTCCAATAAAGGCAAATACGCCACCTCACCAACATTTGCTCATTCAACTAGTCTCCTCATGTGGATATAAACCCTTGTTTGTTTGAAGCTGTCGCAGTTCTTGGTAGAATCCTTGGTAAAACCCCATTCTGCGGTTTGGAAGGCGTGTACTATCTTACTAGTTTATAAGAAGACATCTGTTCTGCATGATCTAGGTTCTGTGTTTACTGAAAGTCAGATTTGTTGTTTTACATGCTTCCCAAAACTTGAGTCAGATTTGTAGTTTTACATGCTTTCCAAAACTTGGCATTCTTATGATTTCCCATATTTCCATATCAAGTTTAATTTGCTTGCTCTAGCTTTCATGTTGCCTAGCTGCACTGATTTCTATGCCAAAAACCATCAACTAGCATGCTACATGCCAGATTTATTCTTTATTCATCATCATCATTGTCATCCCTTCAGTTCTAACTGGTTTTATTGGTTGATTTTAAACATACCAATATCAACTTAATATGTTTTTTTAGTTTTATAATTCATTAGAGGTAAACCTAATTGCTCATAGGTTGCATTTCTTTAATTTTACCTTGTAATCCTACACATCTGTTTTAGCACTGGCTGAAGTTTTGAGGATGCAGTGGTTTAAGCTTACTTGTAGTCTTTTTAAGTTTTGTGAATGTAAAAGGTTGGGGTTGTTGGAATCAGGAGGAGAAGTATTTGGAACGTGCACCTCCCTAATTCCAAGTCCACCAAATTCAGCTAGGACATATGTGGGGCCTCACAATCATTTGTTACTTGGAGAAAGATTTTTCATTCAACATTAAATTCCATGTACTATCACTTAGCCTATCTTTAGTTCTTTGTGACAGGAGAAACTAAATTATTGCAATAGAGCAAATTCTTGAATTTAGATTTCATCTAGTTAGAAAATTTAATTTTAAACTCTCATTTACTTGGAAAAAAAAATCATTGAACAATTTTGTTTCTGGTCAAGTCAAGCCTTAAAATCTTAAAGCAATCTAAATTTGACGTGTTCCCATGTTGGAGAGCTTCATTGTTCTTCATGTTAGGCAATATTCACAATTGATTAAAATGATTTGAGGTTCTTGCAAACAACAACTTATTTGGTCATTTTTGCAAACAGTTTAGTCTAATAATGTGCTTCTCAAAGTATACACAATCCTATGATTCTTATCCATAACTGATCCAAAGAGATTTGATTAATTTCCATCTTTATGAGGCTTTTGAATATTGGCACTTTGCTAATTACCCTGAATATTACTTAATTGTTGCCGGTAACAATGTAGTTTAGTTTGATTATGCACACGCCAACTTGACAGTGATCCAATAAAGTAAAACTTGAACAGGCAATTATGGGCGCTTTCATTACCAAGGTTCCTTAATCAGCTACCAAGTCCTTTTTTTTTTTGTTGCTTCTGTAATGTTATGTTGAGCTTACCCCTCCACCACCACCCCCCCACCCCCCCCCCCCCCCCCCCCCCCCCCCCCCCCCCCCCCTCCTTTTTATCTCTCACTACTTTCTTCTTGTTCAGGATTCAATTCTTGTTATGCCATATTCTCTATTTTTCTTTCTTGTTTTTACCTAGATCTCATATTATCCAGAGAGAACAACGTGAATTGTCAAGGTCTTGGCAAATCTTTCAGACCACTGCCATTTTCCCTCAATATGTCTAAGCTGCACATTTTAATTTAAAAGGTTGTAAAGAATACATTCTATTTAGTCTGTTTTGAGCTTGTGTTTGACTTAAACGCTTATCATTTCTACAGACTTTCCTTGCAGACCAAATTTAAATTGGTTCTAAGCTGTAAAATGATCAAAGAATAGGTACCATGTCTTGTTGCATCAGTAGAATTCTGTAATGAGTGTTTTGTTATAATTTGTTTCACAATAGATTTGAGCTTAGATGTTTTTTTTAGTCAAATTTTGTTTTCTTGGCATTCACATGGCACTTAGATATTTCTAGGATTTGTTATTCTTGATGTTTTAATGGTCTTTGCTTAATCAAGGTGATTTGCATTTTATTCATTACCAGATTGGATTTATTTATATGTTCTGGAAATTTTTGAATAATGATTATATTACTAGAGGCGTTTTCCCATAGCTGTAGGAAGCAGAATATTTTGTCTTTTTTATCTTTGTTTTTTCTGGAATGTGGTTCGTTATCTTTTTACTGCATTGATGGAACTTATTTTCCCATCATCTCCATATTGAATTTTATGTGCATTATGTTTTGTTTGTGGTTTTTGAACAATGTATGTTATCATTTTTCAGGTGATTGATTTAACGCAGACTCAGCTTGATGAAGCTATGAAGTCGGCACACTTTGGCTCACAAGTAGCATCTAGCATTGTTCTTGAACCCCCAAAATCTGCAGCATCTGCTGTGACTCCAGAGAGCACTTATCCTTCATGTGCAACACCGATTAGTTCGCTGATTGCTGGTGAAAAAATCCAATTTGGTAAGTGATTTTCTTCTTCAATATTCAACCTATTCTTAGTGTTTATGGACAAAATGTTGAGTTTGTATAATTCTTTTGGTTCAGGAGCAGTGATTCTGCCAAATATTTTACCTCCTGTTAGCCGAGTCATTTCCAAGGGATTTGGGCCTCCAGATTCAAGCATATCAGACGTGAGCAAAGATCAAAATTTGATGAACAACAATCATGCTATGTTTCTAGTCAAAGAAAAGTGTTCTAGTCAACCATCTGCAAATCTCGAAGATGCAGAGGCAGAAGCTGAAGCAGCTGCTTCAGCTATTGCAGTAGCTGCCATTATCAGTGATGAAATTATTGGGCCTGCTATTGGTTCCTCAGACACCAAAACGTACTCTTCTGCTGATGGCACTGCATTGACTTCTCGAGGTGATAAAATAAGTCCTGTTATCTTTCTTGTACATTTAATATCTCATTATTGTAAAGTCAATGCTCGAACAAGCTAATAAATACATGAAAATTTCAACAGGTGTGGCAGCAAACCAAGAAATAACTGTCCAGTCTTCCAGTGAAGAGTCTTTAACTGTTGCTCTTCCAGCAGATCTTTCTGTAGATACTCCACTCTCAGTATGGTCTGCTTTACAAAGTCCACAAGCTTCCATGTCAATGCTTTCACAATTTTCTGGAGCACCACCTTCACATTTCCCCAGCTTTGAGATGAATCGGATTGTAGATGGGTGTCTTTTTTCATGTGGGTCAAATGATGAGTCTGCTGGCTCACAGGGACATTCTCAAAATGTTACTTTAGGTTCAAGTACACTGGGGGCATGGCCGCAGTACCACTCTAGTTTTGACCCTTTTTATCGCCCACCGGCAGGCTATAATGGCGCATTCATCAGCCCTGGCGGAATACCTAGTGTTCAATGCCCCCCTCACATGGTCGTCTACAATCATTTTCCTCCAGTTGGACAATTCGGGCAAATAGGATTAGGTTATATGGGAACTGCATACATCCCTACTGGGAAGCAACCAGAGTGGACCCAAAACCAAGCTTCTTCTAATGCTAGTGACAATGAGGGTGATCCAAGCAATCATAACACTATATCTGGTCAGGGAACCCCAACCACTGCACCAAGTACTGCCCATAATTTAGCTCCAGGATCATCTCTGATGGTTGCTTCTCCTCTGACTATGTTTGACATGAATCCTTTCCAGGTAAATATGAATTGAGCTATAGCTGAAACTAGAAACTTTTAAGTTATATCTGAAATGCAATAATTCCTACTGCATTGTTGTTCCAAGAGGGCGGAGTCCTATTTTATGTTTCTATGAGTATAGGATGGATCGTTTTGTCTATGTTTGAAATTTGATTGAAATTATGACATTTTGCTTCTTGTCGGTTTGAATCAACTTACCCTTAATTTACCTGTGTAACTTGAGTATCTACTTTCTGTTCAGCCAACTGCTAATATTCCTCTGCGAGCTTGGTCTCATGTGCCTCCACCACTCCATTCTGTCCCTTTATCCGTGCCACTACAGCAGCAGAAGCAGCCGCCTCTGCTGGACAGTCGGATCCCTATACAATTTGGCCGGACTGGTGATACATCCATGGGAAATAGTAAGTCTGATGTTTCTCATACATCTGCACCTGTAGAAGTTATTGGAACTATTTCCATGCCCAATTCTGCTGCCCCCAGCATGTCAGAGTTTGTTTTGACTAAGCAGCCAACTTCTAGCACTGCCAATAATAATGAGTCAGTCAGACCTTCAGAAAGCACTATAAACGTGAATGAGAAGCACGTTATCAACGCAACAGCACGAGCTTTAGGGACCATTGTTAATGATGGTGGGCGCATCAGTGCAAGTAGCAGCAGACCTAGTGGTCAGATGACAGATGCTCCCTCAAAACCTCAACCACCAACAGTGCCTGGAGGCAATCACCTTCATGCAGCTGGATATGGTGATCAGCATCGTGGAATTGTGAACCGTGCAGGCTCTGGATGTGAATGGCATCATCGTCGATTCCAGGTCAAGAAACAAGGTTCAACAAGTGTTGACAAAAATGCTGCCCCTAAAATGAAGCAAATATATGTAGCTAAGCCATCTTCCGGTGGAACCTCAAACCAAGGCCAGATGAAAATTTGATAGCATCATATTGGTATAATCCTTCAGTGTTTCTATCTCCTCAATAACAGAAGTTGCCATGTCTCTGCTTTAGGTAGCTTTCCCATCAACCATGAGAAGCTAAAGACTCTGCACCCTTCAACTCGCTGTTCCCCTGTTTAGTAACCTATTCTTGATGGACCGTGATTTATATTATGGTTTTGATGATGCTTTTATTTGTATGGTTTATTATATACATACAATATGCTTGTTTTTGTTTCATTTGAACACGGTCGATCTTGTTATAGTTTCATTGATCATTTTTGCCGTTGAATTTTTCCATGTACCAGAATCTCCTGTCACTGATTTGCCATATTCTGTGTGCATGCTTGCTAAGTTGCTGGGTTCCTGCTTGATGCGGTAGGCTATCATGTTTCATTCTCCTTAATTTTTGTATCTTTCATATCGAAGTCTTGTTTTAAAGGCATTGATCCCATCCATTACTTCTTTATTTATTTATTTTTTAAATCACTATCCTTTGGGTTTTACATGAGGCATGTTTTTGCCAATTAAATAATATTAATTTTGTCCACTCATTGCTATGTAACTGAACTGATGTTAAATATCAGTAAATTTTGTAAAGTTTTCTCCGATTGGAGTTGATGAATACAGTTTGTTATTGATTTTGTTTCCTCAACACATGAATCTAGCTGTTTTTTGCTATTGTTTTTTCAACATAGAAATTACTTCTAAATGGAACTTTTCTTAAAATGACATTCTAATTGTGATATATTTTATGTATGTGTATATATATATTATAAAATAATTTTTCAATGTTTAATACAATGTAAAATTATGGTCAACGAAGATATTTTTCTAGAAGAACAACTTTTTAGAAGATATTTTTTGCCTCTAGGATATAAATGAGTTGGTTACGACGGAATAAAGTTGTAGAAGAGGATAAGGGTTTGAATCTCGATAAAGTTGAGATAATATCCTTCTCTGTCGTGATCAATTGTAGTTTCTTGATTTATTTTTTCATATATGATTGTGAAGTTGATCGTGTGGGATTATTAGGGTGGTAGATTTTTAGAAGAATAGAAGAACAACTTTCCTTCTAAAAAGATCACAAAATCATCCCCTCCCTTTTCTATGCATGACATCTCCATTTTGATCAATATCAAGCAAACTAATCAAAGAATTGGACCTACTTGACATTCTTAGACTAATAAACCTAATTGACCCAACTGACTTGCTCAGATCGCCAATCAAGTACGATTTGCCTGTACCAACTAACTCATCCAAATCACTTAGTTTACTTGTATAATTAACCTATTCAAACCTTGGATCAATTGACCTGGCCAATCCACTTGGATTGCACAACTTACATGGTTAAAAGACAACTCGATGCATAAAGTTTTTATTTGAAAAAAAAAATTATTAGACATAATCTTATCCTTCAAACTCGTGACCATCAGAGTATACGGTAATGACTTTACAGTTGCACTAAGATTCTCTTCCACTGCCCAACCTACACAGTTAAATAAAAAATATATATAAGTAAATAACTAAGCAAAGGCCTTCATTAATTCCTTAGCAAAGTAAATTTTAATCCAGAGAGCTACACAAATTATGAATCTCTTTATTCTTTTCTTTTTGCATACATTGTTTGTGTTTTAACATTTTTTGTTACATATATTGCTTGGGAATCTTTATAAAATCACCCATATTTATCAATTCTTCTGGACCTATAAAAAAAATTCTAAAATAAATTGAGCCAAAAATGACAAATTCATGTACTTCACAATCCGAAACCAAATCAATAAAGTAGTAAATCAACTTTTTTATTTTAGTTAATTTGATTTGATCGGATTTTGGTTTGCAGATGCCCACTCCAAACAATTTGAGAGAACTAGTGATATAATCTTGTATCAAATTCAACAAAGGGCAAACGACATATAAAGCCAAGTCAGACTACCAGATTTGAAGACATGAACTGAGCAACTGATGAATTTTCTAATTGCTACTTTTCATAACTTCAAAGAGTTAGTTTCACAAGGTTTGCTGATGAACAATTTCAAAGGAACAACAGTTCATTGGACATAGAATTGAATCAGCAGGTGACTCATGATGAAAGGAGGAAATAGATCTTATTGAAACGACATGCATTTCAAATGACAAGCTGAAATTTAGTTTCATGATCGATACGAGATGGATACATAAAAGCAGAAAACAGATGAGTTTACTTGAGACAGCCAAAGTTAACTTTCTGCATCCACTGGCACAGTGTTTTCAAGGTTTTGGGCTTCTAGGAGTTTCATCTGGTTCTCTGCATGTTCTCTTTCACATTGGCTGATTCCTATGATGATATCGAGCATGGTACCAGTGGTACCAAAGAATACCAATGGAGCCAATGATTTCCTGCGTATTCCGACGGGAATTGCAATTAAAGCACCAGCAACAGAGAAAAACCATGTTCCGAGTGCACTACAAATACCAACATGCATGGTTAGATATTGTCGACTCAGACATATACACAAATCACAGACATTTTCCTCAAGCCAATTCAGCAGTAACATGTTTGTTTGGCAAGTCAGTAATATCATATCAAAGATAATCTGTTGATCAAACTACAGTCACATTTACAAAACGAATTGATATAAACTGAAAGGCAAGGAAGGAAGATGATGAAATTGAAGCCATCAGTTACATAAACAACCTGGCGATGCATCTGCTTGTAAAATAAAGTTCCGGCTACCCTATGAGAAACTGCAAAAACAACTATTGCATATGGCATGTGGTAGGTTGGGTGGTCTAGATCAGTTCGGTTGGTTTACTACCCTGAAGTTTCTGGAGCATTATTTCAATAAGACTAATCAACGAACAAAAGTTACCAGACCAAAAAATATCATCCATATAGTGAAAAATTAAATAATATAACGTATCCCTTGTTTGCTAGTGATATCACAAAAAATAGAATATACCAAAGCAAAAAAAAAGAAGAAGAAGAAGAAGCTTTGCTACAGAGTTTAATTTACATCTCACTCCGTGTAAAGAGAAGTATGCATATGCAATAGTCGGTTGAAGAGTTTATAGACGTAAAATAAGTTCTTATGAAAAGATAAGTTTATGAAATTAAAATAACTTGAGAAATCCTTTCCCTTTCCTTTATCTCTTTGATAATCCAGCTTGGTGCCACAACTCTGGTCGTTGTCACCAGACAAATGACTCTTGTCCACCTACAATCTCAACTGGTGCTACATGTTCTATGCTGCTCGTATTGGTGCTAGTGCTACAGGAGCAACCTGCATGCTATGTCGTGCTGAAGTCATTGCTGCCCAAAGTCACCATATTCTTGCCAAGAGTAGAACAATAATCATGAATAAAGCGCACACATACACCCAAAAATCTTACATGGTACCACAAAAGTAATAGTTCTCCAAAAACACTCAAGTGGCTATTCAAATACTCTGGACCAAAATGGGTGATTAATAGGCATAAGCTGCGCATCAATCAGAACAACTTTCCCCCATAAAAATAGGCACATAATAATGGTCACATGATCTTATGTAAATGTTTATTCTTCTATTCTACAACAATAATATATGCACATAGTTTGTGCAGAATTCCTTTCCTCAAAAGATACCAAAGTCCCTATGACAGTATATTCATAGAAAAAAGAATAACTCTGCACCAAATTATGTATTAAATAATTTTGAGAAAGTTTTTAACACCTCGCAATAGTTCAGCTTCATGCTTTATCAAAATAAATTCACCTAACCTACTAAGACAACCAAGAATCGTGATAAATCATTTGTCTCTCAAAATCAAAGCAAAATGACAAACTTAAAACCAAAAGTGTTTTGACTTCTACTCAGAAAAATATAATACATTTTTTGTTTGTATAGCACACACAAGCATCACTCTAGTAGGTTTCGATTGCATGCTTTATAAAGAGAAACAGTTATCTAGAACTAAGCAAGGTAGGTAACTAAGCATGCCAAGAAAATAAGTTTTCTTACTTTATCATTATAAATGTACCAGTCCAATAGCTTCTCCATATGATGTATACAAAGAATAAATGGGAAACCATTGCTTGAAGGAACTCAACTCTGACAATTTTATTGTACTTTGAATGAGGTATTTCTCCTAAACCAACAACAAAATGCCATATTTTATTTCAAATTTACAAGCAATAGGTAACTGTCATAAAACTCACAGATATAATTGAAACAGTGTAGGTTACTTATTCCACAAAACACTAGAACTTCCACAATGGGAGTAATTGGATCATTTCCTCTTTGCTAAACGTGGCTATGTAGAACAACTGAGTTATGTTCGGTGGATCAAGACAAAAAAATTATTTCATTAGTAAGATCAAACATGGTCATATGTGACAAATGGTGATTCTGTAAAAAAAAAAAAGGACCAAAAGCACAGAACAGAACATGAATTCTTTCATGCATTTACTCGCCCTGATATCATTGATCAGATAACTCAAATGAAAAGGATGTATAATCGAGCCAGAGCGCTTATAGGGGCAAACAGAAGATCTGGATAGGAAGAAGGACGAGATAAAGAAACAAATCAAAAGGTGAAATTTTGATCTTCAACGGCATGGCAATCACAACGCAGCGATTTTCAGAGGATATATCAAGCATTATCGGTCGTGGAAGGAGAATTCGATCGACGAGCGGAATGACTTACTTGGCAACGGTGCAATCCGCGAGCTGCTTGACGTTGTCCTGGCCGCCGCCTGGTATACCCTTTTCCATCTTCCGCTCGATCACCGCCGCTGCGCTTCGACCTCGCGAGCGGTTTAATAAAGGGAACCCTCAATTAGGTTTCCGGGAGGTCCACGTATACTTCACCAACCAGGAAACAGAGTATAGTGACATCCGATTGGTCCGAAAGTGGAGCTAACACCCACATCAGGATACAATCAATGTGCTTCTTTCCGCATCCGGGCGCCCTTCTTCGTTCCCGGTTCCTCTCGCCTCTCATCTGTGAACGTAGTAGACGGCAAACAGAGCCGCCGCAGTGATCGTGGTCGCCAAGAAATGGCCATCCGAAGGAGGTTACAGACATGTAAGCCTAACATCGATCTCTTCTTCGTTTCAAGGAATAAGTTCAAGAGACCTTTTTGATGCCCTTTTTGCCGCCATGTTTTCAAAGATGACTTCTTTGCAACCTGTGTTGTTCTTTCAGCTAACATGTTCTCCCTTGATACTCAAGAACGATCCCTGCACCTGCACTATGTTGCCGTCTCCTAAGAACGCAATCATTTCCCTACTGGCCAAGCTTCCTAAGAAAGCAACTGGCAAGTGAATTTACTGCAACTTTGCAATCGAGCTCATTGCGTAAGGATGGACAGACTACATCAGCAATGAACATCACTGATGATAACCGAGTGAAGTATTTTCTTGGATTTGGTATAGTTTCCTAATGAATCAGCTTAGCTATATGCTGTGTGTGCTGCTGTAATCTCAGAAAAAGATGGAGATGTCAACGAAATGCCTTCAATTTTCTTCTTAAACTTCATTTCAGAGAAAATCCATTTGCGCAAAGCTAGGATCTACTAATATCTTGTATCTGGTTCCTCTGGGAATTTATGTCTTTCATGTGCATTAATATGTAAATTTTGATGTTATTCAACAGTTCTAACTGGTCAGCTTAGTTCCAAAATAATCATCAGGGAGAAGAAATATGCTCCGACACTGTCCCAGTGTCCTGGTAGTGGGGCTCATGCAATGTCCTACAAGAACATGCAGCTCAGAGCTGAGATGGAAGCCAGAGCTGGAGGGTCGACGATCTAGCTGGAAAGAGGAGGGCAATCGATCGAGCAGGCATTTAGAAGCATTTTGATCTAGGAATCATTGGGCAGCTCAAGTATATGAACTCGACCACATCAAATGCTCGAATGTCCATGATCATGCTGTCGATCTTAGTGTATATAGCATCGTTTTCAAGGTAGAGAATTAATCGTTAATCATTGAATATGGGAAAATATTGAATCATTGAGGTCTTCGATCGTTCTTCACGGTGTTGTTGTATGTTTGCCATTGTCGTTGTGATTATCTTCTTTGAACAAGATCCAACATTATTTATTTGCTCGTCGTCCATTCTTTAACTTGGCTTGGCACTTGAGCTGGCAGATGTGAAGGTGGCTGCCTCTGTTTTAGACAGTGTTATCTTTCGTCATTTTGCATGCTTTCTTTTCTCAAATCAATTGTTGTAAATTTAATGAAGGATTAATCATGGTACATTGGTGTGTCCTCTTAATGGTTTATATTATTGCTTGAATAAAAGTTGGGTTAAACTGAATTTCGATGCTGCAAAAAAAAACACATGTTTATAAAGGCGTTGTTAACGCATAAATTTCGCCCATAAATTTCGCCTACTCTTTGTTTAAACATTTTTCATATATACATTTCTCTCCACAAAATAGGACTGCCTGATAAAACAATTGAAGCCATGTGAAATCTAACGTGATTGATTAAAATAAGACGGCATGGATTGAGGATCTTAGGAAAGTACAAAATAGTGGGACTTCTATTTCTTTAGTTCTTTAAAAAAAATTAAAAAGAAAGAATATATATATATATATATATCTGGCACACTACTCCAGTACGCACCTGAGTGCAGTGCAATTTCGAGTGCCCCGCGCACTCAAGCGCGCACGTTGTGCGCAAGCGGAGTGTACAGCATAATCAATCCGTGTATATATACATAAGCATCCGTAATTTGAGTTGATTAGCATAATCAAATCCGTGATAGTGCGCGGAATAGATTTATTGAAATTAGGGAAAGATCGAATCTCGATGAAGTCGAGATAATATCCTCCTCCGTCGTGGTCAATTACAATTTCTCGATTTACTTCTTCACATATGATCGTGAGGGTGACCGTATAGAGAGTGTTGGGATGATGGATTTCACTTTTGCTGAAAAAGAGTATGCGTTGAAGCAAATCAGAACATCCATACCTTGTGCGTGGTATGCAATAGAAGATTTTGAGCGTTCGAAAATATTTCTAACGCTCAGAATAGGAACACTATTATTATTTATTTATTTTTTTATATTAAAGTCATTTAAGATTTTATAATTAGGATTTACGAGTTGACTTATAATATTAAGTAAAAAAAATTTTAAAATAAAAAAATTTAATTATTCATGAAATGTGTGGGATAAAAAGTATGATACTACAATCTAATATATCCCATAAGCAACTAAATTTTTTTTTATTTTAATTTTTTTACTTAATATTATCACCTAACTCTTAAATCTTAAAAGAGAAAATCTTAAATAATTTAATTATTAAAAAAATAAAAAATAATAACTTGTAAATGTGATTTTATAATACTTTATTCATAGTGCCACAAGAATTGAAATAAATTCAAAATAACAAAATTGTCATGATAAATGAATAGAAAAAAAAAAAAAGAAAGAAAAAGAGAAAAGAAACATGGTGAATCTTTCTTCTCTAACAATAAGTTGCCACAAAATTGTGGCTTTATTAGAACAAATTAATTAAGTTCTAGTAGAATCGATCGATATATTAAAGTTTATGATCTCCATGAATTCAAGCAGAACGAATAAATCAACAGAGAGCCAACATATTGTGATCGTCGTCTCTAGCAGAAGCCCCACAGATTCATGTCGCCGGCTGCGATCTCCTCCCACTCCTCCGGCCAGTAATTAGAAGATACTACAAATTGTTCGTCGTCCACGTTCTTCGGCGACTGCACTAGCGCTCCGAGATCCACCCAAGATTCATCCACTACCACTTCCTTCTTCTCGCTCGTCGTCGACGTCGTCGAGCTGTAGGTCGCCGGCACGACAGCGGACCGGTACCGATCCTCCTCGGAGTCGGAAGGAAATGAAGTAGCAGTAGTAAGAGGAGGAGGAGGAGGAGGAGAGTTGGTGGTCGTGGTGGTGGCGGCTGCGGCTGCGGCGGCGGCGAGTTTTTGGATGGACTTGGGGGACAAGGAGGCAGGGGCGATGAAGCGGCCGCGAGGGAGGGCGGCGGGGAAGTTGAAGGTGGCGGCGGAGGAGCCCTTGAGGCAAAGGAGGGCGGCGTCGTAGGCGCGGGCGGCGGCGTCCGGTGTGGAGTAGGAGCCGAGCCAGATGCGCGTCTTGTGGAGCGGCGCCCTGATCTCGGAGACCCACGAGCCCCAGCTCCGCCGCCTCACCCCGTTGTACTGCCTCTTCCCGCTGCTCTTCCCCATTGTCGCCTTCTCTCTTCGTCTTTCTCCTTCGGCTAGCTCCTTCTTGTTCTTCTCCCCGATGCCGACCGTATCAGTTGAGTATATATGCTCCTTCTCGCTCGCTGGCGACTGCAGGGAGAGGCACAAGCTATTTATAGAGGCTTTTCGGCCATGGAGAATGGACGGAGAGGGAGCAACGCAAAGTGACGGGTGGTGGATGGACGATGCGTGGAGTGAAGAGAAAATTTATTGACAGTACAAAATTTAAGAACTGTTTTTTTAAAAAATAAAAAAAAAAATCAAATCATGGCACTCCCGTGTCGACGTTGACTATATCATCCAAAGGCAGCTAGATTTTCATGATATTCCTTCCTGGTTGACAAAGCAGACCATAGTTTTAGAATGCCTATTGTTACAGAATGTAAACTACTTCTCGTAGAAATAGCTGAGAAGGGCTCTTAAGATCCCTATAATTCTGATAGATATTGCAGTTGAGGAAGTGAGAATCATCATTCGTGGAACGCATTATGACAAGGCACAGTAGCAGGAGTATGAAAACCTAGACGCAAGCATAGGATTCTGTCAGCTTGCAGATCAATGAGTTAGGTCAGTGGCCAATAAAAAAAGGAATACAACTAGCTAACATTGCTGGGAATTATTAGCTGGATGAATCTCTTGTGGCCCCCAAATGTTTTAATCAGAGATGGGTAACCCTACCTGGTGAGCTTGCCCACAAGGGATTCATGAACCTATTAACTGTTGTCGAATAAATGAGAGCAAAAGCTTTGGAGATTTCCTAAATTTGATCCAGACCCACATCTGAAGTTTCTATGACTGCATGAAGCTCGAGTAAAATCTTCATGCATCTACTGAAGCCTCTCAATATGAAGGATCCAAAAGTTACTCGAGAACTCATGCCATGGGATGATGTACTTGTAGATTCTACGAAAGGATTATCCTAGTCCCACAAGGGACCTGCTCAATGCTCCACCACATGAACTGATTGATTGAAGTTTTGTTTTAGCTAGACCTGAGACCATGAGAGCTGTTTTATTCCCTCCGTCCAAGGTTCTCCCAGGTGTTTTGATGACAGTGTCACATCAGTCCACTCTGCTCCTGATTTCCTCCTTATAATAAGTGTTGTTGATCATGTTCGTGTTGTGGATGCTGGACACCGTGCATCAGCTAAGAAACTCATCTTGAGCTGTTAGCTTCTTTTATTTGAGAATAAAAGATTAGTTAAATCTGCCCAGGCGAAGATAGAATCGAGGTCAGAATCCAGCACAGGCTGCAAAGGCTACAAAAGAATTGAAGCCATTATTTAATGAACCACGTACATCCCAGCAGAATACCTGTTAAATATATATATATTGGAAGTTTGCTGCTGAGACGATCCAAGATTGAGGTGGAAAGAAAAGATGCAGCAACAGATCTGCCAAGAAATGTTCCATTAATAATGCATAATTAATTTATCCAATTAGATTGATAGTTAGACGATAGATCACCTCAAAGTGCAGCTCTTTTCCACCAAATCACAGGTAGGGAAAAAAACTCTCTTCATGGAACTGATCCCTGATTATTTATAACTCAAAGCCAAACATCAGAAACTGAATATATAGTAAAAAATATAAATCTGTTTATAGTTATCTGCGTTTACTCATTGTATTCTTCCTCCAAAACTAAGAACCTAAGTGGCACACAAGACTAAGCTGCATATCTATTCAACAATCTTAGATGATATAGAAGGGCTTGGGCTCCAAAGCTTATGAAACCACTGTGTTTTACCAGAACAAATTACTAGTATCTGGAAGTAACAGTGCTTATCATAATATATGCCCTGTGTTAAATAGGGTCAACTGGCTAGCTTATACTCAAAGTTAGTCTAGCATCTTAAAGGGTACTAATCAATACATAGCACACATGCAATAAGGCCAACAAGTAGCACACAGAAACGATATAAAAGCAAACTATAGCCAAGACATAGTCCACACCAAATGCAGCAAACAAAGCACTTGATCATACTATAGGTCTATAGGCAGTTGGCACAATGAAGAAGTATCGGGCAAAAAATGAATCAAACTTTACCATAATGGTTAAATGGAACTATAATCCCTAGTGTTAATTCAACTAGTGATACTAGGATCTTCAATATGAACTCACCAGTTGGTTTTCAAGCTATTTTCACTGAAGATTTTCAAGTTTGCCAACCAGAAAACTAAAAGATATAATATTCAACAACATGCACTTCAAATTTCAACACCAATATCTTCTCCCTTGTCCCACTAAGCTGAATTGCTCTAAACACACAAAAAATGAAAGAAAAATGCTCTACAAATCAAAAAGTACTTCGTCTACAGAAGACCTGTTCTTCGTTCTCAGTTAATGTTTCCTTGAGTGTAAAAAATATCAAAATAATTATACAACTAGCAATGTTTTTATTCTCAGTTAATTCTCCCTTACTGTATTAGTATAATTATGCAACTAGTAACATAAATAGTTCTTTAAAAGCTCAAAAAAAACTTCATAGCAGTGTAATACAAAAATGCTAACTCGCCTAATATTGATCGCCAAAAAGAAAGAATTGAAGGATTCTGCAGCCAGTGAACTGCTGACATAGTCACTGAGACACTATGTAGCACCCAAGAGCAACAAACAAAGAATATTAGACAATAAGCACATGGCAAGTACAAAAGAAAGAATTTCAGACATAGCAGTTACCCTCAAACTTAAAGTCCCTATTCAGCTTTGCATTAGTTAAAACATTATTCAGGATATGCACATTTACAAATTAGCCAAAATCCATGAGAAAAAAAATGAAATTCTCAAAAGTATTCCTTTCAAATCTGTTACAAGTATATTGACAATCTGTCAAATAGTATGCAAATACGAAACTCACACTTATATTGGCATTCTCCATCAGTTTATTTCTAGGTGTATCCTTGTAGAACATCATAAGATTGATAATGAGGCAAGCAAGTAGAAAATTAATCCAAACTGGTTTTCTTCATTTATTCGTATTACAAACCTTAAAGACAATTCTTATGCGAGGATCATTCCATCCTGAGTGTGTTGCCAAGGTGAACCTGAGCAAAACCAAGTTGGAAAACAATAATTGGATCAAATGCCCAGATGGGAGCTTGATGGGAGCATACCAACATTTATAAGGTCTGAACAAAATGATTTTGTCTCAGAATAGACCCCAAATGGTCCATGGCTGATATATCCTGATGAGAAAAAAAAAGAAGTCAAAATAGCACTGCCTGTGTTCTCAATTTATGTTAGACCATACTGAATTAGCACAGGAAGTGTTACTCTAGAGCTTGCTGTATAATTTCTTTCAAGTACTGAGGCTAGCATAACCATAGTAATTCCATATCTTCCTAAAACCATTTACCTCCAAGATTAAAAAATCTACCGACTACAGAACGTTTGGTCTATAATAGATCCAATATCATCAGTTTTAACGCCATGCACCAAGAGCTTCTCACTATGCCCACTAAGAAGATCTTCTACTCGGTTAGGACCATATAAATCCACCATAAACAAAATCGAGGTGCCAAGCAAATAAGCTACTCCCTCTCAAGATAAGATGTTTTTCATCTTAGTTGGGATTCCCTTACTTGCATCAAGATAACTAAAAAACAAATAATTGTTGATTATCTTTAAAAAATCCAACAGTTCAAGAAAAATTTTATCATACACCAAAGTACAATATTACCGAAGATTGATCAATAGAAAAAAAAAAGAACGGAATGAGACTTGTAAACTGATCATAAATTAACAACATAATCACCATAAATAGGAAGTGCATGAAGACAATGAGCCGCGACCATAAAAATCACATGGTTCATCTTCAATTCAACCTTTATCACTGGAAAATCGGAAGTGAATGAAGATAACGAGTCACGACGTCCGTAAAAATTACATGGTTCATATATATTTCTCCCTTTTTAATCTTCTCTTGAATTTTAATTTAAACTATGAATATTAAATAAAACTAAACAATCATTTAGTTCTTAATTCTAGTACAACTTGCAGAAATCTAAAACGCTAAAGCATTTGTCGAATAAATTCACCAATATGTTCGATTGTCTTGCAAAAAACTCAATCGTTTACAGATGACAACACAATCGAATGATGGTCTCCAGGGTAGTAAGAACTGGACAATAAACGGACGGAAAGGAGCCACCTTGCCAATTCCTTCTACTGATCAGAAGCAGCAAGAACAGTCGAAGGGACAAAGAGGGGTACCTCCCGCGTCAGTCTTCCCCACGCCAAGCTCATCCGCGGAGTAGATGGTGAGGCCGTCAGATGTACGCCGCCGTCGGCTTGGCGTATTGGAATCTTCATTCAGAGCTCCTTTCCTCCTCTTCTTCTTATCCTTCATTTTTGAGCTGCCGCTCTCCCCTACCTCCTTATCTAGCTTATTTCCGCCATGCTTTGCTTCCTGATCATCAACGGGGGCACTCTTTTTCTTCTTTCCATGGAAAATCTCGTCGATCTCGTTACCAATTTTCTTCTTCTTAGTTTTCGTCTTCGACTCGTGAATCCTTTCCCCAGGCGCAGCATCTTTTTCTTTAGAATTTTTTGCGGACATCGCCGGCGGATCGATGAGAGGGAAACCACCCTGAGGCGCCGACGGCCGACCTTTTCTTCAGTCAGCAAGCATGGGAAACCCTATTCCAAAGTCCGACGCGTGTTTGTTTAAGAAAATTAAAATTAATTTTGCATGCATTTTCCATTTTTTAATGAAATTTTGAAAACGTCCCCAAGGTTTTGTTGCTTTTGAAAATACCCTTAACTGTTTATTATTGTCAAAAAGCTCCTTGCATTTTCAAATTTCCTATCACAGAGGAAAATTTTAAAAATTTACGGTTCTCAATCTAGATGATCAAATTCAAACATGTGAGTTTGGTTACAAGAGAATTCAAAGAGTGTAATAAATTTAATTTGGAAAAAAAATTAAAATGTATAAAATTAATAATAAATTTTGATCAAAATTTATTAATAGACCTATTTTATTCAAAAATTTAGAATTTTAACATAACCTGAACTCCTAGGAATCCATTTATGATATTGATAAATGAGTATGAATAGCCTTAAGTCTCTAATAAGTTTGTGTGAAAAATATCTCAGAACTGTGAAGTTTTAAAAACCCACAACAATTAATATAGGGTATGGAATCTAGGTCTGAGACGAGAAGATTTGTAAGAGTGCATTGATTTTGATTGAAAGAGATTTTGAGATGCCTAAGACCATCAACAAATTTTGGCAAAAATTTATTTATGACCCTATAATGTCTAAAATTTTAAAAATATTATCATGGTATGAATCGAGAGAGTTCTAAAAACTTATTAGTAGTATTGGTGAGTGAATATGATATATCTAAGTCCTCTAATGAATTTGTGTCAAATTGTTTTAAAATTGTGAAGATTTAAAAAAAATGTACGGCTCTCAATTTAGATCATAGAATTCAAGTCTGAAAGCATGATTACAAAAAAAAAAGAATTAAAGAGTGTAATAGATTTGATTTAAAGAAGTTTTGAGGTGCCTAAGGTCATAGGCGAGTTTTGATTAAAAACTCGTTGATGATTCTACATTGTCTAAATTTTAAAAATTTTATATAGTCTAAACTAGGACAGTTAAGAACTCTTTGGTGATGTGGTAAGTATAATAAGTCTAAACCCTTTAATGAATTTTTATCAAATTATATTAAAGTTGTAAAAATTTTAAAAACTCATATTTGACAATCTAAATTGTAAAATCTAAGTCTGAGGGTGTGATTTACATTTAAGAGGTTCTTATGAGTATAATGATTACATCTAAGAGGTTCTTATGAGTATAATGATTACATATAAGAGACATATTAAAAATACTTCAAATCAAATTTATTATATTATTTTGAGTGTAATTATGTCCTCACATATAGATTTCACAATCTAGATAGAGAATTGTAATTTTTTAAAATTGACACAACCTTGAGATGTTTTGTTACAAACTCATTAAAGGATCTAAGTCCCTTATACTTATTTATCAATACCACAAAAGGATTTTAGTACTCCTTTAGTTTAAATCATGTTAAAATGTTGAAATTCTCAACACATGACATTGTAGAGTGGTAAGTGAAATTTGATTAAAATTTATTCGTATTTAAGATCGTAGGCAGGTGAGTCAGCAAGAACATTCATTGAGGGGCAAGGGGTTGAAGATGACGAGACTAAAGAGAACATCTAAGTGCCTGTAATACTCAATCATGGATTAAAATCGACGTCGAAGTGGAGTTCGATGTGACCACTTCGACGCTTAAGGTTAGATTTCCTTTGGATATCAAAGATAACAAAAAGGAAGAAGGAAAAGAGAGGGTTTAGCGGAATTCCATGGGAGAGAGATCCATCCTTTAACCTTACATTTTCTGAGGGTTATATAATTGTCAGAATTGCATCTCTACGTCGGATGCTTCATTCTCCTTCATCATTCTCGTGCGAGCCAGTGGGAACCAAATCCAACAACTGTTAGTGACCTCTTTATTCATTGAACGTCATGTGTTTGATGGAGGGTATTTAGAGGACCAGATTTGATAGCAGCATAACTGTTTTACCGCCTCTATGGTGCCACGTGTTTCGGAATATGCATCGTCATTGTCTGTCTCAAGTGTGACCAAGTTGAAAGAGTCATATGACTTAGCTAAGGAAGTCGATAGGCGAACTGATAGAGTGGGGTGGCTAAATTAAAAAAGTCAAGTGGCTAAACTGAAGAAATTGAGTGATGGAACTGAAAAAATCGAGTGGTCGAGCAGAGGGAATTGGATGGTGGAGTTAAAGGAGTCTAGTTGTTGAGTAGAGGAAATCAGATAATGAGTTGATTAAGTTAGAATGGTTATTTTGATTTCCATCTATATTTGACTTTGACTTGACCTTTGTTGTGGTCTCACCACGTGTAAATTTCCTTTTCTATCACATCAAAAATCATCTAGGATTTTAAACACTTTAAAATATTTAAAATTAAACTCATTATATTACTTTTAATTTGGTGTAGTCATGCTCTCAAGGTATTGATTGGAATATTAAATATTGCAGAAGAAGAGAATATTAAATAATAATTGGGATATTAAATTTGCTACACGTAGAGGGAGGCAGAATGATGAAGGTAACGAAAATAGGCATGGCTCATTTATTTGTCTGTCCAAGGCAACAACACTGCCTTGTTCACGGGATCTGTAACGCTAGAAAACTGACGAACGAATCCGACAAGACAATTAAAACATGGCCCATCTCCGTGCCGTTGGTCGGCAGCCTCAGCCTCAGCCGCGGCCACAGCGCCGCCGTGGCAGGAGGCTGGACCGCGACACACCATTGTGGCTGTGGCAGCCGCCGACCGCTGCGCCGCAGGCCGTTTTCGCCCTTTTCTAGTTGCTGCTCCCTCCCTTAATGAATTAAGATTTAAACGGGATTGGTAGTGGTCGATCAGGTGGTCGACCACTACCATGTGGTCGACCAGTGATCGACCACCAAAGTGACATGGGCGTTATAACACTACGTCCATTGCAGTTGCTCTCAGCTGCGGCCACAGCGCCGCCGTGGCAGGAGGCTGAACCGCGACACACCGTCGTGGCTGTGGCAGCCGCCAACCACTGCGCCGCAGGCCGTTTTCGCCCTTTTCTAGTTGCTGCTCCCTTAATGAATTAAAGAATTAAGATATAAACTGGGATTAAAATTAAGCTTAACCTAATTAAGGTCAAACTTAACTTATTAAAGTGGAAGGTAAACTGATTGATTAGTGTTAATGCATGAAACACATTGTTTTTTTAGAAAACAAGTTTGGGATCGAACAAGAGTTTCTTCCATTTAAAATGAGAGCGATAAAATTAAAATGCATTTAATAATATTATCTTATGAATTTAAAGTTCATTGTTATTTTTTATTGAATAGGGTGGTCGGTGTGAAATTTTAATTGAGCGCAAGAGTTGTAGCCAAATTAAGAGGTAAATATTGAAATATCTCATTTTGAAGGGTTAGATTTGCAATTTCGCCCAGCATCTATATAAACAAGAAAAAGGCAAGCTTCGTCCCGGATTCCACATTCCACACCCTTTTCCAGTACGGTAAAAAGTAGCGCACTGAGAGAGAGAGAAAGAGGGGGAGAAGCCACTCTGATTCCGATTGCAAGCAGCAGCGGCGCAATAACAAGGCAAGAGGAAGACAAAGGCGCGGAGAAGGTAGAGTTGACGTCGTGCTTGAAACGAAACAAAGACGGGGAGAGAGATGGGGATAAAATTGTGGGGGCAAAAGCGTTGGATGGATTCCGATCGGCGCGTCGTGACGGAATCGATGCCTCTGCCCACTTGTTCCGTTCTGTTGGGAGATCTAACCCTACTTTGGTTGAAAATTTTTTGATTCTTGGCGCGTCCTGTTGTCGTTCTACGCTCCCAGATTCGCCAGCTGGTTTCTTTTTCTTTTGTTTTCCAATTTTTTCGGTTGCGATCCTGGATGCTTGTTCCGTGTGGTTGGTGCTACTTGTTTGCAGATTTCCAGCGCATCTGGAGGGAGGCTTTTGGGGTGCGAGTCTCAGCGAGGTAGGATTTTTGGATTGCTCTTATCACTTTAGATTTATCTGTGATATGATTGGGTTCTTCGACCTCATGGGTGAAAATGATTAAAGATTAATCCTTACTGTGAGTCGCATCTACTAGGTTCGAGTAAGATAGCGCTTTATTGCGTTAGGATTAAACTTCGTGGGATAAACGAAAAGTGTAGTTAGACGATTTTAATTTCGTTGATGATGATCTTGAAGCACAAGAGCACAAGGAGTGAAGGGGATTCACAGGGTGGAAGATTTCATGTATGCGCAATAAGTTCTCTTGATCTTTTTGACACTAATAATTTGTAGATCAATGACTTCAATTCATTTTAGGTGAGGTTTAGATTTTGTGGGGAGGAGGTTTGCTAAGAAAGGATTGCTTTACTATGTTGGATCCTTTTCAAATTGAAGTTATATTTATGTTTTTTATTACACTGTGCTGTCTACAGATTTTCAACATTGAGATCTTTCTTATTTTCAGTGCTCTACTTCCTTAGTTGTGTTGATTGGATGTGATGACACATTCATCGAGAAATTTGAGTAAGGCAATACTCAAATCAGGATTCTACTAATGAAGAATTATCAGTTCAAATCCTCTCATGGTTTTAAAAAAGCCTCTGTTCAGGCTTTATATGTGATTGCCTAGGCAATTTTGAAAGGGACACCATATAAATCACAGGTAGCTGCATACAACATATGCGGCTTGCATGTGAAATTAACAAACCTTATTTAGTTCGCTTAAACCAATTTACACTCAATCAAAGGCTAAATTTCCCTATTTAGTATCTTGTGAGTGTTGATTTGATAAAAACTTTAGATATCAATATAAATACCACATGTGCACTATACAGTGAGTCAATCACAGAGAATTTGTATATGCTCTTTGAAACCTTGGGTCCTCTGTTCAAAAACACTCAAATTAGCCCCTCTCCCAGCCCTACTAAAATAGCCTCCTCTATCTATGTAAACAATGTTTCTTGTATGGGAATTGCTGATGAATCTATTCTTGGATTTGTGAACGTCAACATTCAGGTTCTGCTTAGAGGTGTAGTAAAGGAAATCTAGATCATATCAAAGCTTGATTATTTCAACATGTTGACCAAATGTTATTTTGCGAGACATTGCCTTTTTTGTCTTAAAAGATTAATTGTGTACTCTATGATGTGGATGGCATATTGGTGGGTGAATGTGGTGGCACCTTAGTAAAGTGTTATTAGTTATTATTTCCCTTTGGCAACATACACAGTGATTATTACTATTTTGACTATTGTTTGTTTGATGCCAAAATTCTCTCTCTCACATCTCACATACGGAGATCTTAGCTTGTGGTTCTATTTTATCTTGATTCTTTTTTCATGCAGATATTAGTCTGGAACATAGCATGGCAGGTTTGAGTATGAGCCATGAGCTTGGTGGAAGGTGAATTGTCTTATCCGCCCCTTGCCCTTGTTTTCATCTACCTAGATATTCCATGGTTTGCTCTCAGTTTAAATAGCACCTGTGACCTGTGTACATTCTAAGATGGCTGCTGTTAGAGTCTTCTTCTTGATTATAGCATCAAGTTTATGCTCTTTTTATCTTCTATTAAAATTTTACTTATCACTTGTTTGCTAGCTATGGTGAGAAGGTTCTCTTAAATGGTGATGTCTATGTTGGAAAATTTGATGGTTTGCTTGCTCATGGGGTTGGAAGATATACCTGGTCAGATGGAATAATATATGACGGACAATGGGAGAAAAGCAAAATAACTGGTAGAGGTAAGATATGCTGGCCATCAGGTGCAACATATGAAGGTGAATTTTGTGGAGGTTTCCTGCATGGCTCTGGTACTCTTTTGGGAGTTGATGGCTCTGTGTATAAAGGTTTATGGAGGATGAATAAACAACATGGAAAGGGAATCAAAACTTACTCTAATCTAGATGAATATGATGGTCTGTGGAGGGAGGGGTGGCAAGATGGTCATGGCACATACAGATGGAGTAATGGTGATACTTATACTGGAAATTGGAAGGCTGGAAAGATGTATGGTAAAGGGGTTATGAAGTGGGTAAATGGTGATATATTTTATGGGGACTGGTCAGATGGATTTGAAAATGGCTCAGGTTGTTATAAATATGTGGATGGATCAATTTATGTTGGAATCTGGAGCAAAGGGTTAAAGGATGGACATGGAACTTTTTTCCCTCCTGGAAGCAAACTACCTAGTCAACTTAGATATTTAGACTCTGTTCTGTGTGACAATAAGGTACAAAGTCTTTCTCATTCTTTATCATACAGTGCTGAAGAGCCAGTGAGCAAAAAGCCCCCTAAAGGAAGATGTGGAATCAATAGATGGAGTATACTTGGTTGCTTCCTAAAATCAAAGCGAATATCACATAGGTCATCATCCCTTGGAGTCTGGAGTATTGACACTGGTTGTAGCAGTTTGTCAGAGAACACATCCCATACACAGTGCTCTTCATATGATGAAAGTCAACATGTACTTGTAGATACCTGTATTGTAGCTTATGATAGAGAGTACATGCAAGGAGTTCTAATAACCGAAAGAATTAGTTATTTTGATTTTCAAAGATCACAAAGAAGTAAAAGAAACTGGAAGATGAAGAAACAATCAAGGGGACCTGGTGAAAATATTTACAGAGGTCACAGGAGCTACTATCTGATGCTAAACTTGCAACTTGGAATTAGGTAAATATCTTAAATTAGTGAACTTGAGAATGCTGTTATATTCTGTCTTTTCATGCATTGTCTTGCATTTTGTAGTTGCATAGTTCATAGTGCAAACCCAAATACTTAAAATCTTTTTATTGGATTGCTCTGTGCTTTGAAGTTAATCTATTATGATGGCGGAGAAGTTTTCAAAGAATTTGGTAGATTTATTTCTGTATTGGAATTCAAAAAAGTTTCTTGTCTATTTATCAGTGTGTAGATTTGGTTGAACTGAATTCAAACATAACTTGGAGGGAAAGTTTGTGCAAGCAAAGCTTATCACATTGGGCCATCTAAAGTATTTCCTTTCCTCCCTCACCCAGTTAGCATCCTCTTTTTGAAAAGAGGGTGAATCAAAACAGCAGGAAAAGGAGAATCAGGATTGACCTTGATTCAAATGCTTATGCACAAACAGTTGGCTCAATTAACATACCAAGGTTTGAAATAGTGTTACAAGCTGGGGGGTTTCTGGTCTTGGCAGGAACAAGATGTGCCAGTGCAGGAGGCATCGACGAAGAGGAAGGAATCAAGAAAGAGAAAAGGAAGAAGATTCAGAGGAGAAGGAAGAGGAGAAGAGAAGAAACAAAAGTGAACCCCAACCCTTGTCACGGTTGGCTTGTGTCACTCGTGAAAGCCGCGCTTGAAAGCTCTAACATCGTCATAGAAGCCTTCCATGAAAGCTCTAGTATCGTCACAGTCATTGTGGACATCACATTAAGCTTGTGCTAAAGCTATAACATTGTTGATGTCATTGACAACACTTAACATTGTTGCATCGATCGTTGCTGTCATTGACAACACTTTAACATTGTTGCATCGATAATACTCAAACATTGTAGCTGTTATAGACAACACTCTAACATCGTTTCTGTCATCGCCATCATTGCACTGGTTTTGTCGTCTTGGTTAGTTTCATGTGCTGGTCATTGGGAATAATGTGATATTTCACCCATGTCAATCGGCACCGAGCAAATTTTTAATCCATAGAGCATACTAATTATAGTGATGATTGATAAATTATTTGATAAGAATAAAATTTCCTTCTTTTCATTATAACATATCTTTCATATTGAGATCATTCTCATGAGCCATCCTTTGTAGAATCTTGTATCTTCCTATCTCGTATATTTAACATATATCTTTTAGTAGTTATTTGTTACTGAATTTCCTCTGAAACTGACAGGTATACAGTTGGGAAAATCACACCAGTGCCTATGCGTGAAGTGCGATCCTCTGATTTTGGGCCTCGAGCTAGAATAAGAATGTACTTCCCTTGCATGGGATCTCAATTTACACCTCCACACAACTCTAGTGCTTTCTTTTGGAAGGATTACTGTCCTATGGTTTTTAGGTAATTCAGTGGCCTTCTTTCTAATTTTTTGTTTAACTTAAAGCAATCATCTTAAATATGCATTCTAGTGATTTCTGCAGGTTTTAGACATCTTTTTGGTCTTCCATGTTCATTACTTTAAGCACAAAAGTGAGAAATAGTTTTTTTTCTTGTTTTTGATTCTAGAGGTTCGTTCATTCATTCAAATAGCATACAAGGAACTTTAGTTGAGACTTTCTGAGATTACCATTCTGTATTTTTCCAAGCTTTACCCTCTTTCCTTGATGAAGGTATAGATTGAATAACATACATATATAACTTTACTGGCCTAAACACAATAGCATGCATAGCCAAGGATGGAGGGACAGTAGGTGCACTGGGGACCCTTGCCCCAACTGAATCCCATAGAAATTAAAAGACTTTATCCTCCCTAATTAGCTTTGATTGACAAGTATTCCCCTTTCCTTATAATTTTTTTTCTCATATTACTCTTCTCATATCGTATTGCTGTGAAGTAAACTTATTTTCCTTTTATTTTGCTATATAGAAATTTTAAGTTTGATCTGCCTTCTGGCCTCGGGTAAATTATAAGAAGAAGATTCTATTTTTTAAAAATGTTTTCCATTATCAAGCAATAGTGAAGTAGAGGAAATAGGGTTTTCTTATATTATTAGTCAGTGGTTGCATCCCATGTCTATATTGATTGGAATGTGTTTTTGTCTTTATAAATTAAGCAGGTTAAGCAAAAATGCATATGTTACACCACATACACAGATATGTATGCATATCATGTTGCATGTGAATTTTTGTGCCTTATAACTATTCCATCTTTCCAGTTGGACTTGGATTATCTATTTTTATGGCAATCATCTTGTACACACATTTGAATTTGCATATGCATAATACATTTTGTTCATTTTTTACTGTTTTTGCTTTCAAAAAAAAAAAGTGCATGATGCATGTGAATATTTGTGCCTTATACCATCTTTCTAGTTGGATTATGTCTTTCTAGGCATCTTTCTAAAGGTGGTAAACCAACTATCTACTCAGCAATTTTTTGAGTGTCTGTTTGTACTTACTTTATTGTGTGATTTCTTATCTGCATTATTTCATTTGATTATTTGTGTCAATACCCACCCTTTTCCGTAATTTCAATATGTTTTCAGGAATCTTCGTGAAATGTTTAAGATAGATGCTGCTGACTACATGATGTCCATATGTGGAGGTGATGGCCTAAAAGAGCTTTCATCTCCAGGGAAAAGTGGCAGCATATTTTACCTTTCGCAGGATGAAAGATTTTTAATAAAGACTCTAAGAAAATATGAACTTAAGGTTTGAATACACATCTATGCATTTTGTCACAATAAGAAAATGGAATCTATTAACCCAAAGGCATCTGAATGTTCTTTAATTTTTAAATGCTGCGTGCTTTGGTACCTTTTAACTGAAATTAGTTGCATAATGTTAAATTGAGTATATAGGCAGCTTGAATATATTGTTATATTTTCATTTGGCAGCATATTGTGCATTTTCGGTGAATAGGTTCTGTACAAATTGCTCATTGCAACTCGTTTGCTTAATTTCTTACCCTGGATCTGCTACTAATAATGCTCTTTCTCCAACTGGATTCAGTATCATTACATGTATGATTCTTTTTCTTAGACCCCCTATTCAAATAACTAGAAACAATAATTTCTAGTTCACTCATAAAGGAACTATCATTGTCAACCTCAAAAATATGATTTTCAATATCAAAAAATATAGAGTAACGATCACCATTACTATCCCTAACAAAAAAAAGTGATATTCTTGTTTCAAACTCTACATGCTGCTTAATCAAACACTGAGTGAGTACTTCTGCACTTCTTGGCTCCAGTGCATTGAGTTATGGGTATTTGTCTTTTTATTTTAGACTCAAACCTTCTATCAGCTTTAAATTCAGAAAGGGATAAGGTCAAAGGTCGTAAGATGCTTTTTAAATTGTGTAAACTTCCAGCCTAATTTGGTCTTGTGAAGAATTTCTTATATAGTTCAGAAAAAATGTTGCTTAGAAAAGGATTTTCTGCCACTTAGCTGTACTGAAGAAGAATCATTATTTGTTGTTAATTAAACCAAGTTGGAATATAAGCAATAATTTGGATAGCAACTGCATTAGTATAAAACTATAAATATAACTGAAGGTTCTGATTTTGAATGTTAAATTTTTAGATTCTATTGAAGATGCTCCCGAATTATTATGTTCATGTTGGAGCCTATGACAATACCCTAATAACGAAATTTTTTGGTCTCCACAGATTGACTATAAAAGGGAGGAAGGTGTGTTGACTGATTTTCATTACAGTTCTGCACTTAAATGCATTCCTGCTATTTTACACTATGCTTTTGTAGGTTCGCTTTGTGGTTATGGGAAATATGTTTCGGACAGAACTGCGAATCCACCGTCGGTATGACTTGAAGGGTTCCTCTATTGGAAGGTGTACAAGAATGCATAAAACTAATGGGAACACAACATTGAAAGACCTTGATTTGTCATATGTTTTTCATTTAGAGAAATCATGGCGAGAGTCACTTTTTAGGTCAGCTGCTTAAATTCATTGTCTTTAAGATGATGCATTATCATGTCAGACTTTTTTTTCTGGCAAAGGAATATACCATGCTATCCTCTTTGTCAAGTAATCAAATAGTAGAAAGATAATGGGAAACATGAGGGAATAATTGAATTTATATCCTGAAATATTGCTAATACTATTACTAAGTTGGTAAAGACTTGGAAGTAGTTGCCAAGGTTCTGGGTTGCAAATCAGCCTTCTCCTGATGAGAGTTTGCTTCTCTAATACATATTATGTATAATAGTTGGGTGGGCTATTTATTAGCCTCTCTCTTTCAAAGAAAAAAAGAAGAGAAAAAGCTGTGTCGTTGCCATGATTTATCCTTTTTATAAGATTTCTCATGTTCCATATGAATGTCATATTTTGTGTTTTCATTCCTGATAATTATTCATGTATTACCTTTTTGTTTTCTAATCTTGAAGATCATGATACTGTAATTATTTTTCTATGTATGGCTTTGCAGCAGATTTCAACTGTTAGTTTATTTTCGTGTTTACATACTAGAGATAGTCTTCAACTCACTAAGTTGATTTTTTTTTTTTTGTAGGCAAATCTCTCTAGATTGTAAGTTCCTGGAATCGCAATCAATAATTGATTACAGCTTGTTGCTGGGACTGCACTTTAGGGCTCCTGAGCATTTGAAGGCATATTTGGAATCTCATAATCTCCCAACAGAGAGTGCAGGTTCACCAGACAATTACTGTAGTATCTTCTCCAGTTCTTGTTTTGAATTTACATATTTTGGCTTTTTTATATTCATTTATGTAGTTTCATTCTCATGTAATAAATAACCTTTTGCCAGGTAGTAACTACTGAATTTATTTTCCCAAATTATTTAATCAAATTTTGTGCACTGAGCTGCCCTTTTATTTAATCAAATTTTGTGCCTCCATTTTCTTTTTTGAGTCAATGATCTTTGTTGCGGACCTTGTGGTCCAAAACAATCAATAATTTTAACAACATTTGGAATTTGATTATCCTTTATAAAGGTACTTTGAAACCCTATGAAGTTTGATAGTAAATACTGTCTAATATTTACTGAATATTGAATAAAAATACATGGATGTATCATTATACAACCATTCATAATTGTTTATGAATTATGGCGAGTCTATAGTAGAATAGGATATATAATATGGATGTGTGACAATGGTCTTAATTCTGCACTTATGACTTTGCAATAGATAAAGATTTCTGAAATTTCATGACATAAGTAATCACTGATTAGTCAAAATTAATCCTAAATGTATTTTTTTGATGAACATGATGTTCTTAGCCTTCTTGCTTCAGGTTATATGTACATGCATATTTTTACACAGGTGGATAATAAAAGCTAAACAGTTGTAGATTGATGAAACTTTACGTTTACACATTTAGAAGGAGATACTTAACTGCCATAATTCATACACCAAATTCTAGGTCGGTTGCTTTTTATCAGCATGACCTTTACTTGCTAGCTGAATAACTAGGACAATATAGGACCCCATAGTAAGCTTTGTGTAGTTGTAGAGATCCTTCCATCTTATCATGATCTTCTGTTGTATTTGGGCTACGAGAGTGTGACCACTGTCACCGTCACACAATTTCTTCTGTCACCCAAGATGTCCCAACTCCCAAATATTAGTTTTCCCTACAAATCTTCAGTATATGTTCTTTCCATTTCCTGTAGTGCTTTTATCTCACTTTTTTTTTTCACAAGTTGAATGAAACTAGTCTCAGATTTCTGAAAGCTGTGCCAATCTTTGAATGGGCCATGAGATATGGAGAGGCAGAAAACTTAAGCCTTAGATGTTCTAGTCTGGAGGAAAAAACTGACAGATGTGATCTCCATTCTCCTTGGTGCTACGTATTCAAAATGCTATTGCTTTTGAAATTTATTTAACTTCCTAAAGCCCCTATTATCATTCTGAGCCTTTCAATTCCCTCAAGTTTTAGATGTTCTAAACCTAGGCCCTAAATCTTTGAACTGATTCTAGACCTAATTTATGGTGGAGCTATTTTTTCCTTAACCTACAACCATGACAGTTTACATTGGACTTTTAAGAAATTATTACCCAAACCAATAAGTGAAAATGGCACTATCAGATCTTTTGCAGTTGGCTGTTCAATATTGCTATGCTATTCTGTGATTGTTCTGCATGCAAAATGCTAGTAAGTTTGTTTATCTTCATGGTATAGATGTGAATTCCTTGTCAGTTTCTAGTCGAGCAATTGACATGTCAGCCTAATCCCTGTAGTATGCAGTTACAGCACCCATGTTGCTCCCATCATAGATGCTGCTTAAAATGTAAATTTTCTTAACTTATTTAATCTGTTACAAAGATTCCCATGTATTAGGTCCTCTTGTAGTTTCTAATATGATGAATTGATGTGGGATGCTCACAAGTCCATTTCTAGAACCTTATACATGCCAGCAGTGAACATGGATCCTGTGGAAAGTGGAAACATGCCTTTAATTTTGACAAATATCCTAAATTCATTTGTTAGATGCAGGGAACCTTATATAATTCTAATACAGTTGTTAGTTATAGATCTGGTTTGTGGTCCTAAATAATATGCTAAATAAGCAAATCTTGGTAGGACTGTATGAGAGTACATTCATGATTTTGAAGACCCCCATACCATGCCACCCATTGCCACTGCTTAGCATTTGATGACTCTATTGTTATTATGCTCTTTTGTGATTTGGCTCTCTTGGAATTTGGTCGCGGTCTAAGCCTGATCTGACTTTTTATGTAAGAGGCTGCTAGAATATAGTTTGGGTTTATGTGATTATAAATATTTTTCTCTGTTCATAAATTAATTGAAAAAGTTTATTTAATCTTGAGTCATATATATGAGGATTTTGGGGGGGGATTATACAATGGTCGTTTGCAAGGTTCAAAATTTCATTCCAGTGCTAGGTGTAATTGACCAGCTTGAACAGGTCTATTGGTGGCTGGCTAGAATTGTTCTATTTTGGTGTCAACTGACATATGCCGAGTTGGTGTTGGTGACACAAACAAGAGGGAAGGAAGAGGATGGAAGGAAGATGTCTTACTTGTTGTCCCACACATCTGCCACCTAGTTTTCTGCTCATCTGCTGTATCTGCAGAGAACTCTAGTCACTTGCCTTTCCCAGCTGTCAAGTTTTCTTGCCTAAGCTTCCTTGATGGTCTTCTGTTGATATTTCTGTCTTTGATCACCTTCCTACGTGCTCCCTATGTGCCTTGATATTTCCCAGCTGTTAATGGAAATTAGCGTTTTGAGCTGGGAACTGTTTTGATTCAGCTCTATCACTCAAGCAAAATGGTGAGACATAATGATACTTTAATCCAATGGGTAAATATCATGTAATTTACTTGAGATACTGAGGCATAGATTTGAACTGTGATTCCAACTAAATGATCATTCTTTAGAATCAAAATTCACCTGAACATGTGGCCAAGGTATAGCTTGGTAGAGCCTTGGATAGCAGATTTGAGTATTTAGTTCAAGCAAGCCAACTCTCAGTTGAAATTATGAGGTTTCATTTATATAGTATTTAACTTGGAAAGGCTTACACTTTCCAACTTTCCTCTCCTCCAGACCTATTTTTGAGGATTGTACATTTGTTTTCTTTCATCCAGCTGAGTCCCAGTTACATGAAGAAATCAGAAACCTACCAAAGGGTTTACGCTTGGTCGCACATGAACCAAGTTCTGTCACTAGTCTACCAGGTTCACACATCCGAGGCAGCACATTAAGAGCATCTGCAGCTGGTAATGAGGAAGTTGATCTTCTTTTGCCTGGCACAGGAAGGTACATAGTATTTTCCCATTCAATTCTGGTTAACCATTAACCTGTAGCCTTTTCCAATGTACATGTATTTTTTTAGTATGTTGTTAGATCTGAATAAAATTTCTTGTCCATTTAGTAGTAGTAGAACTAAAGTAGAATATCATAATGAATCACTTTTATGTGCTAATGAAGGTTTCAGATTAATCTTTAAAGAAAAGGGTGATCCCCAAAAAATATTATTGTTAACTGGCATGAAAACTTGAATCATAAAGAACTCACCTCTTATCTGCATAACAGAGTGAATGATTTCTCATGTACTGAGAATTACCTGGTTTGTATTCTTGGCTCATCTCCGTAACTGTTTGAACCAACATTAAACTTTAAAGTGAAATCAGAATAAACCCTACGCTAACATTTTAGTTTAGAAAAACAAAAGCCCTAGATCTTCTAGTTGGACGACCAACCACAATCTTAGTTCTGGTGCTTGTATTCTCAAATTGCATGGCAATTGGATTCTTGTTAGAGTTAGAATTGGTGCTTGTATTGGACAACCGAACACAAGGTTAGTTCGAGTTCTTATCTGACCACTTCTCTAACAAAGAAATCTTGTAGATTAGTCTTGACCAGACAAGGTATTCAAATGCTTAGATGGATTTCATTAAGGCTCAGAAAAGCAGGATAAGCAGACTCATTAATTTAATGTTTCTCCAGATGGGCTGGCTTATGTTGTAGAATTACTTGTCCTTATAATGCAAGAAAAGAAGAAAGGCTACAGTATAGAGCATTCCAATTAAAATTCTTTACATCTATGAATAGTGTCATTGCGGTGTTAGTCGGCAAAGATATCTAATAATCACTACAGGTGGCGTGTACAATTAGGGGTGAACATGCCAGCTCAAGCTAATTTGAAGCTACTTCACAACTGCCTCCTTGATTCAGCAGAAACTGATCCCATTGAAGTCTATGATGTTGTTCTCTATTTTGGAATCATCGACATATTGCAGGAGTATAACATGACTAAGAAAATGGAACATGCCTGCAAGTCACTCAAGTACGATCCCCTCTTGATTTCTGCTATCGAACCAAAGATGTATTCCAAGCGGTTCATCAGTTTCCTGAAGGAAGTTTTCCCTGAATAAGTTCTTTGATCATGAAATTATTTATTTTTTTAACAAGCTTGTTGAAAGCTAACCTCTCTATTTTGAGGAATAACGGAGGAACTAGCAACGCTGATCGAAACTGGTACAGTGTATCCTCACTGCTCTTGAGTTCGGCAAACGTTTTCACAAAACATTTCATCTTCAGTAAATGCAATTGAGCAGCTGAATGGAGCCGGTCAACATCTCGTTGCCATTCAAATGTAGAGGGGTGTTCTCCAGCCAGGTCGACAGATTATATGGTTTGGAAGTTGTTACTTGTGTGAGGTTAATCAATGTTTTTCATGTCTATGAGCTGATAAAGTGATCCATGAAACTATACCTGCAATTCAGTTTGCCCAAGTTCTTGCCGTTCCTTATTATAGCTGAAATATGGGAATATAAATAAAAGAACTAGTTGCATTTGTGGCCTGTGTCTGGTCTGCAGGAGTTTGTAAAGTTGGAATGACAACTGTCAAGGAATAACTACTTGTTCATTCAAATTTCATTTTGAAGCTAAAGATTGTATGATTTAAAATTTCTTTTTGCACAATTCGAGACCCTTGTATTCTTGCCATGTTACATGTAATCTTCAAACTTATAATCTAAATGAGTGTATGTTTTTTTTCTCCTTTTTATTCTGATCACGTATAAGTACGTAGAGTTTGATAAAGGCAATAATTGATGGTAGCTCAAATTTTCATATAATTAATATAAGAATAATGATTTTTCTTCGATTGATATTAGAAAAATAACAACTCATTTATCCTACCGCCGAGGTCGGTTGTACGTGGCGCCGCAAGCTCTGCTGCTCGTGGCCATGGCGTTTGCTTCGTCTCCCCTTCCTCCTCCCTCTGCCTATTTTCCTTCCCCGAGAAGCCTCTGCCTGCCCCACCCGCAGCTTCCTTCTCCTCTTTCTTCGAGGAGGTTCGAGAAGATGGGCGTCGCTGCTCCCCTCGAGTTCTCCAGCGCCGCTTCGCCGAGATGGAGGACTGGCGTCTCCTTCTTCCCCTCATTCATCAAGAAGAAGGCTAGGTCACGAGAAGAGATAAAGGAGGAGCTTCTTGCGGAAATCGCTCCCATCGATCGAGGTGCTGAAGCCACTGACGAAGACAAAGAGAGGATCGATCAGGTTTCGTCTTCGTGTTGACGTTCTTGAAGTTGAATTGCCCACCCTACTCGCTGCGTCAGTAAATAGTCGTGGAGTGGAGTTCTCTGCGACACTTTGGGTTTCGGATCGAGTAGCTTGGCGTAATTTGGATCTTTCTCTTTCTTTCTATCTTTTCACACTTCTGTTTAAGAGGAAGGACGATAAGGCTTAAGATTATAGCAGAGCCTTCGATGATAGAACACCATGCGACTGTTTACCCCATCTAGCTTCTTCTAGTCCTCTATTGTTGGTTTAATTGGAGGCCTTTATTGTTTCATTTAGATAGTTCAATGAAGATGTAAGATGTACTACCTTTAACATATTGAACTCTTTCTGTTTGCGATGGTCAGATTGCACGTGAGCTTGAAGCAGTAAACGCGATTAAGGAGCCTCTCAAATCAGATTTATTGAATGGAAAATGGGAGCTTATATATACAACTTCTAGATCAATATTGAAAGTCCAGGTAGATGGTTTATTCTGAGATTTTATTTTCATTTGTGAGATGCTCCCCTCTCGTAAAGTTGCCCCTAGTTAATCTCAGTTCTTTTGTCTGTTACGACTCCTCTGTTCTTTCTCATTTATAGCTCATTTGTCACATTTCAGTTAGTTTTTCCATAATGCCAATATATGCTTATGGGCCTTGTATGCACTCTTGCACTTAGGAAATATTTTGCTAGCCACCCACCCTAGTAGAGACCATACTGTCATTTGCCACTCTATTGTAATTAACCATCCCCCAGTAGCCACCTTAATGCTAACCTATAGCAGCCCTTTTAGTTAATGCTTTAACACCATAGTTTTAGTAAATGAATATCAACTTCTTCACTCAAACTTCTTTAGTTTCTTTTTATAAAACCCTCAAGTTCCACAATGAATTCTACTTTAAGAAGTTATATGAGCGCTAACAATGAATTCTCTCAGAGACCGAAGTTTCTACGACCCAATGGAAAGATCTATCAAGCAATTAATGTTGACACTTTACGAGCCCAAAATATGGAGACCTGACCCTATTTTAACCAGGTGATTCTTAGTTCAATTTAGTAATATTTGCAACAGGAAAATGATGTTTAAATTTTGTGAAAGAAAAAGACCATGTCAATAGCACTAGTCTATTTCTCAAATGCACTTATATCAAATTCACATAGTCAATGTTTGGACTACTAGCTTAACATAAGCATCAGGATTTAGTGTGTATGATTCTTATTTTGTCGAAGAAATTGTATTATGAACTGGCATTTTTTACTGCAATTGGCATTGTGCACGATCATTATGAGAAATTTGGTTTGACTTCAGTGTATATTTGTAATTTGGAGTTTGATGAGCTAAAAGAGTATAAAAGGACAGTTTGGTGCACGAAATCCTTACCAATGCTGTGTTTTGGGAAAGGATCTATTGTATGCAGCCTTATCCTACATTACAAGAGGTTATTTCTGCGACTCAAATCCGTGACCATCAAGTCACATGACAACAATTTTAATATTGTGCCAAGGCTAAAAGAGTATATAACTGAAAATTGAATTTTAATAGTCTTTCTATACATAAAAGGAAAACCTTGATGATCTGCACCTATACTAGCTCATAGCAATTCATCTGCATTAGAAATGGTCTCATAAATATACTCTTTTAATCCTAATGTGGTCCCTTTGACTTAGCTACTGAAAGGAATTGATCCATTATTGTTACTTTTTCAAGATCAGGATAGTGTCTCAAGGCTCTCTCTTTTTTCTATTGCAAAAGTATAATTTGTGGCATCTTTACATATTCATTCGATACAAACTTGATAAGTTGTAAACAAAGCATCAAGGCTTATGGGTATAAAATCCTTTTAAGAAATTGCTTTTCTGACTTTTCTAGCTTGAATAGACTTTTGTTCTGTAAAATTAAGTAAGTATTGAGAAAACTAGTTTTCTTGGTACATAATTAGCAAAGTATACTGTTCAGAGGGAATTAAGAAATTGTTATCATGATCTGACTTATCTGGTGGGATAAGTAGGAAACTTTAACAGATGCTTTACTTTCTTACATTTGCTTACTTGGTATTTATGTATATGTTTTATGGAACTCAATCTATAAGAAAACTTTACATTTTCAGGTAACAGCTAACTTGATTCCCTTAAATGCTAGAAGGGTGAAAGCTCAATGGGATACTTTCAAAATACTAGGATTGGTGAGTAAAATTCTTGTATTATGCCTTTGCAGGGTTTAGGAATGTTATGATAGTCAACAATTTCTGTAACCCCAGTTTGATTAATTGCCTAGCTCAAATTCAATTTTGTTGCCGTTACATCTAAACCGTCCACAAATCTGGTCAGACCCATTGGCACAGTGGGTTAGTTTGATTGAATGGACTTAATATTTGTACACTGAAATTGACATCAAATTGTATCATGGTGTCATATATATCCAATACTTCAAACCACATAAGAAGTCTGTAAGTTGTCTCATAGAAGATAGTTGGAATTGACTCTGTCTTTGGTTTTGTAAGTTCCATAATTCTTCTCTCTTCATTTGTGCACAGATTCCAATAAAAGCCCCTGGAAGTAACCGTGGTGAATTGGAGATTACTTACTTGGATGAGGAGATCAGGTAATCATGCATAGTGAATCTTTACAACCTCTGGAGTCTCAACCTCAAAAGATAGTGCCCTTTAGTTATTGGTAAATAAATTATCAAAAAGAATGCAGCAATATGAACAACAAACATAAAAAGATAAAATGTGCTTCACTAGTCGTTATATGTTAGTAGCATATATCATCTGAATAAGTTTATGTTCAAAGATGCTTATACATAGATCATACATTCCTCAACATGACATAAAGATCTGCAAATTTAGAATGTCTAGATTATAATTTTCTGACTAGAGACGAGCGTGCATGCATGGTGCAGATTCGAATGGGTTCACTTTGTAGTTCATGCAGTGTTGATATCTAATCGAGATCATTTTCAAGACGATGAAAATTTGCATCAACTAAGAAAGCCATTAACTTGTTGTGCAATCAATTTAAAACTCAATGACTAGCTAATCTTGCTTGACATAGAGCATAGAATCAAATGGATGAACTATGTTTTGGTAGAACATAGTTATTGGTCGTTTTGAAGCCGCACAGCCTGTACTTCACGTTCATGCTTAATTTCTTTGCAGGATTTCCAGAGGTTACAAAGGGAACTTATTCATATTGAAGATGGTCGACCGGTCTTATAGAGTTCCACTTTAAGTTGAAAAACTTTCCACTATTTCTCCCCCCTCCTCTCTTTTATTGTCATTGTAAATATGAATCATAACCTCCATGTATATGAGGAGATAAGAAATTCAATAGCTTCAAAGGCATTGTGTGGATCGAGAGTAACGCTCTATTTGGGAGGAGGTGAGGGAAAAGGAGAGAAGGGTAAGGAAGGGGAAAAAGAATTTTAATCCTTATTTGGGATGGAGTGAGTTATGGAAGGGAAAGGGAGAGAAAAGGTAAGTTTTTCCCTTTGCATGTCTATGAATCGGCATAATTCCTTACATCTCGATTTGGAGTGCAAGCAAGGGGAAGGAAAATTTAAAAATTATTTATTCCAATTTTACTCTTATGTTAAAATATTAATTATTAAAATAATTTATCTATTAGATTTATTTTTATTTCAATTTTATCTCTATATAAAATATTAATTATTAAAATAATTTATCTATTAGGAAAAAAATTATTTATTAATTTCTAAATTATTGAAAGATAAAGGGTGGATTTAGTTTGCAATTTTGATTGACAAACTCATTGAACGAATAATTATCAAGGTATTAGACAAAAAAAAATGTCTAACGAATAGTTATTTCTAAATTATTGTAGATTGATTTTAACAAGTAAAGATATTTTTATAATTTTATATATTTAACTTTCATTCCTTTTTCATTCTTCCTAAACAAAGTAACACATGTTACGTTAATGAATCTTCCTTTCCTCCCAAACAAGAAAAATATAAATACTTCTCTTCTGTTAATATACTTTTTCTCACCCCATCTAAACAGAATATAAGGGGTGCAAACGAATCAAATCAAGTTGAATAATATAAAATTATTGATATTTGAATTCGAATTTAAAAAATATATATGATTTTTAAATTTGATTTGAAATTTAAAAAATATAAATAATTTTAATTTGATTTGAATTATTTAAATTTTAATTTAAATATATGTAAAAATAATTAAAATTAAATTATTTATGAATAACTAAATAAAATATTATATGTTTGAAATTTAATTCGAATTTGATAATTTTAAATATAAATTAAATATATTTTTTTCTTGAAAAATTGACAAACAAGTTTGATTTTGTTTGCCCTTCTATAATTGATGAAAATAATAAATCCCAGCTAATTTCATTGATTATCTCTGAAGGTGACTGGTTCGGTTTCATGAAAGTTTTCTATCGATCATCAAAGTAAATCGAAAAATATATACAGCGGCCAGCTAAGACGTCTAACATCCTTGCGTTTCCCGTTAAAATTTTTTTTTTACAAATAAATCCTCTTATAATTGATGGTATTACGAAAAGAAAATGAAAAAAATCATATAAAATGAATGATCAGCGTGCAGACCTTTTTTTGTTTTTAATGTACGACGCCTCCATTCCGCTGTTGATACGACACGCGCGAGGAGAGGCTCTATTTGCCTCCTGTACGGACCTTACCGGAAAGCAGCGCTAGAGCTACAGCTGGAGGTGGTTGCGTGGGCAGGGCCAGGGCAGGGCATGGGCCGGGCATGGGGCGGGCAAAAACGTCGGCGTAATTGGTGCATCCCTTCAGCGACATGTTGCCCTTCCCAGTACGATGAGTAATCCAATCCCGTCTCATCACATTATTATTATTATTATTATTATTATTATTATTATTATTATTATTAGAATGTAAAATTTAATTTCAAGATTCAGATCGAAACATGTATAAATTTGAACAGTATGGTAATGATGAATAATATCCCACTCATTGTTCTACAAATATTATACAAATTCTTCTCCAAGGTGGGCATCCAGATTATTATGAGCTAGGGACTGTGTGGCCCACTGAAGATGATTTGATGAGACTTTAATAAATCACCTGTACAAGTTCAAGGCCAGTCATTCCACTGTCTGTTTGTACTAGTACATCTTCTATTCTCAGTTCTGTATTCTTTCACATCAGCTATAAGCCTAATAATATCATATAATCTGACTTTTAGTGCTCGTCTCAGAGAGGTAATTTAAAACTTGGGTAAATCCATTTTCCTCGAATCGTCAATTTTTTTATTTATATTTAATATTTTATTCTGTCTCAATCTATTAAATAATTGAAACAACTAATATGATGTTGACGTTGTTTTGATTTTTGCCCTTGAAGCTTCTACTTACTGCCTCTCACCTGGACTTTTTCGTTCATGTACTGTTCTTCCTTTTTTGGTCTTATGAAGCTCTTCGTTCTCGGACTCACCCACCATGATTCTCCGCTGGAAGGGTACTTGTGGTGATCCTCCTGAGTCGTACTACGCCCTCTTGTTAATGGTATGTACCTACGTACGTGTGTGTTCGTCTAGAACTTCTTCAACGTTTAGCTTTTTCTGAAATTCAATTAGCTTCTTGTTGTTGTTGTTCTTCTTCTTCTTCTTCGATTGGCTCAGATTTCATATATGCACAGTGAGATACTACCTTGTGTCTTAAGGTTTACTGACAAACTAAAGATGATTACTTGAGGCTTCAGAACCTGTAAAATTATGCAGATGAAAGTAGGTTTTGATAAACATGCTCACATCTTTCTCTCTCACACACACACATGAAGAAAGAGAAGTGGTTATTGTGGACAGATTGCCAACGCAGTTGGGAGTGATGAGCTCTCTTGTGCAAACAAAGCGAAAAAAATCAGGAGATATAATTCGAGGGAGAATAGATATTGGAACTGGTAAGAAAACTTAATTATAAACGACAATTTAATCCGTGAATCATACCAAAAGATTTGTTTTTTGGAAAAAAGATCAGGAAGGGAGGACATCTTTCTCTTTAAGTCTTGAAAAAGCAAAAGTTTAGGTTAATAAATGTTGCCTTTTGATAAACAGTATTATGTTCATAGGTTATAAAGTTGCAAACTGTATAGTATGGCACCCTTCTCTCTCTCTGTGTATGTATTATTTCTCCAATCGTGGAGTACTTGAAAAGGATCTTTCAAATGCTCAATGGAGGCCTAAAGGAGTTTTGAACTTATCAACAACATGGATGACACTCCTATTCATTCATTTTCGACATCAAGGAAGTATTTGAACTCGAATGCAATTAATGTCTATAATGTTGGCACTAAAGTTGTTCTTATAGCTGAGAAAATATTGTCTAGTGGAAAACATCTACTTCTTATAAAAATTATTCTACTTATGATAAGGACTTACATGCTATATATCACATGTGCTTTATTTCCAAAATACATGAGACTTTAAAATATATTAATAGACACTAGAAGTTTAATTCTAGACATGCTGAATTGGTGGAATTTTCCGAATGCATTTTTTTTCATCAGGCAGATGGTGAGATTTGAAGTGATTAATATATACTTTGCTTATCAAGATGCAAGCAAGCATGGTGCATTTAACTGATTAAAGAACTTTATGAAGATCATGCTAATTATCTTGGTGAGATTTTGAAAGTATGCTAAGATGATCATTCTCCAAAGTTCTTGAACTAAGAAGATGATTTTTTTAATGCATTTTGAATTGTTTATTTTATCGATTGATTATCAAAGAAACACATGAAGGTGGATTTAGTGAAAATTTTGGTCAAGAAAAAACTTTGGCATTATTCTTCTTTTATGTCTAAGATGTAAAACTTTATATCAAGAATATTGTGTTTGTCATATTGTTATAGCAATTTCCAAAAATATTGGTCTTTTTACCCCTCCTTTCTAGGTGCCTAATGCACCTTTTGAAATATTAGCATTGATATTGTCTTGGGTATACCACTCATTCATGACTATTACAATGTTTGTTGATTAATTTTATAAGATGTCATACTTTGCGCTCCTTGCACCAAACGTATATATAAATGGCTGAAATCCTTATTTGAAAGTGATACTCAAATCCATGAAATTTTAGATTACTACATACAGCCAAAATCCAAATTTGTTGTGCATCTTTGGTGCACTTTATAGAGAAAACTAGTTCACTTCATAATTAGTTTTATACATATATATATATATATATATATATATATATATATATATATATATATATATATATATATATATATATATATATATATATATATATATATATATATATATATATATATATATATATATATATATATATATATCATCCTCAAATTGATGGACAGGCAAAAAATTTGTGTTTTGGAGTTTGAAAATTCTACCAAGGAATTTGGTTGGCAAAAATCTTTGCTAATAAGATTCGCCTTCACTTTATATATGCACAATATTTTTACAATAGATTTTGAAGTCAAACTGGTCAAAGTCCACCTTTAGTGGCGTCTGGTTGAATCTTCGTGTTTATTAATTGTGATTATGATTTATTATGAATATTTTGATCATCTAATATAATGTTCGATCAAAAGACATGAGTACTTGAGTTCCATGACATAATTTTTATTAGATTATATATTATTTTTCCTTATTCTCTAAGTTTGTTTAAGATTGTTCTTCTTCTAGATCTTTAGATGGATGATACTATTAAATGAATGAATTATCTTATATTCTATTTTGAAAATTTTGTTGATGTTCTTTCTAAGGTGAATTTTGTCTCATGACTTGGATGAATAGACTTTCATGTATAGCGCTGACTACTACCTCATCATCTACTATCTCTTACAGTTCCACCTCTATCTTGCCAACTCCAATGTTCTCTTGATATATATCTAGATCGTTTTCGTCTTCTCACCTCTTTCATTGTTCCATCAAGAATTTAGATCCATTATTTCTCATAAATACTATCAGCTGGTTCTTACTCGGATGAATTCCTTCATAAAAAGAAATTAAAGCTTCTTCTTGATGTGGTTGGACTTTCTCAGCATCTACTATCTCTTCCACCTCTATCTTGTCAACTCCAATGTTCTCTTGCTATCTAGAGCTCTCATTTCATCTCTTCTTTCATTGTTGTTTCATCAAGAATTTACCTCCATTATTTCACATAAATACTATCAGGTTCTTAAATGAAGGATCCTTGAAATAGCATTCAGCAGATGATTATTCTGCATATAACTCCAGTCGCTAGATTAAGCAGTTTATTCAGCAGAAAAGTGTTCCTTGATTCTTGTGATGCAATAGTCTGATTTATATTACTTCTTTAGTAAAAAAAAAAAGTCTAATACTCACAAAAATTATCATTCTGTAAGCATATGAACATGTTATTCAAGTAGAATACTTCTACTAATTATTATCTGTAAGTAGAGGATCCTATGGCAGAAACTTTTCGGCAAATACTAGCATTTTATTAACCTAAGCTTGCTTGTCAAAGGAAGAATGATGAGATTTCTAAGATGATTTCACTTTGTTTTATGTAGCCACCAGAGTTTGGAAGATTGATCAAATTGGTGCCATTAATATGAAGAAAACTTGACACTCCTCTTACATTAATCTCCGATCACATAATGATAACCTTGAAGGATAAGTACAGATCATCTAGCATAGCTTAGCAGGTAATTAAATAATCTTAATTTCAGCATTCAAGATGTGATGCTAGATCTTCTTGACAAGTCTGAAACTCAGTTTCTGGCACCACTAAGAAATTCTATGTTTTGTTCCTTTTTTCCATTCTGGGAATAAAGCTTGGCAAAGAGTCTCATGCACAACTAACCATGATAATTAACACTTTGCTGAATGATGAGGAATTAATAATCTTATTGTAAGGATATTCATGCATTATTATCTCTTGAAAATAAACCTTTTACTTATCTTCTATAAAGAAGTAAATTGTGTGCCACAATATGTGCCCTCTACTCTTATATCAATCTGCTGATATTAACTGGCAACAAATTGCAGACTCAATTTTTTTTAAATCCTCTCACTGATAGAAACTAAAACATGCATGAGTGGAAGTTAAAAGCTATAATTTCCCTCTCAATAGGGTTCATCAGAAGAAAAATGGCACTATAAAGTGTCAGTTACCTGCTCTATCTGCAAATGATCTATATTATGTATGCTAGTTCCTGCATAAAATGAACATCTTCAATTATATCATGTAGTTTGTGTCTATAGTTAAGTAAATCATGATTCTATATTGCAATTCTTCTCTGGATTTCTCAAATCATATGTCCAGTATTTGAAATTGCAAACCTGCAACACTAGTTCATCACTCATTGGTAATAAACTGCTTGATTGCCAATGCTTGACTATGCAAGTGTGTTCTTCCAATAAAGTTGTTCTTTTGCTTTTATGTTAAGCATGATAACCTAAATTTTTCTTTTTCTTATAAAAAAGGTGTATGCAAATTGTATATTTTGGAAACTTGTATTGCAATCAAATTGAACTAGAAACCCTAAACCTTGTGGCCAATTCATGTGGGTTTTAGGGTGTAGGGTTTAAATTTGTAGATGGACAATGCAAAATAACTTTCCATAGTTTTCTCTGGATCAATACTCTGTAGAATATATGGATCGTAGTAAATGACAGAGAGCACGGAGCCATGTTCATCGATCGATGAATGCTTGATTGATATTTTATGTTCTCAGTGTAGGGAAGCAATCAAATACTGCATGCTAGATTGAGTTAAAACCTAGCTGCTATGTAACATAAGTTTTCTTGCAATTTCTTTAGAAGCTCACTCGAATTACGTTATCATGCTAGATTACTGAGTAAATAATAAACTCAATTCAGGTTTCATGCTGAAAAGGAGTACTTAAACTAGAAACAATTTGTTCTTGATCACAAACACATAGAAATCTGGTCATAATTAAGTTCAGATAGCCCACAACTGATAATAACTAGCAAAGTAGTTGATGAGGAAACTAGAATAATGAGGTAGTACGTGTTTGGACAATTACTGGAAGTCTTCTATGATCTTGAGTACATGGAAAGGGCTTCCATGTCCCACTGTTCTTCAAACATGTAGCTCGCCATATTCAGTTCTGCCATGGCCGCCTGATTATTGTTCAGGACCGGAATTGTATCACCTGGCATGTTACCCTCGCTCGGTGGGGCGCAAATGTTCCCTTCGACTTGCCTATTAGCAAATTCAAGTAGAGTCTTCATCTGGAACGAGCTCTCGTGGTCGCTCATGGGATCCAAGGTGATCGGGAACGAAGAAGACAGCATCCTTTGCTTCTCCCTGGTCCTCTCCCTCGCTCTCTCCCGTGCCTTGGCCCGCAGTTCTTTCGCCTGAGCCGAGTGGAGTTCCGTCTTCTTGGAAGGTTTGGCAGCCTCTTTCTTTGATTTTGTCTTCGATGCCTTCTTAGATCCTGAGGATTCGGTGCTCTCTAAGCTTGGGTTCCCTAAAAAGGTACAAATCTTGGAGGAGGAAACGGAAGCAAGTTCTTTAATGGCGGCCTTGGACATGGTGAGCAGCCACTGCACCGTGTTGCTGGCCTTGTCGAAGCCGAGCATGTCCTGGAGCCGGAAGAAGTTCCGCGCGACGTCGATGGAAAGTCTCATCCTGCGGTCCCTCGGCCCCTTCGCCGTGCATATCTTGCTATGCCTCCCCTTTCTCGTACCTTTGTGGATTGATCTGTTATCTCCTTTTCTTGTGTCTGCAGAAGCAACAGCAGCAGCAGCAGCAGCAGCAATAGGAACACTTGCATTCTCGACGGCGATCGAACCGAAGAGGACATGATTGTCCAAGCTAGAAGAAGCGTAAAAGGTAGAAGGGGTAGGGGAGGGGAAGTAGGAAATGTTTGGAACAAGATTAGGGTTTAGCTCGAGTGGCATCTCAGTTATGGATTGGTCATCAAAAGGTAGCATTTTTCTTGGAAATCTTTGCTCGCAAGAGATCAAGAATGAAGAAGAAGAGGAACTTGGAGATGGAGGATATATTTAAAAGTGGTATTTATCATGAAATTAGAAGCTACATTCTCTTCACTGATTGGCCAAGAGGAACGTGGAAGTGGATAAAATGAGCTAAAGTTGAAAGGTGATCCCTGATCATTTTTACTGATCAAGAACTATTACAAAGGCAACATTAGCAAAGGTGACCATTGACGTCCAACTAGCTTCTGTGTGTGTGTGCTTGCCATCCATCTAAATGTTAAAAACTTACAACATTCTTTATATATATATATATATATATATATATATATATATATTTTAGTACACTAATTATTTTTAATTATAAACAGTGTCTTCAGTTTTTATATAAAGTATTCAGAATCTATGAACTCTATCTAAAGCCGCAATTCCTAATATATATATTTATATATATATGGCTGTTAAATATTATAGGCAAAAAGGTAAGGTGAGGTTTTGTTAGGGTTTACTGTGACACATATATATTAAGGACTGCAAGCAGATCTTGCCTCAAAAAGCAAACAGTGAGTTGCTCAGATACGTACGACCTTCTTTCATGCTACCCACGTCCTCTGTCCCTGCAAACAACAAGGACAATAATTTCACTGATTTGACCGTATGCTGGCTCAGTCTGCCACCCTCAACCCTAACTTTGACCATTCATCTCTTTCTCGCCCACACGCAGACAGACAACACACATACACACTCTGGTTTAGTGCTCCCTATCCCTTCCCATTTATACATGCCCCAAGCTCTTCTTCAACTCTCCTTATCATCTTGGTGCTCACTAAGTCTCAAACCTAGCCGTCCCACTGCAGACGATATGATTGAGCAGAGAACGTGTAGGGCATATTCCCTAGGGTTCGTCCAATCAACTCGTATAAAATATTCTCAAGGAAAAGAAGCATGCTCGTTAATTACTCTTCCATTTCTGTCTTTAAGTCTTGTTTACTCAATTGGTCTCATTAATGACGAACCTGCAATCTAGAGAAAATCGTACTCGCTAGCTAGTGATGTTATTATCCATATCATAGTTTTCACTGTATCAAATTATATTTGTCTATTGTTTAAATGATTCAGATATTAGATGAATTGCATAGCTTAGGTTAAGATTAGCTATTGATATAATAGCCAGTAAAACACATCTTGTTTAATATAATTATTGATTAGCTCATAATATATAATCATAGTTAATCTATTTAAAATTTTCCACGTTATTAATTTATCAATAAGGAAGAAATATGGTATTATAATTATTGTAATACTATCCAAAATTGTTGTTATAATGATAATGATAATGAATTAATGATATGTAATAAAAATGCAATTTTGATTTTTTATTTGTTAAATGGTGATATCTTACTATTGCTAATAATTTATTGCAAATATAAGATCAATAATACTTATCTAATCAATTGCAGCATAGTACAAATAAAAAACAAAGTATTATAATTATATATAATACGAATAATAATCCTATTGGAATTAATTATATTTTACTAATTAATCATAATATAAAACCATATAATTATAAAGAAAAACTTAATTCACTGATGTACAAAGTTTAATTATATAAATATAAATGCCTATATATAATAGCTTAATTAACCGACATTAACTTGTAAAAAATTTAGTTTTGTAAGCTCAAAAGAAAAAGAAAACCACTAATCACCAATTATACCTAAAAGGAATATTCTCATGCATCCAAAAAAAAAAAGACTACAACCTACTACACCGATGCCAACGTCCTTGTTCTGGACACGAGGATCTGCTCTTCGATTTTTTGTCGTCCGATGAAGGAGAACTATGCGGCCCTTAGAATTGCGATGGCCCTTAGAATTGCGAAAGGGCAGGAGCTGTGCCAGGTGCGTACGTCGGTCGAGGGCAGCAGCCAGGCAGCGAATTGTTTGGAGCGATCGAGAGGCGCTCGCGCAGAGGGCGGGAGGTCGTCCGACTGGAGAGGAGGAGGAAGAAGAAGAAGAAGAAGAAGAAGAAGAGGAGGCTGATAATAATAAATGTCATGCTGCTGCTGGCTGCTGCTGCTCATGATCTTCTCTTGTTAATGTTTTAATTTTATAATAATTTTTTTAGAATTTCAATAGTAAACGTCAAAAAATAGGACGGTTAATACGGTTGATGATTTAGAAAAAGAATGGTTTTTTAAAAATTAATCTTTCCTGCTTTGCTTGGCTTCTTTTGGGTACCGTGCTGTGGTCAGTAATCACAAACCATGTGACCTTGCCATTGACAAAGACGTAAAGCAGTGGAAACTCCCTCCCCTCTTTACGTTGGCGGTTGGCCCCCCCTTAACATCCCTAGCTGCCTTGCTGCATGCATCCCTTCGACAGCTGCTTGTGTCGTCGCCAGGGCGTCAGTCATCCAAGTCACACCTTCCATGAGAAGAGGAGCAGTGTCGCCCTTGTCTAAGACCAACGGACAACATCGTCTCCTCTCCCCACTCTTTCTCCTCCACTAAACCTATTTAAGGACTGCGATTTGACTAATCATCATGTTTTAACTCTAAACTTATTATTATTCTGAGTATTCCTGCTTCAGAATTAGTATTAGTGCTTACTATTTATTATTATTATTATTATTATTATTATTCCCGCTTCAGGTGTGACTTGAGTGGCGACTAAGCATGACGCGTCATCTTGTCGTCATCCTTCCCTTTATAGAATAATAAATAAATACCCAAATGGATGCTGGTGTCCGTTCATGGAACCTGCCGCCGCCGTCGCCTCAGGTTACCCGGCCTCAGTCGATTCCTTCCCTTCCTCCCCGGCATCATCCATCGGTTGCAAGCTCCGCCTGATGTGCAGCTATGGCGGCCGCATCGTTCCCAGACCGACCGACAAGGCGCTCTGTTACCTTGGGGGCGAGACCCGCATGGTCGTCGTCGATCGACGGTCGCCGCTGGATGAACTGTCCGCCAGGCTCTCCCGAGATCTTCTCGGTGGGCGATCCTTCTCCCTCAAGTACAAACTGCCGGAGGAGGATCTCGACACTCTCGTCTCCGTCTCCACCGAAGAGGACCTGGAGATCATGATCGAAGAGATCGATCGTCGCATCGTCTCGACCGTCGGAGGAGACGGGACCGGGGGCGGTTCGATTCGCTTACCGCGCCTCCGCCTGTTCTTGTTCCCGTCGCCGTCGGAACATTCTTCCGGCGTTCGGTCGATATTGGAAGAGTCGAAATCGGAGACTTGGTTCGTCGACGCCCTCAATAATGCGATCAGTGGCATGGGCATGGAGGATCTCCCGCGCGGATCCTCCTCCGACACCGCCTCAATCAACTGCCTCCTTGGCCTCGAAGACGACTTGTCTATCCATTCCCGTGGCGGCAGCACCCAGCCTGATCCTGAACAGCTCGTCCTCACTCGGCCCGACTCCATGGCGAAGCTATCGCGTGATGGACAGGAGGTCCACTCGGTGCCTGATTCGCCGATGCTTGAGAACGATTCCTCCTCCGCATCTACATCATCTGCTCCGTCTCTCTCCAATCTCCGACCTATTCCTGTTCCTACTGATGAACGCCGTTCCGATCAATGCATCGCCCTTCTGGACGCCCACTTGGCGGAGATGCCCCTCTCATCCAGCAATTCCGCAAGTCAGATAGAAGACGAAGGTTTCGATGAACCAGTCTATGCCACGCACGACCAACCACTTTCCCCCATCCCTCTCCCGATTGACGATGAGAAATCTGAACGCGGTGGCATTCTACAACCTCCAGAGCTCGCTGACGTTGGAGTCATCACCTCCAGTTCAGAATCAAGGTATGGTCTTAATTTCTTGATCTTTATCTTCCCTTTTGGCAAACTTTTACAAATCTTTCTAAAAAAAAATTTGGGTTCTATCCAGACATACGAATGTTGTTCAAAACTCCGATGCGAAGGTCTCTTCTGATCCAATTATCCCATTTTCAGTAGCAGAATCTCCCGTATATCCATCGTCGGTAGCGGATACTCCCGATCATGCACTGCCTGCAGTGCATTCAGAGCAATTCCAGCAGCAACATTCAAACCCCCTTGTCCATCAACATCCGTCCCAGTTTATTGCGGCAAATGCACATTACATCCACCACCCAACAGCCAGTACCGTCTTCCCCGTGCATTCCTACCACCCTATTGCGGCGCATCCAATGCAGCAACCGCCACAAGCCTCCCAGATTCCAGCATACTACTTGCCCGTTCCCCAACATATGCCATACCCTTTATTCTCATATCAGCCCAATTTGATTGATCCTGGCTTAATAGCTTCATCTCTTCCTATTTCATGTGCTCCAGAGAACCCTGAATCGGTTGCCCCTACGCCTTTTCCTTCTGCATTCCCTCCTCAGCTGATCCAGTTAGTCCCCAGTCAAGCTCATCCTTATGCTGGACCGAGGTGTCATTGGATGCAACATCCCCACCATGCAGCAATGGCTAATTATGTTTACGAAATTTCCGCTGCTTCTGGCCAGTCCCAGATGTACTATTCTCAGGCATTTTCACAACCACCTTTTGCCTCTCAGTTTCAGACAGTGAGCTCTGCAGTCACAGCACCTGAAGCTGCTGCTGCTGCTGAAGATTTGAAGATATCAACGGCATTGTGATCACTAGTCAGTAGCCTTGTTGAAAGAAACATGTGAAAGAAACCATGAATAATGTTAGTCTGGTCTCCGTCATAAAAAGTGTCATGTGTTGTATTTCCAGTGATGTTTCATGTCAGGGTCACTGTAGCTGTTTCTCAGAACTGAAATTCTCATTTCGATATACATTTATGTTAGCATAAATCTAGAGAAGTATTAGATTGAAGCCTCAATTCGTTCACACAATGTTTCACATCACTCTTGTTTCGTCTGTAATGCTGAAATTTCAAGGTAGCTAACGTGAAATCAAATTAAATAAAAGGTTCTTCTTTTGCTCTGTCTTCAGGTGTTGCATTCAGTCATTTACAAAAAGGTAAAGTTCTTTGGTTTGTGCCGGATACTACTTGGTCCATATCGTTTATCTACAAGTTTTTCTACTATTTGCTAACGCATCGAATTTGTTTTCTTCTTTTTTGTTCTCTAACTTTTCAAATGGAATTTGCTTTAATGATATTTGGTGTTGCCACTTGCAATTTTTGAAAGCTTGAGTAACTATTTTAACGGCTTGATTCATTTTAAATCAAATTAAATTTAACTTACAGTGACTCAGATGTCGAGCAAATTATGCTCTTGTATCGCGCGTCGTATAGGAGATCGTTTTTGTGTATATATATTATATATAGATTTGTTATGATGCGTGCCAGTTTCTTACGCACCCGTGCGCGACAGCAGGATCACCGTCCATCACGCGTGATCGTGAGGATTTGACCGTCCAAAAGTGGGAATGCACAGTGCTCCCTCGCTCCGACCTGCTGCTGTTCCCGCCGCTTCCGCCTCGCCATCCGGCCACCGGACCGGGCCCGGTCGACGCGCCACTCGCCGGCGCGCCGATCGACATCGGATTCCGGCCGGATTGTGGCCAGAATCCGGCCAGAAACCGGCGAACCCAGCATGCGACCATTGTGGGGCAAATCGTGGTCGATTTCTGGCCAAATCGCGGCCGGAGACCGATCAAGGAAGGACCGCCGGCCGTGCTGGGTTCGCCGATTTCCGACCAAATTCGGTTGGATTCCGGCCGGAATCCGATACCGGTCGGCGCACCGGCGAATAGCGCGTCGACCGGGCCCAGGGCAGCGGTCTTCGGTGGCCGGACGACGGCGGGAGCGGTTGGGGAGTCGGAGGTGTCGCGCATGAGTCACGTAAATCTCGTCGCGCAACGTAGAAAATCTATATATATATATATATATACCACACAGTTTTCGTTGAATATCTCGTTTTGTTTAGAATCGGGATCATGCAAATGCTTACTTAGGTAGTCGAATGCGTACGGCGATGCATATACACCTTGAAGAACATCATTTGATTATTAAACTAAAACAAACATATTTTCTTTCAGAATTCAAAGCTCACTTAGGCTGTTCTATTAAATTAGGATTTGAATGACTTTGTAGTGCATAAGACAAACAGTCAGGTCGATGTTAATTAATCACTATTTGATTTTTTTTTTTAAATTTTTTTTATTGATATCATGTCTGATTTGCTTTAAATGAAAGGAAAGTCAATTCAGAAGTTGGATCAGGGATGGATCTTGCAAACACTACAATACCTCTATGAATTGCTTCTTCGAGATGTTGACGCCGAACAACCTCAACGCCGGAGGCTCCAGTCGACGGCCGCTCTGCCACTCGACGTAGAGCTGATTCTCAGGCCCGGCGGAGCGCCAGAAGCTGACGACGTCCCCTGCCTTGAGCTGCTTCTCCTTCACGAACAGGCTCCACCCCTTGGTCAGCACGTAGCTCTGGCTACTGTGCCAGTAGGAGTACCTGAACCGCCACATCTTCCCGTCGGCGTCCTGCAAGTGCAGCAGCACCCCCTTGCCGTCGCCGCCGTCGATTCTTGATGGGAAGTGCTTCTCCGCGTGATGCTTGGGAATCACCAGCCGGTTCAGCTTCCCTACGTCGCTCGGCGTCACGGTCTTTTCGAACAACATATCCCTGGGAGACGACGACTGCGAGCAGCCGCCGGCGGGGCTCTTCCTCTTCCCGAGCACCGCCGCGCGCTTGCGCTGTTCCAGCTCGTCGCGGTACGTGTGCTTGCGCAGCATGCCCACTATCTCGGCCTTGGAGTGCGTACCGAGGAAGGACAGCTCCACCGCCTCCTCCTCGTCGGAGTCCGCCAGCGTCCCGAAGTTGGTGGCTGCGTCTCGGCCGCGGAAGCGCTGCGCGGCTACGTCGTAGGCCCGCGCCGCCTCGGCCTCTGCCGCGAACGTTCCGAGCCACACGCGCTGGTGCCTCTCGTAGATCTGCGCGCCCCACCGGCCGTTGGGCTGCGGGACCACGCCTTTGTACTTGGACGACTGAAGCTTCCTCGACTCCACCTCCATGCCTCCGCCGCCGCCCCCTTCTTTCGGAACAAGGTCGAGCACCACGCTGAGGCCGCTGCTCATTCTGTGCAGAGCGTCGTTGGCGATACAAAATTGCAGAGAGTCGATTGATGCCTCTTCGACCCAGCCTCCATCCATGGTTGGCGTTTGAGAATCGAAGAAGATAGAAAGAAAGGTCGGATTGAATTGAATTCCGCAGGAGTTGCGTCCAGACTTTAAACAGAGAGAGAGAGAGAGACAGCTTGTGGCACTTGGAACTTATAACTGTGGAGTTTCCAAATTTGTAGGGAAGATTCAGAGGAGAAGCTGCACTTGACTTTGATCTATACAATACTTTATTCAGACTATATTTCTTATTTTGGGATATATGCTCAACGTGGAGAGATCTAGTGTAGGGGAGATTTACGCGAGAAGAAGTCGCATGAAGGCCTCCTGCACAATCGTTAAATCGACTGAATTATTTGGAGTGAATTGGATTTGAACGTCAAGTTAAAATGTTATAATCTAGAAGAAAATACATGCAATTCATCGTCAGAAATAGAAGATATTTCCTTCAACACGAATCGTTCAAGATTAATAAGTTAATCTTATCCGCAACGACCATAAATTCTATCTCTGTCTTGTCCCCGGAGCAGTTAAACTTGGTTGACTAAGCACTTCAATTTGCAGGAGACGAGCAGCGTTTACTTTTTCAAAGCAGGTGGAGGGCCTCCCTTATTATTCAGACTTTAAGAGAAAGTCAATTTCTGCATCCACTTGCGGTTGGACGATGCTTTTGCCTGTCAAAAGATTCGTAAAGAAGGGGCAAAGAATGCGAAGGAAATAATAATTAGGGACCGAAGCGTTGACTGTGAATTTGCCTACGATAACCAAGTCAAGATGATCAGAAGTCTGAAAGAAAAAAAAAAACAAAGGAAAGCGCAACATTCAACTATGGGCTCTGAATTAAATAAGATAAATGTTTGAATTATACCTCAAAGTGATGCTAAATGAAGAAACAGTAAGGAAAGTGATGCTAGATCGAAATTATATTATTGTTTTTCAATGTCTGTCTGTTCTTGATTATTTGAGGATGCTAAAACAGGACGAGGAAGAGAAGCTATGGCAGGAGTAGTTCTTATCACAATCCCCATCAGAGCATCATGGATAAGAGAATAACGTAAGAATCCATCTGGGCCTAGTTAATATATCCTTTTGTCCCGCATATTATTTTCAAAATTCTTTATTTCCACCTCGATGTTTCCTGAATTTTCACTTTGTTCAAGATGTTCTTTACCTTCTAAGGAGGTAAACTGATCTTTTTTAAAATTATGGAGGGCGATGTGTCAATTATTTTGGTGGCCCGAGCGGTGCCGCATGCTTAATTTGTGGCTGCAGTAGCTTCCCCCCTTCGCTGTCCTCCCGCATTATTGCTGCCTTCTCCTTCTTGATCCTTCCTCCCTCTTTCTCTCTCCCTCTCTCAACAGTTTACGCTTCTGGTGAGTTCTGATCCTTCCATTGCTCGTTTATCATTAACCAATTTTCGTCTATTTGCTTGGAAGGAGCTAACTGAACCTTTCGTGCTCCGGTTGCCTTCGTACTTGCTTCATTAGCGGAATTCTGAGGCTGCTTTATCGTTATTTGTGTCAACTTTTGCAGAAAAGATTTCGTCTTTGCTACTCTTGTGATGTTTTTTAGGTTTCAGTTGCTTATTTTGTTTATAAAAAAAAAGGAAGAATTTTTTTTGGTGATTCTGCGTTGATTATGGAGACAATGCAACGTATCAGTTCTTTGGTTCTTTAGAAATTTTTTATGTACGGTAGAGTGATGAAATTTACTAAAACAAAATTTGATGGTCGGGTCTTCTTTTTGAAGTGCCCTCACGGATCAGGGCCAATCTGTTTAGGTATTGAATGGTAGAACACATTTCATCCAGTAACTTTTCTCATTGATCTACCAACAAATATCTTGGGGGGATGATGGTGAACAGTAAAGAGCTGGATAGATGAAAGTTTGAGCAACTTCTTTAATATTTTGTGATTAGATGCACATTTGAATTAGAATCGTAGACACAAGGTGTTTTATCCTATACTTGGGTTTTCATTCAGATGAAAACAACTACAAATTAGGCTGTGGTAATTGTCTAGTGGTTCTTTAGTCGTTTCGAAGGGAAAAAAGAGATTCATTGGTTATTTCAATTTCTTGGTGCACCCTTATCATTGTATTTACCAGTTTCTTTTTTAAGCTTCACATAGCTGTCTACCTTCCAGGTTCATTTTGAGCTGAAAGTACTCTGATTTCCGTTGTGATACTTGTTTGTGCTCAGTGTCTTTGTACTAAGGAAGCAAGCTAAAATCAAACCAAAATCGGAGATAAAAGTAAAGCCTGGTGCAATAATATCTCATTTGACCCAAATTGGATGATTGAGGAGGACAAATTTTATATCAGAATGATGCTCAAGTTGTGTGACGAAAAATAGCTTTTGAGCATGTTTTGACTAGGAATACCCTTCTAATATATGGAAATAATAGCCAATGTAATGGGCATGAAACGTCTTAGCTTGAATACACCTCTTCCCACATGTCATGACTCAAAGGTACATGTCTAGTTCTGATACCATATTAAATTGCAAGTTAAGGTGGAGTTAATTCCTTTCCAAAATAATTAGTCACTTGGAAGGGGATGCCTTTCTAACATAATGGACTACCGAACTTGTCTACGTAAAACTAATGGACATGGAACATCTAAACTGCAAGTGTCCTTGGGAGCTTACTTGGTTTATGTAATTCCAACTCATGATTGTTAGTAGTTGCATGTTGGCATGGAACTTTTGCCAAGAGCAGCTCCTTTTTCCTCAAGGAGAAGCTTGTGCTATGAGCAGATTATGATAATGTAGTATGTGCTTACATGTACTAATTTACATATTAACTTGATTATGCTCATACCATATAATCTGACAGAGATGCTCATATGGAACTTAACACTTTTCAGGTCAACAACATATGTGAAGGTTCAGCAACGTATGCCTGAAAGCTTGCTGCAGAAGTTTGAAAATTTTTTGATGCTCTGTTTAATTATTTCTTAATAAGTGGCATAGTTGCATCAACTAGTTGCAAATATGGCTGGCAAGATTTCTTGCAGAATGACAATTACTGACCAAAGTGGATTTATAAGCTCATTCTCAAATGCATCACATTATACTGGATCAACTCATTTGAGAAAGGCCAGTGGCTCTAAGAAATTATGTTATGGGCAACTTATGAGTGCTAGGACCTGTTCATCCTATGAAGACTTTTGGCGCATGAGTCCATATTCTTATATATATCCCAGAGGTCACATGGTCTTTCGTTGTTCTGCTAATACTAGTAATAGCGAGACCAAGAAATGCATAAGGAATTCTGAAGATTCTTCTAGGTATGGATGCTCCTTTTTCAGCATTTAATATAGCTATGTCATTGGCTACATGCATTAGTTCAGTCAAATGTAAATGGTAATTAAGAATCTAAATCATCGTGTTCTTTAAACTCTAATCGAAAGTTTTCTAACCCCCATATTGCACATATTTTCTTCGGGACCATGGGCCCAGATTCAATTTGCACTTTAAGAGTCATACACAGTCTTCATGTTAATTCTTTCTCCATTTTATTATTATACTTGGTTAAGTTTTCCTTTTTCCTTAAAAAAAAATGACAGAGATCACTTTGAAGATGGGCAAGATAGAGGATTCACTCACCATGCTGGTTTAGGACTAGCTGAAGCTTGCAGATTTGTTTACAATGATGCAAAATATGTGAATGAAAGGGCACGGAATGACATTATCTTACTTTCACGGTATCTAACTGACTGCAACAAAATAATTCATTGTTGTTATTCTGAGTGAAATGTGATCGATATGGTACACTCTAGATTCTCTTTTTTTTTCAAGTATTTATGTTGCCTTATTCTGTTGGTTTCCTAAATTTTTGTGTTCCTAAATCATGATCACCTTACTGATCATGAAAGGAAACCATAAAAAGTTTGCTTTTTTTCTGATTCACACTTATAATCTGTTTTTTTTACAATTAAACTTCTTCTTCGGTCTCCTGTTTATTTAATTAGCTTGCTCATAACTAAATTGCTAATTCAAATGGTCGTATATGTATGGTCAGACTACATTTCTGTGCAACCTTTTGACTATGCCGCCATTTGTTTTGATATCATCTTTTCACTTGTTTATTGTCGTCTTGCTTTGATGATATTTTTCCATGGAATTTTCATGCACTAGTGGCATAACAAGACTAAATGATCGGGCACGCCAAGATGCTGCTGTTCTTGGACTTGGATTTCTTAAGCTGGATGGTATAACATCTTCTTTAGTTTATACTATAGAGTTCCTTCAATATTTTTGAAGTGCTAACATTTATGTAATGTGGAAGCTCGTGCAAGGGAGGACACCGGGAAGATTGACCTTGGTGTTAAGGAAAAGGCTGCTCGGTTGAAGCATTTAGCCACTGTATGTTTTCTAGCTTAGCTTTTCCAATTTTCAGCCAAAAGTCATTTGTTTGATCTGCATGGCTTGATTTATCCGTGCAGATCTTGAAGGACAGGGCTCAATCTGATTTGAAGAGAGCAGCAGATCAGCATTGGAGTGATGGGGCCTTAGAGGTTTCTCTTTTTCTGTAGTAATTAATAGCAATTATTCAGTTTCTTTAGTCATGATCTTCTACCTTTTCCTTCATTATTTATTTGTAAAAACCATCATCAAATCTTATTTCGAGTGGTAAATGATCATCTATATTCAATATTCTGGAATGAAGAATATTGTATTGTTTCACAAGCTAAAAGGAAATTTCATTCAGAATGAAACTACAGTGGCTTCATAAGAATGAAACAATAATTTGGCAAGTATTTTGAATCAAACCAGATAGTCAGATGTATTTCACAGCCATTTGTGATCTTTCTTGAATGTGAGGAATGGAAGGGTATTAAATCAGAGTTGAAGATGAGGGAGGGAGAACACAACAACCCTGTTAAAGTTTCTTTTGATTTATTTATTTTACATGTAATTATTGCTGCATAATTTTCTTCAAAACATTTTGATTTCGACCAGGCTGACTTACGGCGAGCTGACTTCATATTTAGACGCCGTGCTATGGAAGATGCATACATGGCATTGAAGGTAGAAGATGTACTCCTGCATTTTTTCCAACATCATTGTTGTGTAAGTTTAATCATGTATATTACTTGCATAAGTGTCATGATTAACTAGTTTAAAAAATGTGGAGTCTAGTTTATATCCCATAAAAATTTTGAAATGATTATAATGTTCATTGTGTTTCATTGTTCTTTGTTTTGTTGTTACTATAACTCAGTACTGAAGCTGTGAGCAATGTGACTAATCTATCTCTCTCGTGCAGTTTATAAGAAACATTCATGATATGATGGCAAACAAATCGTACCAATTGTAAGTCTTTCACCTCAATATCAAACTTTATTACATGTAGTGACTCCTGTTAAAATTGTTTCTTGCACGCTTTTGCGTTTAACATGGCATTCATGATCAATCATTCATTTTGTTGAAACAATTCCTTGTAGTCCTTCAAATGAAAGGTCTTTCTCTCTCAAAGATAGAATGGGATTTATTACACTCGAAAAGAATGGGAAAGCTCTTGATCTATTTGCAGATGAGATCACAGCAGACCGTATGCATGCCATTCAGGTGCTTTAATGTGCAAACTTGTTGTATTAGTTTTGTTTCTGAATGCTTCATTTTACATGTTCTTGTTTGTTTTAGGAAGCTTATTGGAGTATGGCATCTGCCTTATCTGAGGCTGATGGTATTGATTACACCGACCCTGAGGAGGTGTGTTCTTTTGTCGGTTATTTATCGATGAGATCTTTTGTTCACTGCATTGCATTTGTCATTGGCAGCTTGAACTACTAGTTGCAACACTTATCGATCTCGATGCAATGGATGGTAAAAGTAGTGTCTCCCTGTTGGCTGAGTGTTCTAGCTCCCCAGATGTTAATACAAGGTTCATCTTTCTTTTCAGTATGTTGTTCGTCTAGTCCCTAAACTGAACCGAATGATTCTAGTCAGTGATTCTAGCACAAGTGTTAGAATCACTGATCTCTCAGTGGCAATATTTATAGTCTTAGAATCATCAAGCCTTGCCCTTGGATTCACTCACTTTTCGGTTATTCCCACAGGAAAGCTCTCGCGAACGCCTTGGCAACGGCTCCATCCATGTGGATTCTGGGTAATGCTGGCATGGGGGCACTGCAAGTATGTGAAAACTCATTGTGTTTTGCTGAAGAAGCAACAGGATGACTACTGTTTGGTTCTTCATACAGAGATTGGCGCAAGACAGCAACCCTGCTGTTGCAGCCGCTGCTTCCAAAGCTATTAATGAACTGAAGCAGCAGTGGAAGCTCGAAGAAGGTGACAGTCTAAGGTTCATGATGAATGAACTTTCTCAGGAAGAGGATGGAGACGACCATGCCCAGGAAAACTAACAGCTAGGCAACTTTGCAGGAGGAGGATCCATGAGATCCGATCGGCAATTCAACATGTTTGTAGGTGGTATTATGATATGGATGCTTATGTTTACCCCGGAAAATGATAAGGTATGCTTCTGAAGCATTTGGAGGATGAAGAGAGAACTGAATGGTTGTTAAAAGAAGGCTCTCTATTGTGCTTGTATCTTCTCTTTTTTGGTTGATGTTGTGTGATCTGAAAGTTACGGATTTGAGTCGCGAAAACATCCTCTTGTAATGCAGGGATCCTCTAAAATGTAATAGAAAGATCAGTTAAGTTAAGAATAAGCCTTTTGAAATCATTGCAAGTCATGAAACAAAATTTCACTATTCTTTTGATATCCATATTTTGATGCATTATATTTTGTGCAACTTTTTCTTAAACTAATGTTACTCAAGATGACACATTTTTTATTGATGCCAAACTAGAATTGTTGTTTATGTATACACATTTATTTATTTATTTATTTATAAATGTTGAGGCATGTCCTTAAATGAGGCGTCAAGCTAGCATTGATGGGGGAAGTTAACTCTAGTTAATTCTTAGTAGGCTACATCAATTTAATATAGTAAAAATAAACCACGAGAACTTAACTATTATATATTCCTAATACTAAAAGTATAACACGACAACATATCGACGTCACTAAAAATACAAGAGCTACTTAATTATATATATTCATATATTTTTTAAAACATAATTTTTTATGAAGTTTTAATTTTAGTTAGGCATAAACACTAATATATAATTTTTTAAAATTTTTTGATAATCTATGTTGTTAGTTTTTTAAATCAATCAGGAAAGTGGTCGATTTAGTCTCATAGAAATTTTTCGTTAATCATCAAGATAAATTCAAGAAATACTTAAGTTAAGGTCATCGATGATTGACCTACATAATCGATACATGGAACGTCATACTCCCTTAACCCTAAATCTATTAAGAAGTCTTAGCATTGCACCTACTTTTTTAACGGCATTAAACACTATTATATAAGCCATTAGACAAAGTGGGTGAAGAATGAGAAATTCTATGATTTACATGGAAGCGAGTTCATTATATATAAAATCATATTGTTTTAATATCTTACCAAATGAATGAACTTTTACTCTTATATAATAACTACTCTGGATATTTTAATTTTCAAAACTATCTTTATATTTAATTTTCAAAACTATTTTTATAAAACTATCTTTATTTTTATGCTATTATAATATATATCTAAAACAATAATTGATAATTATAACAATATAACAATTATAATTTTATAACAACTACACAATTATAATAATTATAAACTTTTATATACTATAACAACATAAAAAATAAAAGTAATTTTAAAAATAAAAATATATCGAATGAAATGAAATATCTTTTTTATAATAATGAAAAAGGTATTTATAATAAAAAAGATCTCCTTTTAATTGTTGTCTGATTTTTCATCGGTCTAAAGAAATATATATACTCATGCTGCAATAATAATAATAATAATAATAATAATAATAATAATAATAATAATAATAATAGTAAATATATTATCATTATTATAGTTAATTTGTATATTACTCTTATTTTTTTATTCCTTGTGTATATATATATATATTTGTGCTGTTAGTAATTAAGGACCATGTCTGTCGCCCTTTCACCCGCCTCCACGCTCTATTCTCACCCTCACGTTTGAAAACCCTTCCCCGGCCCCTTTTCCGCAGCGCCGGTTTCTGTCACCGGCGTTTCTCGGTTCCTGCCGGCGAAGCCCTGCGTCGGATCGATCAGGTCCCATCCCCATGGTCACCTCTGCCGACACGCCTCCTCGTCCGCCGGATCCTGCACCGCTTCCGGCACCGGCGGCGAGGGAAGCCACGCCGCCTCGACCTCAGCCGCCGGCAAGCCTGTTGCCGACGCCCTCTTTCCCGATCTTGAAGTCGTGGGGGAGCCGGCGGGTGCTCCCCTGTGTGAGTGCGAACGGAAAAGGTGAGATCGCCGGCGGCGGCCGACGGAAGACTGCCGAGCAGGACGAGGAGAAAGCGGAGCGACGGAGGACTGTTGTGGAGGACGATGGAGGCGACGACGACCCCCGGATCGAGGAGGTCAGGGAGAAGCTGCTGCTTCACCTCCGAGAGGCGGCGGACCGCATGAACAACCTGGTGGTTCCGTTTCCCCCCATCGATAGGATAGGCGGAACAGAGCCCGTCCCGGTGCCGGAGCCAACGGCGATCGCGGAGCATCCCGCAGCCGACGCATCGGAGGAGCCGCAGGCGCCGCGCTGGAACCTGAGGACGCGACGTCGAGCGCCGAGGTCTCCGACGGGGAACCACCAGTACCTAAGCGGGTCGCTGCCGGGGACAAGAGAGAAGAAGGCGGTGCGTCTGAGGTCGGAGGACCAGGAGCCGCCGAAGCGGCTCAAGTTCTCGCTCTCGCTCACGAAAGAGGAGATCGATGAGGACCTCTACTCCATAACCGGGTCCAGGGCTCGCCGCCGACCACGGCGGCGACCGAGGGCGGTCCAAAAGCAGCTCGATGTGAGTTTCCTCTCCCCACCACCGCTCCGATCTATTTACTCACATCTGTTCGCGTTGTCGGATGCTTTTTCTTCTTCTGGAAATCCCCAAATTTGATCGGTTTTCTTCGTCTCGTCGGTTGCTTTCTCCGATAAAACAAGCATTTTCCTCGTCGGAGATTTGATTCCTCACGTCGATTTTCCTCTTTCTGCAGTCCTTATTCCCCGGCTCGTGGCTGTCGGAGATCACCGCCGACTCCTACAAGGTACCCGATGAGAAGTAGGTAAGTTCACCTCCCGGTGGCGTGACGCATTTCGTCTGCAAAATCCCCCTTTCCCAGGTTCGTTTTATTCTCCGCAAAAATCCGCGGCCCGCCGTCGATCTCTTCTGATTCGATCGCCGCAACAAAAATGTTAGGTTTACAAGAAATTCCATTATTTCCCTTCTAGTTAATTTCCGTTTAGAGAGAAGGAGAAGGAGGTGCCTGTTCAAATAGCTCTACTTTTTATTTTTGTTCGTCCTGTGTCCTTGCAACGATCTAATGCAACATTCCTCTTCTCCTCGTCAATGATCAATCTAAAGTTTTCTCGATCGACTTCCTTCTCTTCTCTGCCGCCGAAATGGAAACTTTCTCAGCATCGCCGCCGCGTTGATGGGTCAACGCTGCTCCTCCAACCGCCGCCGCCGCCGCCGCCGCCGTCATGGTCTCCGGTCTTCCCTGACCTCACAACCATCTCATCACGTATGATTACTATCGCGTAGTCAATCCACTGTGCTTCGCAATTAGAATAAACGTCGGGATTAAACGTGCATTAACGATTACAAACCGCAGATGACACGCAAAGAACAACGCAGAATTGTACTGTAGGCAAATTAAATTTCGAGATAAAATGCCCGATCTATACTCCCTTTCAATCCATTTTGCCAAAAAAAATTGTTTGTTTATTTGTTTTTGGCTGGCAAAATCGTATACAATTCAATAAAATATTATTTATCAAGTTATTTGATGAACGGGCCGCAATTCTTATCGCAGCGTGTTCAATAAATAACAGATTGTTTATGTTTATTTATGAAAACATAAAACTACGTGAATGAGCATACAAATATTTGTATATTTTCAAAATAATTTTAAATATTGTCAAAATTAGAATTTTAGACACGTAAAAACAAATCAACTTGCGGTATATCAAGTTTATATTTGTAAATCGGCTCGCCACAAGAGTTAATACTAAAGAGCATATTTTAAAAAAATATAAAATTTTCAAGTTGTACTATATTATTATTCTTAAAGTCAAAGTCGAGATACATGTAAATTTATTGTGACAGTGACTGAAAATGACATGAAAAGGTCAACAAAATATTTACTAATTAGTCAACAGTCCGCTAGAAGAAATAGTGCTAAAAAAATAAATATTCCAAAAACTTGTATTTAATTCTACGATAAAAATTATCAGGACACTGTTTTTTCTTCAACTGAACTGATCTTGAGGGTTTAGGAGGCCCAAGATGCTCATATTGGTCCGAAATTATTCCATGGGCCTTTCCCTTTGGAGGCCCAGCCCAATTAACTCTTCTTCTTCTTCTTCTGTTGTGTGCAGATTACATTTTTGTCAATGGCAGGCTTTCCCAATAAATATATTAATGGCGATATCGATCTCGAATAATCGAGAAAGGACACAGATAGCTTTCAGATAGTACAGAATAGCTTTATGATCATAATTTGGCTGTTCGAACTGTAGAGAACTGTCAAGGGACAGTGGTGCTGAGTGAGACACGAGGAACATGAATCAAGAAGCCCTCTGCTATTTGGCGATCATGAGGTTGATACTGTTAACGAGATGAGTCCAGATCAAAGCGAGTAAACAGGAACCAAATCGTGTAGAACAGAAAGATCGACACTTTAATGTGATCTCCATGGGAAATGCTTGTCTTATTTTTTAACGTAATGATCGATGAACAGTCGATACGAGTATGGGTTTGTAAGATCATTAACAGAGTTCTTTCTACTAATTTTATATGCGATTCTCTTCCACTGTAAGTAATCTGTTATCCAGTCAAACACGCTTCACGCGGATAAAGAATCTCTAAACGCCACTTTTTTCACGAATTAATCACTCGCATCAATCCCCATGATCAAGACAAATCAACTTTCTTCCCTGCTCCAAGAAGAAAAAAGAAAGAAAAAAAAAGGTCACCAAGTCCTGCTGCCAATTATCCAACCATGGCCCTTCTTGGTGTTCATGCTCTATATAACTAGGCCAATGGCTTCCTCTCCTTCCATGTAGCCACATGGAGGCAGAAGGCATGCAGGCCAAGAACAGCAGCAACGATATGAGTATTACTGAAGGGAAATCACTAGCTTCTACCTCCAAATGTGAGGGGAAGGTGGAACTAAGGAGAGGGCCTTGGACGGTAGAGGAGGACACCCTCCTCATCCACTACATCGCCTGCCATGGCGAAGGCGGCTGGAATCTCCTAGCTAGGTCCTCTGGTACGTACCATTTATCCATGCATGAGTTAATGCATCTAATCTAATCTGTTATCTATCTTTTAAGTTAATCTAAGTTTATATATGATCTAACTGATGTTTCTGTCGTCAATTCACTAATTATATAAATATATATAGGTTTGAAGAGAACAGGGAAGAGCTGTCGGCTGAGATGGCTGAACTACTTGAAGCCTGATATCAAGCGAGGCAACCTCTCCCCTGAGGAACAACTCCTCATCCTCGACCTCCACTCCAAATGGGGAAACAGGTATGTACATTTCTTTTGTCGATTTCCAGTTTTGATGAATCGTTCATGGATGGATATGTATATATATATGTGCGTGTGTGCAGATGGTCGAGAATCGCACAACATCTGCCGGGGAGAACAGACAACGAGATCAAGAACTACTGGAGAACGCGCGTGCAGAAGCAGGCGCGGCAGCTCAAGGTGGACGCCAACAGCACGCTGTTCCGAGACGCGGTGCGCAGCTACTGGATGCCAAGGTTGCTCCTTGAGAATTCTTCCACCGCCCAATATCAAGTCCCCTCGTCGGAAAACTTGATCTCCGGTAGTGTTCCGCTCCCAGAGCACAACATGTTCGACGAAATGACAGTACCTGGGTCAGACCCAGCCATGATTTCTAGTGGAGGAGGTTACTGCTCCATGAACAATGCCTACGAAGTAGACCCATGGAATTTAGCACCCATGTCTGCATCACCACCCACCTGTGCCGTCTCAGAACACACTACTTACGGCAAATACGACGTTCCTGATCATAGTTTGTGGACCATGGACGAGTTATACGACATGTTAAAAAGCTATATGAGTGGAGCAGAATCTAAATTTCCTTTAGGCGATGATAATTCTAGCTAATTAGGGGGGAAAGCACACAGTGCGCAGATGAACTTGTATCTGTAGTATACTGCTTCTTTCTCTCCATGTACCGATTCTCTTCAGTAACCTTATCAAGTAACTCTCCAACTTCTTGAGCAAAAAGCCAAGTCATATGCTCGTGTGGTCATTTCAATTTGGATCGAACTGATATGCATCGTTTAATTTGAGAATTTTCAGAGAAAGACAACACAATCTAGATGAGCAAATTAATTAGGCCCACTTAATTAGTTTAATTCACCATGATTATCGTTCACTGAAGAAATATTTCTTAATTTGGAGAAGTATCAAAGTCTTATGATTTGGTGGATATAAATATCTATGATTCTGACCTATGAACTAGCAATATTGCTAATAGCATGAAAGAAAAAGAAGTACTTCATTTCAACATCTTGCTACTTAGTCTTGATGTAGTTATCATATGCGCCGACCGATGAGTGTCTTGTCTCCGAAACACTGGGAGTGTGAAACATATTGACAAATTAAAGGCGAATTAGAAAGAAAATATTCGGTTGAATTAATGCATGCAATCACCTAACTTTTTATTGAAAAAAAGATGATATTAATGTCATCTACGTGTGGCGAATGATATGGAAGAAGCCTTCTTTAGCAGATACACAAGTTGAAAACCAGAGACAATTTTCCAAGAAAGCTGACAAAAAGTAGCATTGGCAGTGACCGAGAGTTCAAATGAATGCCGTGTGGGATAGTAGAGATTGGAGAATTAGGTGAGGGAAAGGAGGAAACCTGATGCCATTTCTCATCATTGGAAAGCTCGATCGGTCAAGTCAAGACCATTACTGATAATCATAGGGAATCTGTTCGATTTCTCTTCTGAGATATCGATGTGAACTGAAAATTTCAGAAAAATGAGCCAGGAGATCCTTTGCAGGGGAAAGCGAGATAGATAGATAGATAGATACATTAGACAATGAACATGTGATGTGAGAGTCCGTGTGGGGATGGGATGCGTGCATGCATATGAACAGGTGCAATCAAATCAAGGATGTCAGAATCAGAGAGTCCGTGAAGGGACTCAACTACCGGATTGGGCCACAGCTAGCGTTATGTCTACTGATAGTCTAGAGCTCAGTTCCAGGAGATTCCCTACAGTGTGCAGTCGTTGTACGTGCACATAGTCATAGGCAAGTCTACGACTCTGATCCCCAAGAAGGGAAGGCATGTGGCTACAGTATCTGCAAAAGGAATTGTCATTCATTTCCGATTCCTGAAATCCATGCACACACAGATTTGAACACTGATACGTCTGCTTGGACGAGGGAGGTAGGTAAGGAAAGATTGGCCAAGGAAGGATTCTGGTCCAAACATGGTCTACTTGGAGAAAGGAAAGAAAGAGCCGAAGAGGACACTAACCAGATATTTGTTATCTTCTTCATCTTCCAAATTTTCTTCTCATCTTAGTCAACTTGGTTTTTTTGTTTGTAACTATGGTCTTCGATCTTTGTTCGATTGATTTAAGAGGAAAACATTTTCTTTTGGTTCACTTACTAGTAAATCCGTAGCATAACTTATGTATACTAGTGATGTTAAGCCACTAATACAATTTCCCTCTGCCACTTTGGCACACGCCCTTAATCTTCTCTCAAAGAAGTAAATACTACAATACTTATTTGGGTTTAATTAATAGACTTGGTTAGTCTTATAGTTTGCCAAACAGGGTGATTATAGAATTGCTCGAAAAAAATGATAAATCCCAGTCAGTCTCATGGACTCAATCCCTGAGAGTGGTCGGTCTGGTCCCACGAAAGTTTCCCACCGACCACCAAGGTAAATCGGAAAGCGCATATGGCGGCCAATCCAGATGCCCAACATCCTTTGATTGCGTTCCCCATTTGGAGGAAAAATCCTGCAAATACGCCGTAACTGGAGATCGAACCGCGGGTCCCTGAGTTACAACCCGGGTGATTATAGAATTGCTCGAAAAAAATGATAATCCCAGTAGCCACATCTCTGGGAGTGGTCGGCCCGATCCCACGGAAGTTTCTCACCGACCACCAGGGTAAATCGGGAAGCGCATATGGCGGTCAATCCAGATGCCCAGCATTCTTTGATTGCGTTCCCCATTTGGAGGAAAATTCCTGTAAATATGCCATAGCTGGGGATCGAACCGCGGGTCCCTAGATTACAACCCGGATGTCCTACCGTTGCACCATTGCCCCGGGGACAATTATAGAATTGCTCGAGCATGTTGAGTAGATTGTATTGGCTAATTAATTAATCTTTAATTGGATGTGGATGAAGATATCAACTCTTTAAATCACATTAATTATAGCTTAGTGAGCTGTCTTATCCAAAGTAAGTTTAAGGCCTCATCTAAATGGCATGCGATTAACAGTAGTGACGATTAGACCCGTGACGATCAGTACTGACGATGATGTAGCTTTATTGCTAATATTTATGCACTAAAAAGTTAGCATATTGTTAATGGTCTTGGTTTTTTTATTTCTTTAATAATATATATATAATAAATATATATATAACCTCTAGAAGCAAGATCTGATACTTGCATTGCTTGTTAAGTACTTAGAAGATACAACCATCTAGAGAATTAATTAGAATCTCCTTTGATTAGAGAATGTAATTAAAGAGCATCGCCTTTAGATGCATGATGGAAAACGCTAGATTAAACTCCACTAATCAACACTTTAATGTACATTTTTATGCAACGCAGACTTAATCGAGTTGCTTGAAGCTGTGATTCTAATACGTGTCTCAGTGTGGCTGGCAGGTCAAATGTTAGATATCATTGTAATCAATAAATATAAATAAATTATTATTTTCTTTTTTTACAAAATAAAAAAAAAAAGTAATCATCAAAGATGGACTGACTCATCCATATATTCCTGACCAAGCTCTTTAAGTTAGATGCCTCCTCTTTGGTAGACTTTTGTTTAATCGGTTTTTAAGATTTAGGATTTAGAATTTAGATTAAGAGATATATAAAGAGCATCGCCTTTAGGGTTAAGAGATATATTTTTTTCCTCTTGACCAAAGGCGCACCATTTGTTAACTAGCGCTATTATAACTGTTATGTCGTGTTCAAGTTTAGGAGGGATCTGGCTGATCGAGCTTGAGCTTGGCCATGTGCCGAGTTAACTTGAGTTGAACTCGAAAAAATTGATTAGACTTAGAGCTTGTCGTAAGTTAGACTGACTTGATCCTTGAATCGGACTGCCCAGGCGTGCATTGACATTGACAGAGTCCTGAACTTGCTATGTTGCCCCCTAATGTCTCTGCCTAATCAATCAAACTGCCGAACCTCCTCCGAGGAAGGAGACACGCCGGTTTGGGGCCCATTTTTTTAAAATATTAATCAATATATATATATATATCTATATATTTTAAGATAATAAGAAATTTTTAAAATATCTTTATTAGATTTTGGAAAGATTTGGCATGATTATTAGATTTTGTAGAGATTTGGCATGGTCATTGGATTTCATAAAGATTTTGACATGATTCCAATATATTTAATATTTCTCAATTCTTAAAATTTTAATTTTACTAGTTTTTTTATATTCCTCTTTTTCCTTCTTTATTAACCTAATAACCTATTTTGCTCAACTTCAAACATTTTACTTATTTGATAATTTATTTTCTCTCCTCAAGACATTTTCGAAATCATCACAAGGGGTGTATAAGGAGAGTAACGATCAGAATTAAGATCTTTTATTACATATTTTTCTATGATCTTAAAACCTAAAGGTATTGTCTTCCTTATTTTCCTATCAAATCTTTTTTTTATGCTTCTGTTAATTTCTTATTTTCTTATCAATGATTCCTGTTGTAAACTTGTAATCTTATTCGCAGTTAATACTGTTAGCAAATTTTTACAATATAAAGATATGGACATTACTATTGTTTTAGATCAATTAAAATGTTTTATTTCTTTTGATCTCAAATTCGAATAAAAAAGATGAAAGAAATTTTTTTAAAAAAATAATAATTATTAAAAAAAAAATCGCCTAAGGCCTCCCGGAAACTTGAGCTGCCCTTGGCCGGTCTCCGGCCGGAGGAAGTGGATCTGTTATCTTTCTCTCCAGTACGTTGATCTTCTTCATCATTGCCTTGATGAAGCCACTCTTTTGCCTCGTTACTGATACTACTACTCCAAATTAAGTTTCATGATAATTCTGAGTAAAAAGCAGCAATCCTTGTAGCAACTCGATAAGAGAAAAATAAAATGCTTTGTTTTTTTTTTCCTTCGACTAAAGGAACATTATATACTTAATTCCATCTACGGATCATTGGAAAAGCTACAAAAGGCCTGTGTGGCCACACTGATCATAGAAGGTGCCAGAGCAGGTCTCTGTTCTAAAAGATTAGTGGTCTTCACGTGTGATTTCAAAGGCGCCACATCCTAGCACCAAATGATAAGAACTAAAGGTCTCGATGCACTTTTTTTTTTTTTACAAGTTTGAGCCTTTGATAAAACTTGCATTTGAACTGAGAAGTAAACTTGTTCATGCATGCCTTCCACAGTGCATGGCCTCGTATGGGAAACAAAAACAATTCTATTCACTATAAAAATATCTATATTTGACTATTGAAATTTCGTTAATTAATCGATCATTAAACTCATTTAGCAATAAAAAAAATTATAAATTTTTTTATCATAATTCAATTTAGCAACTGAATTCTAATTCAATCATTATTTAGCGACCGATTTAGAGATCAGTCACTAATATTAGCGATTAATATTTATCGGTCGCTAATATTAACAACTGATTAGAATTTGATCGCTAATTTATTCGTTAAATTTTTAAAAATCTTGCAACAATTTCTCATTTTTTATTTTATATTATATTTACATACAATTAGATCAAAACTCTATTATTTGTGCAGTAGAAGCTTTTTCTTAGATCGCTAGAGGGGATCGAAGGAGTGAATAGCGGCTTGCAAATAAAAATGATATTTTTCTCTTGCTAACGTTTTAGCAAGGACATACTTAATTAAAATGTAAATAAACTATAAAAACTATGAGACACATAATGTACTTGTTACAATCTTCAAGTTGTTAGTCCAAGACTATAAATGCTCGAATAAAAAAGTCTCCTTGTCAGAATGGATCCGGAGACGAAGAAATCTCATACAATAGTTGAGTACAACGCTATAAAAATAAACTAAATGAGATAAATAATTCGAGTGTGTCTTCTTCTTTGAGCTTCAGTCTATTTATAACTTTCACCTCGATTTGACTGTTATGTTGATGTGGCACTTCCGGACATTTGGAAGCCTTCTGGGTGTTTGAATTCATCGATCTCAATCTAATTTGTCAATGGTCTGCCAATGAATTTGGATCACTCCTCTCGATCCGGGCGTCTGGAACCTCTCTAGGTCACTAGGTGCCTGGACTCCGTTAACGTGGATTCCATTCTCATCCGTTTTGGCAACAGCTCGCGTTGACTTGGCTTGGGTTATCCGAGTGCTCAGAATGGATCCAGACGTCTAGACTCTGGAGTACCCGAAATGGATCCGGGTGCTTAGAGTAGATTCGGTGCTTGGAATGGTCAACTTCATGTTGACCATTTTTCTCCTCCATTTTCTATTCTGCCTTGGTCATTTTGCGTGATCTTCCTCTGAGCTTCTTGTCTCTCGGATGCACCGAGCCCTTTCGGCTCGCTCCCATGCATCATTCTCGCTCCGCCGGAATACTCTTCCACAGCTCCTCGTACCTCAGATGCACTAAGTCCATCGGCTCCTTTCTCGTGTCATCCTTCTCGCTCGCTTGCATCTTTTGTCAAAGTTCGCCATCTTGACCGAACCTTTATTAGGTCACTATTGTAGTGATCAAACCCATATTTGATCGCTATTTTAGCGACCGAGCCCAAGTTCGATCACTAAACTTCCAACTCAAATCCTACCCTAAATCCTAATCTCACCCGAATCCAAATGTAGCGACTGAACACGGATTCGATCGCTAAAATAGCCATCGAATACTGGTCCGATCGCTAAACTTTTAACTCAAATCCTACCTGAATCCAGACAATCTCGCCCGAATCCAAATTTAGCGATCGAACACAAGTTCGATTGCTAAAATAGCAACCGAATACTGGTTCATTTGCTATTTTAGTGATCGAATACGAATTTAGTCGCTATTTTAGCAACCAAATACGGATTCAGTCGCTAAAATAGCGATCGAATCCAGTTTGATCGCTAAATTAGCGACTGAACTATTTGTCGGTCGTTATTTTACGACCGAAATACAATATTAATAATAAAATTAGTGATCGAAATAAATTTGATCGTTAAATTTATTGTTGCTTGAGGTTATTTTTGTAGTGATTTCTTATTACAATAGATGAGGACTGTGGTTTGCATCCTCTGGTTTGAGTTTCTTTTACATGAACAATAAAAGAAACTTGTTCCCTGAATGCATATGAAGCCTTACTGCCATGGATTCTTTGGATTGTGATTCATTTACTGATGGATCATGGAACATATATAGTGTCTGTATATCATCCAATTTTCATCAAACTTAATAAATGCTAATAACTTCGTGTACATCACATGCAAATACAGAGATTATCCAAGTTCATATCTTTTAAAGGTCAATTCAAATACAAAAGCCAATTCAACTACACAGAATTATTTAAAAGAATCAATGAATGAAGCTAATTAACAGAGATAATACATCTATAAAGGAAAAGAAAAGGTAACAAATAAACTAGATCTATCGACTCTGTTAAGGTCAATAGTGGCTCTTTTATTACATGATCCATCTCAAGAAACACAATATTTTTCTACCAATGCAAAGAGATCATAAACCTACATCATGGTATATCTTAATGGCTTCTTCAATGGCATAAGATGAAAGGATATCGCTATTCACATTAGGAACCGAGGGCCAAAAGGATACTGAATCTGTGGATGCAAAATCGAAGACATTGCTGCCGCTTGGATAATGCAGGAAATCCGAAGAATTATGTCCGAAAAGTGATAGATCCCCTAGGAACGGAGGATTAGACGACATTCCGAGCGGAGGCATCATCGCCGTAGACGAGTACAAAAAGTGTGTATAATTCTTCGATGGCGTACCACTCGAGGAGACTTCTAAGATGTTCTCGTTGTTATCTTTGCACGCATCATTTGGCGATGGCAGCGTCGTGGGAGGAGGGACGGCGGCGGATATATCATTGTTGTTGTTGTTGTCGTCGTCGTCGTTATTGTTTTCGACGGCGGTGGCTTGTGACTGGCCGGTGAGCCTCTGCACGATCTCCTTGAAATTATCAACAGTTGCATGAATAATTTTCGGAGCGTGGGTGTAGATAATGACAGGCTGACGGCGTTGACGAGGGTTATTGGTGGTGGTTGGTGGTGGTGGTGGTGGTGGCGCCGCCGCCTATCGTGGAGATGGTGGAAGAGGAAGAGGAGGAAGAAGGCTTTTGGATTAGATGAGACTCCTTGTGAACTTTGAGAGGGGCGTGGCGTTGTAGAGCATTGAATTCCCGTGCGGAAGGGCTCATGGTGGAGGAATGGAAAAAAGGAGGTTAACAGAAGAATTTTATAGCAGAACGAGAAGCATCGCGAGCAATAAAAGAGGAGATAGCGGTGGCTATTTTTGGAGACAAAATGACAAAAACAGGTTGGTTATCTTGGGACGAAGAGTGGAATAAAAATAATATAAAAATAATAATTAATTAAGAAAAGATTTTTACATGTTAAAAGGAGAGGAGAGATCGGAAAGCGTGGACGAATAATAATAGTCTGGCATAATTAATATTAGTTTTATAAAGGATGATTTTTAAAAATATTTTTAAGATTTTTTAAACTATCCTTTAAAGTAATTAATTACCATTTAAATCTCACTTGTTGATAAGTTTTTTTACTAAAATACTATCAAATATCAATAGTCATAAAAATAGTATATAAATTGTATTGTGATCTAAATAATATAGATAATTTTAATTTTTTAATTTAAAATTTTAAAAAATAAAAAAATCAACAGACAAATCCATCCCACCGTCTCTAGTTAAATTGAGCCAGTTCATGCATGTTCCCAGTTGCCATGGACAAACTGGCATCGGTGTGATGTTTCTCCGCCATGCCTCCACCTTCCTCACCCTCATCCACCTCGTCTCCTTCCTCCTCGCCAAGCTCTTCATCCATCTCCTTGCCAAGTCCACAAACCACCACCAAATGTGCATGTTTTAATTAATCTCTGTTTCTCTTTTTCTTGTTAATTCACATTCTAAATATGGCAGTTGCAGGTGCGCTCGTCTTGCTGCTGAAGAAGATGAACCGGTAATCCATGAATCGTACGCCGGAAACGAAGAGATCAATGCTTCCGACTTGTTTAGCAGGGAAGAAAGCTTGTTCTTTTTATACGGCGAAAGCTTCGTGAGTGATCCGTTACTTGAAGAAGCAGAGACGGTGCCCAACGAGCAGCATCGCCTCTTCAAGGAAGTTGGTGATCATGAAAGCTTTATGGAAGAAACCCCTCTTGAATCCTCTCCGGTTGATCGTGAAGATAGTGGAGTGGAGTACGACGGTGAAGTTAAAGGTACGTCTACATGGAACTATAGCTTCCTCAAGCAGAAATACAGTCTTGAATTCTAACTAATTAAAGATGCAGATGCTGTTGAAATGAGAGATTCTTTATTACATAAAGAGGAAGAATTGTTGAAGAATGAGAAAGTGGCGTTCGATGAGAACCCAGCAGCAGTTCAGTTTGATAGCAAAAAGTTTAAGCTCGAAGAGAAAACTTTTGGTGCTTCTCTTACAAGTGAATCCACCTCAAAGAGTTCCATGGAATGGAGAAGCTCTGCGATCTTCAGTGATTCAGTGACCGAGTGCCCCTTGTTGTCTTCCTCGCGCAGGAGTTCATCCCACTGGGAAAATTACACATTGTTCCGCAAGTACGATGAGGAGATGATGTTCTTCGATCGAATCTGTGCGCAGAAACTCACTGAAACAGGTAGGTTCGTTCATTCAGTTTCTTCAGGTAGATGAAATGAATATGAATGCTTAGGTTTCTGTAAATGTTCAGAAACGTTTAGGTCCTTAAAGTGCCAACCGAGATCGATCTCGCAAAGAATAGTTCACAAAATAAACAAGAAGAAGGGAAGTCACCAAACGCCTTATCAAGAGTTGGAGTGCCTTTACGTGGCTCAGATTTGCTTAGCTTGGGAAGCCCTCAGTTGGAACTACAACTACTTCAGGCAAAAGAACGCCCAAGGATCAGACGACAGTGATAAAAAATCCTGTTGCACTGAATGGATAGTTGAGCAATTCCAACAGTTTCAGGTCCTCTTGCAACGATTCATCGAAAATGAGCCTTACGAGCGTGGTCGGAGGCCTGAAGTATTCGCTCGAACGAGGACCTTTTCATCAAAATTTCTCCAAGTTCCTGAATTCAGAGGTACTATAACTACTTCAGAACTTGCAACTGCTAGCTTTGTGCTCATAATTGCAAGTGCTAATTTGTTTTTTCCTGGTTATCGCAGACCCGGAAGCAGATGAATTAGGCAAAGAGGAAATGGTTTCGTCGGCCGAGCTCCTGGCGATTCTCGAAGACTCGATCCGAACCTTCATGATCTTCCTCGAGGCAGACAAGGAGACTCCTTGTCAAATGCTGAAGGCCCTTATCAAGAAGAAAACGAGTTCAGTGGATCCGAATCGACTCCATTTTCTCAAGAAAGCCAACAAGAAAGTGAGTCATTAGTTCTTTAATTTATTAACAATTGCTTGTAAGGGTTCCGATGATTATATTATTCAATCAATACATATATACTTTCAGAGCAAGATGACGCTTAAAGACATGCTGAGGCCAAGAAGATGCTTGAAAAGGCAGAGGGTAAAGGGGAAACAAGTGATGGATGCCTTCATGGCCTTAATCGACATGAAGATTGTGTCCAGAGTTCTGAGAATGCCTGAGATCAGCCAAGAACAGCTGCAATGGTGTGAAGAGAAGATGAGCAAAGTGAAGGTGTGGGAAGGCAAAATCCAAAGAGATTCCTCCCCACTTTTCTTCCCCGTTCACTAACTCCCACGTCACTGCTGCACAATCTACTCTACTTTAGCTTGCCTGGTGACTAGATAAAGCCCGAGAGGATATGCATTCCACCTTAACTCTTGTCACACAAAGATCTGGGAATTGACAGCTCCAATTTAGAGGCATGGCTGCATGTGAAGAGGATGGAGGAGGGATAGAGATCCGTGTTAGTGCACAAGAAAGTTGATATATAGCCGTAGGTTTTCCACATGAACATTGCATGACAAAAATAAAATTAAAGTGAAAGACGAGCACAACTTTAGCTTTATTTTGCTTTACTAGTGGCGGATAGGCCGCCCATGGACATTAAATTGTATATTGGAACATAAAAGTAGATCGACGTTGAAAGCAGATGATAACATATATACTGGAATTCACAATATTATGTACGTTGAATGGTTCGGTGCATGTGGCTCATGCATGAACTTTTCATTCAGTCAAAACAGGAGAATATTTATAGCACTAATTATTTATTTAACATATATATTCTGTTGAATGGTCGTCGGTTGTTGATGATGTGAAGTGCAACTTGATCGCTAGCTTTTGCGTATTTCAAGGGGGAAATTCTTCTTTTTGAATAAAATATGATCATTACTGCTCCTTGAAGTGGAGAAAGAGGTGTTTTAGTGTGTTTTTAACCCAGCAGAATCAGTCGAGGCATTCTGTAAGTTTTGATGGCAAATCCTTCGTATACGCAAGTTTCGAGGTGAGGAAGAGAAATTAATATACATGCAAGTCGCAGAATGATTCTTATGCGGCATGGATAGCTAGGGTGAAGAAGCTGCAATATATAACCGTGGCTCAAGTGATAGGCTGATGCGGGACATTGATGGGCTTCAGTGAGGGCTTCCACACTGTTGGAATTAGCGACGGTTGAAGGCTTCTTTGAAACTAAACGGTTAAATCACCTAGAAATTAGGAACAAAATTAAAGAGAAAAAGGAAATAAATTCATAATAAATATATGATACACAGATCCTAAGTGGTATTACATGACAGCAAAGGTAAAGGTGCAGACTGATATGATAAATTAAGGGGTCAACAGTCAACCTTAAGTGGATCGGCCTATCTCTCGATTAGTCCGACCTTAGTCTCTCAGTCCTCGTCCCGGCCTATTCGACTCCGACTACTCGACCCTCAATTCCGACCTCTATGAACTCAGTCCTCACTCCCGACCTCGGTCACTCGGCCTCGCTATCGCCTATCCCAACCCCAATGAACTCAGTCACTCGCCCTCACTATCAGCCATCCCGACCTCAATGAACTCGATCACTCGCCCTCACTATCGGCCATCCCGACCTCAAAGAACTCGATCACTCGGCCTCAATAAAGTTCGGTCAATTGGCCCGATCACAAGATTGATCTCATTCTAGGCCCTTCTATGTCTGGAAAACAATAAAAGCTTTCACGCGTGCAAGCCCTGTCAAAGGATCAGGACGAGTACTAGGCTATCAGATTTGATCCCGTAGATCCTCTCGCATTTCTACCTACGATCGAAAGATGAGAATAATCAGCCCTGTCGAGCCATAGGGCGGTTAAAGGTTGTCAGAGTTGGTTCCCTCGATGATGCATTACAGGCTCACTTGTCAGCAATTTACAAAATCTATCTCCTAAAAATACCACAGCAGCCTGCCCTCATGTTAGTAGGAAGGTTCCTTCTGGTGGATATATAATCTCTCCTGCAGGTATGAAAACTTTCTCTCGAATTCCCAACAACTTCACACATACTTCTTCTTTCTCCTCTTTACTGACTTGAGCGTCGGAGTGGTCTGCCGGAATCCCGACACCCAGCTAATCTGCTCGTTCAGTTTCCTTCCTCAGGTTCTTTCCTCGATGAGATCCACTGCTAGTGAGGTGGCAGATTTTTGATTGATGACTTCACAATCCACGGCATCCAACTAGAACAATATACAAATAATTAATATTTTAAATAAAAAATATATTAATCTTAACAGAAATTATAATTATTCCATATTTATTATAAAATTATTATAATTAATTATCAAATAATAAAAATTACATTTTTATTATAAATATGCTACTTTTAAATTATTTTTAAATTTATTTTTATTTATTATAGATGTGCTAATTTTAAATATTTTTTATTTCTTTAATTTCTTTTTAAAAAATCATTGATAATTTAAAATTTATCTTAAATATAAGAGAAAGAAGAGAAGATTAAAACTCCAACCAAGGTTAAGTTTTTTTATTTATTTTTTTAAAAAAACTTAAATTTGAACGATCAATTTTGCAGTTAATTTTATATTGTTTATTAACTGATAAATCCCTGCCGTAGATCAAATCTAACGGTTAAAAGGGATTCTGTAGATTTAGGGAGGGGAGGAGAACAGCTCCGCCTCCGCTCTCTGCCTTCCCCCTCCGCTCCTCCTCTTGGTTCTCGATCGTCGGCTGCGTGTCTGCCTTCCTGCCATTCGTTCGCTGGGAGGGGAAGGAAATCTTGCAGGCGAGAAGTTTGCGGCTCCATCAATTCGTCCTCATGCCGCCGTCCCAACCTCCGCTGCAGGATCTCCGCCGCATCTTGCGCGGCGTATTCCTCGTCGCCGCCGAGGCCGCCCAGCGATCTCCCACCCTCGAGGCCGCCAAGGCAGGGGACGTCCCGGCCCTCGTCTCTCGCGCCGTCAAGAACGCCTTCGTGTCTGCCACCGACCTTGCTGGGCTTACTAGAGGAACTCCCCGGCAGGTCTCCTCTCCCGAGGCGTCCTCCGTCGTCTTCTTCGCTGAAGATGATGAGCTCACTGCAAATCCAAGGACTACCAGCGATCCATCCAACTCGGAAAAGCCCCCGCCGCAATCCCGAGTCGGAGGGTTTCACGGTTCAGAGGCCTCCGTACCTGTAGCCGAGAAAGGCACCAATGGGGCCGAGAAAGTTGGTTGCTTGGATGATTCGAAAGCTGGTACTACGAAGGAACCTGATGTTCTTCGAGAGAACGGTGATCAGAAGGATCCAGTCTTGTCTGATCCTGTTGAGAGGGAGAATCTTACCGATGGAGTAAGAGATGCCATTCTATTAAAGCGTCGGCGGCCTCGCGAGAGAAGGGTTCCATCTACTCCCTTTAGCAGGGCTCTTGGGTAGGCGATCCCGTGATCTGTTCGTGTTTAACTATTGTTCAAGGATAGTTGTTTTTTAAAAATCAAACCCTTTTTTTTTCACTCTAATGCAACCAAAGAAAGCTGAGACTATAATACTGAATGAATGGTAGTTCCTTCTGCCTCTGCTACGTCTGTATTACATTTATAACATCTTCTTTTGGTCCTGCACACATGGCTTCTTGAGATATTTCTACCTAGGGCATTTTAGAGGACGAACTGATATTTGTTTTCCTTTTAATTAAGCTTATCTATATGATCATGTTCAAGTCTTAATAGTTAATCTTTCCATGAGCATTAGTTTTGATAATTTTTTCCATCTTTGGTAGGTTTGCTGGTCTGGGAGCTGGGCTTGCATGGGGTACAATTCAAGAATCTGCAAAGAGAATTGTCTTTGGTATGCCCAACACAAATGAGAAGCAGTCTGTCCTTTCACCATTTTTATCTGAGAAAAATGCTGAACGTTTGGCGCTTGCGCTATGTAGAATGCGGGGCGCTGCTCTTAAGTTGGGCCAGATGTTGAGCATCCAGGATGAGTCCCTTGTGCCAGCACCGGTACTAGCTCTTCTTTGATAAATCAACCTATTGTATTTTTATTGCTTTAATTTTTTCAAATTGATATTTCTGGTGATTATTTAATTGTATATGATAATCTTTGTTGATGCAATCCTGTGTATTCACACCAGCAAGTGTGACCATTATGGAGCAATATTCTTAATGCTTCTGTTGCCTCATTCTTTGATGCAGATATTGGCAGCGCTAGATATTGTTCGCCAAGGAGCTGATGTGATGCCAAGCAAACAGTTGAATGACGTTTTGAATGCTGAACTGGGTCCTAACTGGAAATCCAAATTGAGGAGCTTTGATTATGAACCATTGGCTGCAGCAAGTATAGGGCAGGTTGTTGCAATGTAGATTGGTCTATGCCCTTTCATACATTACCTTTGCTGATCCTATTTGCTTCCATGCAGAGTATTAATGCTTTCACTTCTTGTGATTTGTGCATATTGTCTTCACAATGACTTACCTTACTAACCACTGGCTATCCTCTTTAGGTTCACCGTGCTGTTTTAAAGAATGGTATGGAGGTTGCAATGAAAATACAGTACCCTGGTGTTGCAGAGAGCATTGACAGTGACATAGAAAATGTCAGACTGATACTAGATTACACAAATCTCATTCCTAAAGGACTTTTTCTTGATAATGCCATCAAGGTAAAGCTGTAGCTGCTTGATATTTCTTTGTGTTTATCGGATATTATCTCACAAAAGGTATAATGATCACAGTATGGATTCCGTTGATAAAATAATTATTTCCCATACTAGAAACTGAAAATGAATTTGGATATTAGAACCTTTTTCATTAAATTTTGTCAGAGAGTCAAGACTCTGATCCTGGGAGACTCAATATCCATGCCCTATTTTTTATTAATGCATGATGCATTTTGTCTGTACATATCCAAGTGGAAAATAAGTTCTAAGAAGCAAAATTTCGAGAGTAGGATGAATATGCATTAACCTTGTCATAAAATCTTACCTGTGTCATGCTATTTTATTAGAAGGCACCATCCTGGATTCTTTGGATTTTCATAAGTGATCTCTGACTAGTACCAGAACTATGATACCTTTGGTTGAAAATTTTAGGAGCTCCATTGCATTAATTCTCAAATATTTTTACTGTCATGCTTCTTCATTGAATTCAGGTTGTTCTGTTTTAAGTTGATGTTCAGTGAACTCCCTTGCATAATTGTAGGGAATGCTGTATGTGGTTAGCTCATTCTCTATTGAGGACAAATCATCTCCTTTTTCTACCATGTGTTTCCAATTTTTAATCATGACTGGAAATTCTGATGCACAATTGTTATTACGAATTAGGATGTCTTTGACAATATATTTTTGTTGCTACAGCAGACTTATACTTGGTTGCTTCAAAGCAAAAATTCAGCTAATTGATTTATAGTTATCTTCCACATTGGCTACCTATCTGTAATTGCAAAACTTTTGCAAGGGAAAATTTTAACAGGTGGAATTCTCATGGTGCATTACTCTAATGTAAGCATCATTTAGGTACTTTACTTTTCAGCTGGGAATTTCATATCAATTTGTTTTTTTTTAAGTTTACTATTTATTTCCACTAGATGCTATGTCACACTCAAGGAGCAAGCTATATTTTGAAAACATAGTTTGCTGTGAATATCAGAAAGATTGTCAGATCATTTGGTTGATGATTTTCTTTGATGTAATGAAGGTGGCAAAGGATGAACTGTCTCGGGAATGTGATTATGAGTTGGAAGCTGCTAATCAAAAGAAATTCCGTGAATTATTATCTGATTCAAAAGGGTTCTATGTTCCTCGGGTAATTGATGACATTTCAAGTAAAAAGGTCTTAACAACAGAGTTAATTACAGGTGAATCCTAGATGCTAATCTGACACTATAGTCATGAATTTTTTCTTGCGTGTTTTCCGAATTTTATATTATTCAAAGATGAATTTCAGTTACATGTTCTGATCATATAGCTGTTAACTACTTCACTTGTTTGAGAACTTAGATGACTTTTGGTTATATTATTGTTTTTCAACTTCCTTTTTTATTTTATATGCCATGGTGTCAATATATTATATGCAGTTTTTAACTCTTCAAATCAGCTGTATTTCATTTATTTAGTATTCCTCTGTGTGGTTGTGGGCTATAGGCCCAAATACCATGGACTCTTGTCCTGTATAATTTAGTACTTTGAAGAACAGTTTGAACTTAATCATTTAATGTAGAACGATACCGTAGCTAAGATAAAGACAATGTTTGAGATAATTTGGAATGTGGGATTTCGAGCTAAGTTGCATGAAGTTTTAGATGTTGAAACAATTAGGAGATTTCTGATAAAGATGATCTAAACAATTAGGAGAACTTATTTAATGCCTATTTCAGTTGTATATGATAACATTGTTCTCTAACATTGAGAAGGCGTTTAGAATGAAATTTGTGTATCAGGCGAAAGTGTTAGGATTGTTTCTTAGATATGATAATATTTGATGGGCAATCAACTAGCCTGTCGCTGTACTAGACTGTATTAAGGCGGGCAGATTTCATTCACCATTGAGCTCCATGGAACTGGAAGACTATATAACGTTTGAATAATGTTTTCAGAAATTTATGTTAAACATGTTTCTCTCGTTTTATCATCTATCATTGTTTACCTAACTGCTCCCTTTTGATTCAAAATAATTGGAACGCATATCGGTCCTTGATAATGGCATGGTAAGAAGCTGCTTGAAACATTGCAATGAAAGATGTTTGTCGATTTGACAATGAAAGACCAAGTTTGAGTGGCAGGTCTGTGATTTGAATTCTTGAATCTAAACAAACTGATACTTGGATTATTCTCTCTAACTCTTAGTCCTACTTTTAATCAAATCACTTTATTATCATCTAAATGAGGCAGCTTAACTCTCACCTGCTCAGCTGAATAGATATGTTTTTATGGATGTAGAAATGTTCCGTGAGATGAGAATTTTTTGACAATGATCTAATATTGTTTGGTCATGTTCTACCTCTTTTATCATGATAGATTTTGGGCTCTTTCTTTTGCGTTGTTCTCATTATGATTTGCTTATGCTCAAAATAGTATGATTTTCTTTGTACAAGTAAGAGATCGCTAGAAGTTTTTGCAAGCTTCTGTTTCTTTGACATTGTCTTACCATGTTCAGGAGTCCCTATTGATAAAGTGGCATTACTAAGTCAAGGAGTTCGGGATTATGTTGGGGAGAAATTGCTGGAATTGACCCTCCAGGAGTTGTTCGCTTTCCAGTTCATGCAGGCAAGTGCAACTTTATCTTCTCACACCTAATTTCTAAAACTTTATGTTCTCATTAGTGCCTTTCCAACAGGATAGATTCAGCTCAATTTTGTCGTAGATTAGATTCACTTTGTTCCCTACTTACATTGTGTCTCATGGTTCTTCCAGACAGATCCCAACTGGAGCAATTTTCTTTTCGATGAATCCACCAAAATCATTAATCTAATCGACTTTGGTGCAGCTCGGGAGTATTCAAAGAATTTTGTGGATAACTACCTACGGATGGTATGGCCTAGCATCTATCGTGCCATCAAATTTTCGATTTATGTCAACATGCAACCATAAAATATCACTTTGAAACTCTTTGTTCCAGGTTATCGCGTGTGCAAACAGTGACAGAAAGGTAGTGATTGAGATGTCTCAGAGACTCGGCTTTCTTACAGGCGAGGAGTCAGATATCATGATCGAGGCTCATGTCCAGGCAGCTTTTATCGTCGGAACGCCCTTCGCGAAGCCTGGTGGCTATGATTTCCGCGCCGCCAACATAACGAGAAGTATTTCTGACCTCGGTGCGACCATGCTGAAGCACAGGCTGACACCACCACCGGAGGAGGCCTACAGCCTTCACAGAAAGCTCTCAGGTGCATTCTTGGCTTGTATCAAGCTCGGTGCCGTGGTTCCTTGTAGGGAGTTGTTGCTGCAGATTTACGAGCAGTACCAGTTTGGCGATGGTGGTGTGGAACTCTTGTCGAGCACAGCCTAAAATATAAACCATACATCGCACTCCATTTTTTATTTGTTTTTTCTTATATACACAGTAAAGGAATAATCTTCTGCTACAGATATGGTGTTTAAGATTTTTTATAAAGTAATCTAGTCGAATTTAAAATGAATCAATTTATTTTTTTAAATTTAGTTATATAAATGTATTTATTTATTTTGAAAGTATTTTTATATTTAATATGTTAATACATTTTATTGATAAATATTTTTTATGTTATTTTATTTAAAAAGCCTAATGAACTTGAACTTAGGCCGAGTACGGTCCAGTCTTTTAAATTTTTTTAACATAACAAAAAATATATATTTTTTTCATTTATTAAAAACTTCTGAATAAAAGATTTATTAAGAATTAACCCTTGTAATTAACTTTTTGCGACCTCGACGAAAGGGGGAGCCGCGGTAAAGGGGGAGGCGGTAGCAAACGCAGGAGCAGTTGCAGCTCAAGCTTCTTCTCCGATTGATTTCTGTCTCTTCTCGTCTCTGGATTGAGAATGGCGAGGGTGGACGCAGTCACGCGGAGCGCAGTGGTGGAATTGGCGATGCGTGAGTGTCGTGAAACCTTGTCGATGGGGTACAATGTCACGCGCCGTCCTCCAATGCCGTTAGCGGCACGGCCACGAACATCTTCTGATGTCCATGACCAGTCCTTCCGCGGTAGTGCTTAAATCTTTAGCGCCTCTGTTTTGATTACTGTCTTATAGATACTACATCTGCATTTAATGTTTGCCTTTTCGTTCGTCTCGACTTCGCATAATTTATGTCTATCTAGGGATAACGGGATTGCGCTAGAAATTGAAAAAAAAAAAAAAAAAGGGTCGATGATTGAGTCTCTGGTCCAGACCCCATACTGGCCTGGTATCTCCGTGCAGTTCCTGATGTTTACCATTGCAATCTTCGAAGTAAACAAAGTAAAGAAGAAGAAGAGAGAGAGAAATGGCAGTTGACCTGTTTGGATGATGCCTCATCAAAACCCATAGCGTAACAGCATCAGGGCATACAGAAAGACTCAGTGGAACTCAACTCCGGGAATCAACAAGCTATTTACTTTATTCTCCTGCCGTTGCTGTTTTTACTTCGAGATCACGTGGAAGTTTTTAATTTCAGATTTATAACTTACCAACTTTGAACAGCCCATTTATAGATGTGGTACTGGATGATGGATCCCATCGCTCGTGGTTTGCATTGATGCGCTGATATTTTTGTTGTCATACTTAAATGCTAACATGCAATGCCATGCTACTTTCCAATTGCAAGGCATGACTTTGTCAGTTGGACACCTATTCCGGGATTAATAGTATACGCATTCTTTTTTCCCAAGATAAGGAGTGACAGATTGCATAGTTGTTGGATATTGCCTAGCAGATCAGCTTTATATGGTTTATTGTCTTTATAATTCCTTTTTTCGTTCACTTACCCACTCCTGCAATCTGCCTAAAATATGACTTTGTGACTCTGTGAGTTTGTGTTAGTATGAGATAACATAGCAAGCCTATTTAAGGATATTAAAAAAGGTCCATTCAGCTGATAACAATTGAACTCATCCTGCTGGAAATTGAGCAAATTATGTACTTGAGCATTCATGGTTTTTTTTTGGACCTTGATTTTTCATGCACCATAGTTTATGTGTACTTTGATTTATTGGCCAAATGTTCATTAAGGAGCAATGGAGCATTAGATAGCCTTTTCATTCAGTGCAATGATAGATAATAACGGTAAGGCTGTTTATGTAGGTTATGAATTGTCATTTATGATTTCAGTAAATGCGTGTGATCTGAGATGTGCCACAGAGGTGCAAGTATATATGAATTTTGGCGCATTGAACTGTAACAAAGGAATCCTCGGAGGCATTGGAGTAGATAATGCATCTTTCCGAGAGATTAATACATTCCTGCTGTGTTAAATGAGCAACTACTTTTAGGCTATGACAGGTAAGTGTCATTCAAGTTCATAAAGGGCACCAAAAGTTGGTTGAGTGAATCAAGGATAACTTAAACGTAGCCAACCCGCCACCTCCTTCACTCTCATCTTTTTTATTGGCAATGCTCTCTTTCTTGAATTCAGTCTGCAGCTACTGAGTAACCCTTTCGCAACCAGTAAATATAACAATCAAACAAAGACGAGAAGCATGGAGGTTTATGCTGTCAAGGTTGAGGAGGGGAACCCAGCTATGGGGAAGAAGCCTTCTTGTGGTCCTGTTTATCGCTGTATCTATGCAAAAGATGGTCTCCTGGAAGCACCTCTTGGGATTGAGTCTCTGTGGGAGATTTTCAGGTTTAATCATGCCATTTTTTATGTTTGTTTCTTTTATTTTTTCTAAATTTGAAATTTTGCATAAAATGCTTCAACAGTATTGACTGAAATTTCAAGTGGTTTTAGCCAGTGAAATTTCACTTCTAAAAAAAGATAGTGAATTTTAATTTCTGTTAGAAAATAGCTAGTGTTTTCATGTCTGCTAATGAGAAATTAGATGTATGAACTATTTGAGTGTTTATTCCTCATAAAATGTTAGCAATGATGGATCTTTTCCTAAAAAATGTTTTTTGAATGAAAAATGAGGGGGTTTCAAGGCTCTATTGATGTTCTCTACCAATTGAAGAAGAATGCTAGAAGACATAATCCAAGAACTACAATCTGGAGAAGAAAATGAAAAGTCCAAATATACATGCTTAGACTCATTATGTGATATTCTATGAGTTTAAATTGTGACAAGTGTCATCCTGCAAACTCAATTTTCTCAATTTTGACATATATTTTTGGAATTATTTGATTGTTGCTTCTTTTTTTTTGTTGCTTTTGCAGTGGTTCAGTCAAAAGGTATCCTCAGAATCAAATGCTTGGTTATCGTGAGCTCGTTGATGGGAAGGTAAGGTATTGGATGCCTATGCAGCTCCAATTGTAGTGTTGTTTGGTTGGCTAAGAAGAAACATATCTTTTGCTTCTTTTTCTGGGTTGTCTTTTCTTATGTGCATGTGTAAAAACAATGCCATCACTCATCGGCATATAGTTATGTCTATCTTTGAATTGCCTGTCATTTAGGAAAATTTTATGATTAAGAAGGATTAAGAGTTTATCTGGAGAAACTAAATGTTCAATTTGCAGGCACGGGATTATGTCTGGCAAACATATGAGGAGGTCTATGAACTAGCTTTGAAGATTGGATCTGCCATTCGGCAATGTGGTGTCAACCTGGTGAGCTATTAAACTGGGGACTCTTGCATTCATAACATGCGTGCTCTTCATATGGCCCCTACTTAAAAAAACAAAAAAAGTGATGCATTTGAATTTTCTTTTATCATATTTTTAGGGTGATCGCTGTGGAATATATGGGTCCAACTGCCCTGAATGGGTGATTACCATGGAGGTATACTCTTTTTCTGCCCCTACATATGAGTCCATTTTCAGATGCTAGTTGAGAAATTGGTCTTGTCTGGCATCAAAAACTCCATAACAGTATTAGGTTTTAATACCTTGCACAAGTTCATGGAAGTAATATGCTTGGTTTTTCTGTGAGTTTCTAGTTACTTATCAAATCAGTCAAACAAACTCATTTTTCTAAACTTCAGCTTTGATTTTTAAATGAATTTATCAGCATTTAGAGTAAAGTTTATTTACTCGATCATGTCAACTTCTTGCAGGCCTGCAATAGCCAAGGAATCTGTTATGTGCCATTATATGATAGCCTTGGTTAGTATTTTATTTTACTACCACAAAATGGCGCACATTATGAGCATTTATGTTATCATTCTTCTAGTTTAGCTTTTACTGTTATTTAAGCTAAATATTTTATTTAGTAGATGTTCCTTGCAATAAAGAAACTATCCCGTATATTTGATAAGAGTTAGAAAGTGATACTTCATTTAGTAAGGCTTGTGCTTTGTATGGGATGAAGTTATTACTGGGTATTAAAATAAGTTATTTGGGTATTATTCTGCTAAAATAACAAAACTTAAATTATCATCATTTCCCTCAGAATGAGATGGCAAGTTATGTTTCCATTGTAATGCAGGACCAAATGCAGTAGAGTTTATCATCAACCATGCAGAAGTATCAATAGTTTTCGTCCACGAAAACAATATAAACTCTGTAAGCTGTTTACTTTATGATTTTTATGAATTTCATGATATTTATACATATCGACTTAACAACATCCTTTTGAAGTAAAATTGTATAGTTTACATACTACGAAATTCTAATTGTTTTAAACCTCAAGTTATATAAATATAAGCCATGATCCAACACTTGATAAATGCATACCTCTTTAAAACAAGGAAAAAACGAAACAAAGTCTGGAAGTTCAGTGTCAGTGCAAAAACACACACACACACACACACCAAATTTAGCTTTTTTTTATGTATGATGTGAAATGATTCTTACAACAACAACAACAATTAAGTCTTTATCTTACTAGATGGGGTTGGTTATATGGATCCTTCTACGTCATTGAGTTCGATCTCCTACTATATCCTAATTTATATTTAAAAGGGCAATCCAGTGCATGAAGCTCCCATCAATACAGGGTATCGGAGAAGGGCTTATTGTATGCAATCTTACTCTACTTTGCAAGAGGTTATTTCTGAGACTCAAACCTGTGACCTCTAAGTCACACGACAATAACTTTATCATTGCGTCAAAGCTCCCCTTCATCTAGATTTATATTTAAATAAATTTTATTGTTGCTAACCAAGTTTTGTTTGGTCTTCCTCTTCCCCGATTCATATAAAATATGATTTAATTAATTCCCAAATAAAATTGAGAAATAGTAAGAGAAAAGAACTGTAGAAGGAACATGTTGAAAAGGCTCTTAGGATGTTGAACTGAACAAAATAACATGAAAAAAAATGACAGATCAATCAGACTTCGGGAAAATTTGCCTAAAACTGTGCCAATTTGGGAACCTAGATTTTTTTTTTCAAAAAAAAAAAACAAATGGTATAATTTATATCTTCTAAATTTTCTGTTAATGAAGCCTTTTTTCAAGATAGAAAGTTTAAATATGGTGGCAAAAGAAATGGGCTGGAAGATCAGGGCATAAAGAATATCTGTGCAAAGCATCCATCAAGAAATAGAACGGGAATAATAGTTATATAATTTCTAGAAGATATGAAGCAAACAGGGTTGATTTAACTAGTTTGAGCTAAAGCATTGCAGTCAATGGTCAATGCACTTAAAGCTGTTCTGGCAATGAACCAATCTAGTCGTAAATTTTCCATTTGACTAGTTTTACCAGTTCAACTCGTATTGCTCGACAAATAGGTTTCGTATTACCATTTCAGCTAACTGAATGTGACACCTGTTTAAATAAAAGCAAGACAATGTGATTTATCATGATTTTAAAGGAGATGCATGTGGAAACTCTAGATATATTCCCTGACTTCTTATGTTTGGCGTCTCCATCTGCTAATATTGTACACATTGGAAAATTTAGTTTTGTTTTCTTTACTCTATGCTTTATTCTTTGATGGATAATAAAGTCAATATGAATTCTTAAGCATCTAAACATGGAGGATAGACCGGTTTTTAGGTTTCAATGGTTTTAAATTATTTTTTCATATCCTCTTCATCCAACATAATATATACTTCTTATTCCTCTTTGACTATGTTTCTACTGTCCTCTTCTCCTGATCATTACGTCTATGATCCCAATAATCTTAATACACTTGTGAAACCAACATGTAAGGATTTGTTGATTGTCCTTGAGAGAACAACGCTGATGACTTAAATTTCACCTCAATGCATCTTGTATATATGATACATAGGCAAACTTGGATCTTTTAAGGTTGGATGAATTCAATAAAGACGACAATATACAAGGTGAACAATGGGAGATGGTAAATTCTTGGAAGTATTAATTTTGGATATATTGACATTTACATTAAATAGCATTGATAGCTTCGTTTGTTAAGAAATATGCTGTAATCATCAAGGGGTTGCATGTCTTAGCTTGGTTGGAGAAGAAGAACAAGGATACTAAAAGTGCAATTGCTTTTGATATCTAAACTAGCCATTCTTTGTATCATGTGCATTCATGGCTAATCTTCATTTGCAACCATTTTTATATCATGCAGAAGTTCTCTGTACCAGGTGCAATCTTTTTTTCTCAATCAATAAGTGTTCCACTAGTCAAACTTATGGTAGCAAAGAGGTCCTGTGTTTCAATGCCAATGCTAGTATTTGATAGACATATATCCTTTGTTGAGTTGAGTTAGATAACATGTTTGGATTGGGCCAGAACCGTTTAGTCTGCTCCCATATGTTGTATTAATAGCAAAAGGTCTAGATTGGACAGGTAGCTTGACCTTCAGTGACAAATTATCACTGAGCCAGATTTGTGATGGCCAAATTGGAAAGTGGTTGGTAAACTTGTTCAACAAGTCTAAGTTAATGTTAGTAACACGATTGCAATCACCTTGGACATGGTTGCCAGAAGGCAATTAGGATAGTAAATCTCCTTGCTTTTTATCTATTTGAAAAGAGTTTAATATCTTCTACTCAGAAAAGAATGCTAAGAATTTCATCCACTCTCTCTATCTATCAGCACTTTGGTAGGAAAGAATCTTCATAATTATAAGCAATCAATGAAAGGTTCCTATTCAAACTTTGGAATTAATATTTTATTTTATATGACATGTAGTCTTTAGAATGTTGAAATAATGGTATATGACACTTTTGATATTGTTTGCTTACTATGGTTCTTCTATTCTCAGATTTTGAAGTGTCTTTCAAAGTGTGCTGCCCATCTAAAGAGTATGCTGAATATTTTAACTCAATCTGTCCATGCAATCAGTTTGGAATCACTTAGGTGACACTAAATACTGCATGCAGCGATTGTCAGCTTCAGAAGGGTATCCGATGAACAGAAAAGAGAAGCTGAAGCAGCTGGAGTATCTTGCTTTTCCTGGGAGGAATTTGTTTCCTCGGTATAATTAAGAACTTATACTCTGGGCTTTCTCAAATTTTTTTGAGTTAGTTACTGCACAATCTCAAAGCACAGATGATGATATTGTTCTACAACATATCAATAGTTCCAGATTATGTTATCCATGTGAAAATTATAAAAATGGTCTTGATATGCCTCTTCAAGTGATGAAGAGGTGTATAATCCTAAATTACAGAATGATATGTCCATTCTATTTTACTAATCAGTTCTATTTTCATCAATTGATAACCACCAAGTAGAATTGTAGTTAAGAAATGCTAAAGTATTATCTCAAGTTTTGACCTTTTAGGTAAATGTAACATGTGAAGTGCCACGAAAGAGTAAGGATGATATTTGCACAATAATGTACACAAGTGGAACAACTGGAGAACCAAAAGGTGTCATATTGACAAACAGGGCGATACTTGCTGAGGTCATCAACAACGAACATCTGCTTCAGGAGACAGATAAAGTGGTGAGACTTGGTTTTATTATTATATGTTTTGCTTTGTCTGCTCTGATTCATGATAGAATTTGCATGCTTGCTAATATTGCTTCCAAGTTTAATATCCAACTTTGGTAAAAGGATGTTCTCCAAGGGCCATACTAAGGATCTCATTCAGCATTATGGTTTATGTAGGCATTAATTATTTTTATTTGTAGCCCTGATTTTTCTTCCCCAAACTGGAAGGTCCAAACTCAATTTTTTTTTTCTTTTTTACCATTAAAACACTTTCTAAGGGCTTTTTTTAGTGATTAAATGTGTCGCAATAATGTTTTTTCATGGGCCAAATTGATATTTACAAGCATACTTACTACTATGAGTAAACAGGGTTGTTACTTGCACATCAAAGTTCTCGAGCTCCTCATGTTGTCAGTACCTACTTTTCTTTGTCATCCCTTGACCAAGTCTACATTTGCCCTTGATCTGCATTTGTCACTATAAATAACGACCTTGTTGATGTTCTTGCCAAATCTGGTAGGTCTACTCTCTTTGCTCACAAAGGACTTCGTCGTCCAGTTACCTATTTGAGGAAGTATTCAGCATTTAATTCCCTTTTTTGAATCTCCTAACATCAACTTCTTGTGGTTTCCCCCCTTTTGTCTTCCTTTGAGCAACTTCTATTGCATCTTAAGATGAGCAGCTTCTACCACGTCTTAAATTGAGCAATTTCCTATGTCTGCTGCTAAGCAGTCCACCACCTCCTCTTCACTATTTTCTATTGGTATTATTTAGAACTTAAAAATGCTTCAGCCTCTCTATCAGCATGTTGATATGAGGTCAAAGGAATCAATATCCACTAATATATATATACATATTGCGAGAACAAGATGGACGTAGATAATATATATGCTCTTGCTGAAGGGGGAGTGTTGTTAATTCTAGGTGTTAAGGATTCTGTTCCACTTAAAGTACTTTTTTATGTTTAGGATTATATGTTGAGTCTTGTACATACACCATGTAATAGGCTTATAATAACATTATAATAACAAAAGATAAACAGTATTTTCTAATATTTTCTTTCCCACATAACTTCTAATTGGTACATGCTATAACAAACAACACCCAAAAATATCCAAAGGATTGATTTCCGAGGAATTCATTTCTGGAATGTGCAGTTAATGCTATTCCAAAATTATCATAATTAAAGCTGTAATGGTTCTGTCACAAGATTAAATATCTCAATAACCTTCACTCTGTGGAAGCAGTAAGATAATAATCTACCACTGCAAAATCTTAACTTAAGCCTCTTACATATGGAATGGATCTTGCTTCATAATTCATCAAAATGACTTAGTTCCATGAGTATTATGATTGGTCAGGAAGTTCTTTGTACACGCATATCAACAATTGAATTGGAAAATATATTGCTTCATTTCGCTGAATTTGAGATGACATGCACTATTGAATTTGTAGATGAACACAGTTGCCATCTATCAAATATGACTGCGACAAGAACATGAAATGTCTTCGTGATTTTCATGTTTTATATTTTCAGTTCTTATATATTTGTCTACTTTTGGTGGAGTAAGGTTGAGTATTTTTTTTTAACTCATTTGAGTTTCTATCCTTCTGATGAATCAAATACGGGATCGATTCATGTATATATCTTTTTCATAATCCACTTTTGCTTGAATTTTGTGAGAAAATTTTATATATATTTATCTGGATCATCATATATATGTTGTTAAAGTGTGTATTTTCTTTCATAGGTGACTGCAGAAGATTCATACTTCTCATACCTTCCACTAGCCCATGTCTTTGATCAGGTCTTTGAAAATTACTGCATCTATAAGGGTGCCTCCATTGGATTTTGGCAAGGGGTAGGACCCGCCACATCCTCTGTTCATGATAATGACCAGCTTCATTGTTTTTACAAAAATGTAAATATTTGTCATATGAAACTTCAAGGATGTTAGGTACTTAATGGAAGACATCCAGGTGCTAAAACCTACAATATTTTGTGGTGTTCCTCGAGTTTATGACCGCATATATATGGGTATGATGTTGCTTCTTAATCAGATACCTCTATTTTCTCCATCATGCGAACTTTATTGATATTGAGATATTTTGAATGTAAGGTATCAATCAGAGGATTTCATCTGGAGGATTCTTATCGAAGAAGTTGTTCCAGTATGCTTATGATCAGTAAGTTGGTGGATAGTGCAGTTGTTTAAGCATTGAGATTCTTATTAAATTGTTTTGTATGATATAATTGTGCTTTCATCAGTAAATTGAGAAACATGAAGAAGGGATTGAAACAAGACGAAGCATCACCGTTCTTTGACAGGCTAATTTTTAATAACGTTAGTTTCAACAAAATAATTCAATCTGATAAAACTTATATTTGATCATTCTTCAATTGTCTGAGTTCCACTGATTGTAGATAAGACAAGCTATTGGAGGTCGTGTCCGCATTATGATTTCTGGAGCTGCACCAATACCAAGGCATGTGGAAGAGTTTCTTAGAGTTGCAACTTGCAGTGTTTTTATACAAGGATATGGTAAGAAATAGGCAATCAAGTCATTTGAACTATGTAAATGACAAAAGTTAAAAATTGAAGTTCTTTGTATTTGCATTTTTTCACACTTAGCATAATAAGATTAAGTTTCTGACAAAATATCACATAGATAATGTCATTATAAATGAGTACGAGGAATTGATAAGTATGGTACTCTTGAACAGCAAGCTTCATGTTTAGCAATTTAAATGGCAACAAAATGGTGCTAATATAAAATCACGGTTCATATGCAGGTCTTACAGAAAGTTGTTCAGGATGCTTTACTTGCATAGCAAATGTATTATCCATGATGGGAACAGTTGGGGTTCCTATTAAAACAATAGAGGCAAAGCTGGAATCAGTGCCAGAGATGGGGTATGATGCTAACTCAAGCACACCCCGAGGTGAAATTTGCTTGAGGGGTAACACATTGTTCTGTGGCTACTACAAGCGGCCAGACCTCATGGATGAAGTTCTTATTGATGGCTGGTTTCATACAGGTATGGCTTTAGCTAATAGTCATTGAGAAGTGTCCAATTAGTGCATTTGCATTGGCGAGATGTAATGCTTCAAACAAACTCTTATTGCTTTTGCCTAATTATAAATTTAAATTTTGTAGGTGATATTGGAGAATGGCAGCCCAACGGTGCAATGAAGATCATAGATAGAAAAAAGAACATTTTTAAACTGTCTCAAGGAGAATATGTCGCTGTGGAAGTTCTTGAAAATACATATATGCAATGTCCTCTCGTCACATCGGTACTCCAATGTTACTACTACTACTGTCTATTACTAAATTTAGATATTAGAGACAATCTCAAGTACCTTCACTAATACGAGATAACAATCTTCATGTTATAGATTTGGGTCTATGGAAACAGCTTTGAATCCTTTCTTGTGGGTGTTGTTGTTCCTGAAAAGAGCTCATTGGAGGAATGGGCGACAGCCAATGATGTGAGTGGTGAATTTGATCAGTTGTGCAAGCATCCAAAATCAAGGAAACACATCATGGAGGAGCTCAATAAAACTGGTCAAAAATATCAAGTATGCCAGTAATCTATTGAAATATTTTATTTCCAATTGAGTCTAATCTGATTAGCATTCAAATTTCTTAACTCAGCTTAAGGGATTTGAGATGTTGAAGGCAATTCACCTTGAGCCCAGACCATTTGACATGGAGAGAGATCTGATCACTCCAACGTTCAAGCTAAAACGACCCCAGCTGCTCAAACATTTCAAGGTAATAAGAGTCCAACTCATTCATCTTTTTTCCAAACTTATCCTTTTCCTGTATATTTTCTGCCTCGTCGTTGCACCCAACTGAATCCAAATAACCATTTTAGGAACGCATTGATGAACTTTACCAAGAAGCTAAAGAGAGGAAAGGATGAGGAAGCTATCAAACACATAATAACATCCAGTGAGAAGATGCGCATGCAACTCTGAACCTAAAATGCTTGTATATTTAATAATCAGTGTGCAAAACAATATTGGCTATTTTAATCTTTAGATGTAAGTACGAAAGAACAGGAAAGAGAAGCATCATCTCAGTGATCTTTGGCATGTATCGCCTTTTTAAGCTACTACAAGACATCCTTGGATGATTAAATCTGCCCTAGTTGACAGCGTGTATTTCTTTGTAGGTGTCATACATATTGATTGACATGAGAAGGGAACACAAAATAAGTTATGATTGAAAATGTTCATATACTAGCGTGTGTTATAGCACTAAGAAAATAAACCACCAAACAAACAGTGTCTGATTAGATTGATTAGAAACTGCGAACTGTTGCTGAACATTGAGCCTAACCATGTCAAATATTCATAATGTGCCTAAGTTTTGTAAATGCTTCCAGCATGCCTATACAAAATTCCGAAAGGAATCCAAAACAAGCTGTTCGACGACTTGTCGTAGCCTCGTCTCCCTCATCGCTCCACCATCCATCCATCGCTGTGATGCCAATTAGCTTATGCTTTGCTAAAAAGTCTCGATGGAATTGATGATTTTAATTAAGCCGACAAATGTTACTGTTGGTGGCGGGACGCGCCCCGGTTACGGTTGCGTTGCGGCCTCCTATTGGCGCCCCCGCTGTGCAGGCTACGGGTCCGCCGGCACGTTCATCGGCGCCCTCAGCAGCGCATCCGGGGGTTGCTCCGACACCCGCCACACCTTCACTGACTTATCCAGACTGCCACTGTACGCGATCCAGCTCCCGGCCGCGCCTCCGCCTCCGCCTCCGACCTCCTCTTCCTCGTCGTCGGCCACGATCGCCAGGCACTTTACTGGACCGGTGTGGCCGCTGAGCACCGAGAGGCAGCAGTGCACCCCGCCGTCCCGCCGCCACACGTAGATGTTCTTGTCGGCGGAGCCGCTAAGGAGGAGGTTCCCGGCTGCCACGAGGCAGAGCACCGCCATCTTGTGGCCGCTGAGCACTCCGCCGTGCGCCAGCTGCGCCTCCCCCTCCCAGAAGTTGACGAGCCCGTCGGAGGAGCCGCAGTAGACCAGGGGCGCCGCGGGGCTGACGGCGAGGGCAGTCACGGCGCACTCCTGCTTCAGTAGCGTCCGCACTGGCGAGTGCTTGGTGGTCTTCGCCAGAAGCTCCCGTCGCCATACCTTGACGGTGCCGTCGGCGGAGCCGGTGAAGACGAGCCCGCCGAAGGCAGCGACCACGGAGTTGACGGCGTCGTCGTGAGCGATGACGGACTCGAGGCATCGGGAGTCGGCGATGCGCCAGACCTTGAAGGTCTTGTCCCAGGAGCCGGAGTAGAGCAGGCCCTGCTTCTCGTCGAGGCTGAGGCAGGAGATGGCGTCGGAGTGGCGGATCCAGAGGGCGCTGCGGTGGCGCCGGACTTCGATGTAATTAGAAGGCTTAAGCGAGCTCCGGAGGACGTCCTTGAGGCGTGGTAGATTCCCGATCCTTTTGTGAACGGTCGGATTCTTAGGGGACACCCGCCAAACCCGGATCTTGCCGTCCTGGTGTCCAGTAAAGATGCGGTCAGCGGCGACGACGATGGACTTGACGAGGCCACTGCTGGACTTGAACCCGGCGAAGTCCTTCTGGTTCTTCCACACGCGGATGTTCTTGCTGTCGGAGCCGGTGTAGAGGACGTCGCCCACTGCGGCGAGGGAGTAGATGTGTCCCTCCTCGCGGACGAGGGAGGTGATGAGGCCATTGCGGGGGGTGGCTCCGGCGACGTCGAGGGGATTGTCCAACGCCGACTGGTGCCAGGGGGACATGACGAAAGGAGAGCTCTCGCCGCTCATGGCCATGGGGTAGTCTCCAGAGGAGCTGGCCGTGGTGGACGAGCTGCTGTGGCGCAGGAATTCCTCGTCGTCAGCCGACGGCCGCATCAGGGGATCGGAATACTGCATGTTGCCGTTTCTGCTGCGGCTGCTGCCTCCGTCCTCCCTCATCGATCGCTGTTCTGACGATTGCAGATGACCGATTCGAGGTAAATCGAGGAGGAGGTTGTCGGACGAGAGGTGGTGGCGAAGCGTGACGCTCTGGCTCCCGGCGAATGCGCGCGGCCGCATCTCAGCGATATCTCCTCCTCCGTCGGCTTCGTTTATGTAACCAGTGGCTCACTTTGTCAACTGAACCGGTTCGAGCTTCGGCCGGGTCCAATATTTTTCCGGACCCATTTAAACCGCGTGGGAACCGATGGTTCGGATCCAACTCGGAAACCACTGTCGATGAAAGGAGACATCCCCCAACTCCTAATTAATCAGCATGTTTAAGACAAATGGCGTTTTCTTGATTTCCCACCTTGTACCAACTCACATGCTTCTTATATTTGTCTGGGGCATCTGAATTGGTCGTCGTATGTATTTCTGATTTATCCTGATGGTCGATGGAAAACTTTCGTGGGATCGAATCGGCCATCCCTAATGATTGAATCCACGAGACTAGGATTTATTATTATTTTTTTTATATTTGTCTTCCATCAGTTACATTATTTTTTATAATTAATACGTATATTTAATTTCTATAATAAATTCGATATTAATATTATGTTTCAGTCTGAAAACAATACAGATAAATTAAATAAACAAAAAGCTAATTGCGTAGTTGAACTAATCACTAAATCTGCGCAAATCGATCCACGAGCAGGAAGACGGCGGCCTCAGAGAAGCCCCCGCCGCACGTGCTTCGTCTCTGCGACGACGTCGACTTGTCGTCCTTCTCCCTCGCCGGCGACGAAGCTAGCAACCTCGATCCCCTCGTCACTGCACTGCTGCTGTTACAGAATTCTGGAAATAAATTAATTAATTGCGTGTGACGCCGTTCCTTCTTCCTCCATTAGCTGGCCATGGCTGAGAGGCCTGGGCTATATATAACTATGATGAGGGATTGGCAACTTGGCTGCCAGTGGTCGTGCAATTGGTTTGGGGCAATCAGTGGGGTCGGTGCCCCAGAATTAGGGGCGCATCCTTCGCGTCCAGTTTTGTAGGGCACACAGAAAAAAGAAGACAAAACAGAGGGGAGAATCAAGAAGAAGCAAGAGGCAGTGGGCGCGTGCATGCTTGGTGGGGAGATGAATTATAGAGGGAGAAGGGATAAGAGAGCAGTTTCCGGTTTCTTCCTCTTCCTCTCTGCGTGTGGAGTCCAGCAAAAATGCAACTAGTTATTTTTTGTTTGATAAAAAATTAGAAGAGCGTAAAAAAAAAAAGTTATTAATTTTTATTTATTATCAAAATGATAATATGTCTGGCCTCGCTATATTTTTATTTTTAAAATATTTTTATTTTCAATATTATATTACAACCGTTATAAATCATAAATGCTATAATTTATTTTCTGATTAATATTCATCATTATTATTTTCTAATAATTATTAAACTATAACTGTTATATAATTATAACAATATTTTTTTTATCAATATCAATTATAAATAATAATAATTACTAGATAATTTATTTTTATCATCATTAATCAATATTATGTCGAAAATTAGAATATTTTTAAAATAAAAAATAAATTGATCAGGTGGAATAGGATATTGCTTTCATAAGAAATGATAAAAATTGTACACTTTAATTAAAAAGAGCCCCTTTTAATTTTATCCATTAAAAAAAAGTATAATAAAAGGGAAACTTTATTTTAGCTTTTTGACTCCGCATCTTATCATGCAAAAGGCTTCATCGCAAATGGCATAAAAAATTTAAAATATATATATATATATATATATATATATATATATATATATATATATATATATATATATATATATATATATATTTATTTATTTAAAAATTAAAATGAGTTGTTCCCATGTATAATCAAAGCTGCTAACAAAACAAAGCTAAAACCGAGAAGCTCAAATCTGATTTTATTTTATATTTTAAAATCAGAATGAGTTAGTTAGATCCAATATTCTGAATTAAAAAACAAGGTCAAATTTTAATTCCTCAAACTCAAATAGCTATTATTTTCTCAACAATAATGATAAGATCAAAATTACAAAACCAATCTAATTTAAATAAGAATATTAGAAATATATATAACTAATTATCTCAATGAATTTAATCATATTAATGTGCGTCTCTGAATATATGTAATTATAATATAAATTGTATATAAATATTAATAATTACATAAATAGATGTTTGATTAGTACATGAATTAATCGTTCTCGTGCCAAAAAGATCAACGGCAAAGGAGGCCCAGTACAAGGACATGTACAGAGTTGGACAGCTTTCAATTCGTATACATACGAGAATAGATCTCCTCGCTCGCCCTCGAACAGAGATGTGATAAATTCGGAACGAATTGAAATAAAATATTATTAAAAAATAAGTTGATTCGAATTTGTATTTAATTTGAAATTTAATATTTGAATCTGTATAACTCGAAAACCCAAATAACACAGAATTTTTTTTATTATTTTTTCTGATAATTATTTATTTTTATTTTAATATTTTATTATTATAATATTAATATTATATAAAATATCTTAATTTTTAATATAAAATTTTATTTAACTTTAAAAAAATCTCTTAAACTTTAAATTGAGTCCACTCAATATGATCCGAACTCGATCCATTTAATCCAATCCAAAACTCTCAACCTACCCGATTCGAATCAGAAAACTCTCAATCATAATTTGATTTTTGTTTGATTGGGTCAGTTTGAATCCAATTTTTAGCACTCCTACCTACCCTCGAACAGAGATGGATTTTTATGAATATTTTCTTGATTTAACTTAGTGAATGATAGAAAATTTTTGTAGAACTAAACCGATTTAATCAATTCTCAAAATTAAATATCTAATACTAATTAAAAATAAATTAAAAAAATGATCTCCTCTCGTCCTATGATATAAAAATGAAATATTTTTATAATTAATCAGATATTGAATCGATTCTTAAATACAACATATTTAGATTGATTTCCTTCGGCACAAAGATAATTCTAGAATGTTACTGTTAAATGATGTTATTCGTGCTTTTGATTTATTCTAAACGATAAAAAAACCATGGGACTAAATCTTCAGAATTAATTAAGTCGATTTTTTTTTTAAAAAAAATGATGTCCTCTCAAGTCTCATGGCCTGAAGCGGCGGAGGAGAATGGAGACGGCGGCGTGCTCCGAGATAGCTCCTCCGGTTCTGCGGGCTGCAGGGAAACCGCATCCACCTCCGCCATCGCAGTCCTTCTCCCGCACCGCCGCCAGCTCCGCCGCCAACAACCTCGACGTATCGAAATAAAAACCATATATACTTCTGTAGGACAGTACTGTCAAATACGATGAAGGGCAGGAAAATACTTCGACATCAATAATTGATAGGAAGTTGGAGCTTATCCATTCCGAAGGCAGGGAGGGGACATCTGTGGATGGGTATGATACACTGAAAAGACACACTGTTTGTGGATGAGACGTCCACATATCAGTAATTGCAAGTAGTACAAGTATGAATAAGATTTCAAGTTTTATTATTATTATTATTTTGCTAACTGGAGCTCATTATCATTCATCCAATCGATTGCTAAATGTCAACCAACCAAATCTTAGGGACCACCCGAAGGCCTTCGTTGTTGACCTCTTTTTTCATGAAAAAGCATGTCGAGTTCAACACTACCTTCCAAACTTTATGATAATGCTGGAAGAAAAATGGAGCTCATGCAAAAGTTTTCCACACAAGGCCTTTCGAGGCTTTCTTCCAGCTTTCTGCACAAGTAATTAAACAAGCACACAGCAATATCAATAATTTTTTGTAGGTTTGGTGAACACTGATATATATGTATCAGGCAAGAATTTTAGATAGATATTTCCGATTAATTTGTCGTTAGAACAAACACTGATACGTCAGCATGTCGTTAGATTTTCGACAAGAGTTGAGGAATTGTCGTCATCAGTCGGATACGCATCGAGAACGGCTCATTGAATTACTGCTCAGTACAGGGAAGAAGAACAAGTCAACAGTAAGAAGGAGATGGGCTGGGAACGAACTGGGAGAGTGATGTCACATGGGCCTACCACGGGCCCAAGGCAGCCCACGCTCAGCGCAGCCATGCTCAAATGGAATATATCTTGAAAATCAAGGCACGACGACGATAACTAAATCTTATTTGAATTATTAAAATTATTTTAAAAAATGTTTTATTATTGTAATAGAATGTTTGATTTTAAAAGAATATGCATATGAACACATGCCCAACAGATTCAAACAGGGATACGGGACGGAGCAAGGAGAGCTGTGGGCCTCCATGCAAATAGAATATCCGTTTCAATATTAAAGAATAGTGAAGATAGACGATCGATATATTACTATAAGCATTTTAAAAAATACTCATGATCGGTATTAGGAGTGTAAAGTAGTTGAATTAAATTGAATAATATAAAAATATTATATTTGAATTATATATATATTCAAAAATATCAATAATTTTGATCCGAATTTGATTAGAAATATGATTCAAGTTCGATTCAAATTATTCGAACTTTAATTCAAACAAAAGTAAATTTTAATTTAAAATGATTTAAATTATTTGAGTTCGCTTTGAATTATTGCTTTAAATAATCGAACACAATATTATAGATTCAAATTCGACTGAAAAAATTATTGAATATGTTTGAGTTCAGATCGAATTCGATAATTTCTAATACAAATTAAATATTATTCAAATTAGTTCAAAAAAAAACTTGATTTTTCGTTTGCATCCTTAGTCGGCATCAAGCGAAACCTGTATGTCCGGCGGTAGCAGCAAAATTTTTTAAATTAACAAATCGTAATAAATTTATTAAACAGTGTAGTTAAATAACTGGGATGACACGGCATCTAGTCAGCAATTTGACTATACCAAATACCACGTGGCAACGCATTAAATCTTATTATTAATAAATAATAATAATAATTGCCGACTGTTCGTTGACCATCGCCCTTCTCCCTGTCCTCGACGCCGCCGGCGACGACGTTGATGCAGAGGTTTGCAGCACCACCTCTTTGCTTGGGTGCTGCTTGTCTCCTTTAAATCTCTCCTCTTTCATCCATCAAGATCTTACTCTCTGCCTCTGCTCTGCTACCGATCTATCGTTCTACCATGGGGATCCATCCGTTGGCGAGTTTACAGTAGGGGAAAAAGATATACTCAGGGCACAATTGGTATCGCAGAATCAACTCATCAGGCACATCTCCGGCGGCTTTTTAGTTTGTAGTCTCCCATGAACGGATCTTATCCGAGCATGGTTTGATGATCTTCTGTGCGAGAGAGGAAGGGCGTAGTGCTCTAGTGTCTCAGCAGTCCGTTTGGCTCCGCGACAGGCTCCGCCAGAATCCGGCGCTACGAAACTTGCTCAGCATTTCCTTCTCCAGCTCTGCCATATCCTGGCTCTGGGAGATCACCGGCCAAGTCGTCCCCTCGCTGGAAAGGCCTCTATCATGCAGTCTTAGAAAGTCGTCGTCTTCGCGAAAGGCGACGTCTTTGGGCTTCCAACCCCTGAGTTTGGCCCTGCGCTGCTTCCTCCGCCGCAGTAGCTCCGCCGGAAGCTTCAGCGCGACGACGAAGAGGTTCAGCAGGCCGCAGGGGCAGCAGCAGAAGAGCGCGATGCACCCCGCCGTCATAGCGCCTGCGGCTTCCTCGAGTGCGGCGCGCCGCGTCGCTGGATCCTTGGCGACACCAGGGCGCCGGCGGCGATCGTCGGAAGGTAAGCCTCGTTTCGCTGGCGATGCAAAAGGGGAAGGGGCCCTCCCTCTCCGGCGAACCCGCTTCCGCACCATCGCGCCTTTCTAGCAAGTCAATTCGCGATGGAAGACGTGCGATCGCCAAGAAGGATCAGTAAAAGATCAAAACTTTATGGAGCTTGATTCCAATCCGACAGCGATCTCTCGACGAAGGCGCGAGGAAAGGAACGATCAAGGGAAGACGAAGTAGCAGAGGGCGAAATGCGTCATTTAATAACTGCAATGAATTCAAGTAGTGACGGAGACGCCTGCGAGACACAGCGCGGATTACGTAGTCGAGACAATTGCTCATCGACCTGGAACGTTCTTCGGCAGAGTCGGATGTATTTGACTCTTCAAACCAATTTAAATAATTTTACTTCAGGAGGCGAGCTGCGTGACGTCGCCGGAATTGGGTGCATGCATTCACATCGAGAGAAACAAGGAAGAGGACAAAATATGCATTTAAAGTAATGATCAAGCAAGAAGCAAGGCCGATAACAATTCTGTTAATCTCTAGTGAATCCGACCGAAGCTCTCTACGACGCCGGTCTTGGTTTTGTGGTCAAGCCAAAACCAAACGGGAACAGAGGATCGTAGTTCTTGTCGCCTACGTTCAAGGGCAGTTGGTCCACGGTCCTGAACCAAGTCCGAGGAAGTTTTCCGGTGAAGCCAAAGTCGCCGAAGAGAACGTCGGCGACGCCTTGGCCTTCTGATCCCGGCAGCCAGGCAGCCACGAGTGCGTCCATCACCGGAACGTAGGGTTGGATGACGACAGGCCTGCCGGAGACGATGACCACCACGCACTTCGCCACGCTGCACACGTTCTGGATTGTGCTCGGCCCCGGCTCCGCAATGGTGAGGTTGAGGCTGTCGCCGGCGGTCTCAGCGTAGGGCGGCTCCCCGACGACTACAATGGCGTAGGAGAAGTTGTTGCTCTGCACGAATCCAACGTCGGGGTCCTTGGAGAAGACGATGTTGGTTGCTGGGTCCACTGTGGATCTAATGGCTTCCAGGATTGTGGTGCCTGCAAAGAATGGAATGACTCGATTTCCCTATTTCTGTTCCAATCTGCAATGATACAGGAGCGCATGGGCGTTTAGACTTACCACCAGTGATTCTTCCGCTGCCTCCTTGCCACTCGATCGTCCAGCCACCACACTGGTAACCCAGGTTATCAGCATGACTTCCAGCAACAAGGATTTTGTCAGCTTTCTTTGGCAGGGGGAGTAATTGTTCCCTTACAGATTTTCCATTCTTCAAGAGCACGAGTGATTTCCTAACAGCCTCCCTCGCCAGCTCCCTGTGCTCCTGTATCATTCAGTGTTATTAGGAGAATATATATACCTTTCTACCTCCATAATTAGAAGCAGATAAGAAATCTTACCTTGTTGCCGACCTGATCGACAAAGCTTAAATCAGGCAGAGGGTTTTCAAAAAGACCCATGACAAATTTTACCCTCAAGATCCTCTTCACAGCATCATTAATCCGGCTAATGGGGATGATCTTGTCATTAACTAGAGTTGTTAGGGTGCTTGTGAACCCAGTATAATCGTTAGGTACCATGACCTGGGAAGTTGGAATCAATAAAAATGTATTACAGGTATTCAAAGAGGTTACAAGTTCAGTATCAAAGATTAGAAGAGTCAAAAATCATCTTCTTACCATGTCGATACCGGCCATGATCGACATTTGAACAGAATAGGTGTAATTTGCATTTGGAGGACTGGTGATTCGATCAATGCCTTGCCAGTCTGAGATTACGAATCCCTGATGATAATTTCAGCATTGTAAGTAAACAGAAGAAAAACAAAACTCCTTTTAGCAATTGTTGCTGTTCTTATTATATATACCTGAAAACCTAATTTTCTCTTGAGGAAGTTTGTTACGAGGTGCCTGTTGGCGTGCATTTTAACTCCGTTCCAACTTGAATAAGAAACCATGACCGTGGACACGCCCTTCGCGATTGCATCATAATAAGCAGGCATATGGATTCCGAGAAGTCCAGCAAGATCAATGATAGTATTATTCTCATTAATGCCTTTTTGCGTCCCACCATCACCAACGAAGTGCTTGGCACAAGCTGCTACATTGCTCCTGATACAAGTAGTACACAAAGCTCGTATTAGAAGACTTGGAGTTATATGAGTCCGTAAAATTCTACACAGTCGAAAATACATTGGTTAAACTTTGAATCCTTACTTTCCAGAAACGTAAGGATAGTCTTTGGTGTAGTTTGCTGGGAGGTCACCCTGTAAACCAGGGATGATTTCTGTCATTGTTTGCACAACACGGTGGTCCTCGCTATAGCTCTCATAGCACCTTCCCCATCTTGGATCTCTACAGACCTGAATTAGGAATGCCCAAGAAAAAATAAGAACAGCAGATTGTTGCACTTGTAATCCAACTATGATAACAGCCGTAAAGGCCAGTTTTGCTGTTGAATTATTCACAAAAAACTCTTATGGCCTCCAGAGATGAAAGTAAATAGTCATATGCTACTGGCTTGCTTACCGCAATGCAAGGTGCAAAGACGTAGGGAATGCCTGTTGCTCTGACTTCAAGAGCAGTTGCCGCTCCAATTCTTTTTACAAGATCAGGATCCCTGTAACAAAGGGTAAGTTGATGTCAAGCTCAGAGAAACAAAGATTCGAATTGCTTGTTTGTTTTGCCATTTTGGCACCTTTTGCAGAAATATATTGCACAAATCATTTCAAGTGTATACTTGCCTTGTAGCTCCGAGACCAACATTGTGAGGAAATATAGTTGCATTATAAACGTTGTTGTGGCCATGAACAGCATCAATCCCATAAATCATGGGAATTCCCAAGCGTGTTGATAGGCAAGCGCCCTGAAATTGATTTATCATGTTCACCCAGTCCCTAGCAGACGCTTGAGGAGCAGGAACACTACCCCCACCACTAAGAATGCTACCTATAAGATGTGTGCAATTCATTTAGGGTCGTTTTTATTCAGTTAAGCCAAAAAAATGTTAATACTCACCTATAAAGTAGTCCTTCAAGACTTGTTCTGTTGCGGTATTTCGCTCGATTTGTGTCATTTGACCAATCTTTTCTGCAAGGGTCATGCGGTTTAGTAGATCCTTAACTCGGACTTCCACAGGCTGGTTGGGGTCTCTGTATTTCGTATACGCTGCTTGGGTAGTTGATAACCAGCACAACAGGAACAAGATTGGAAGCATTGCTGCTCGTCGAGTTGCCATCACCAGACTAATCAATGGACCTTCTTCTCAGAACCTGCCAACAAAACCACACCACCAGTGGATTTTAGTTATATCGATAGCCTGGACATCAATTTATTACAATATGAAAGCTTCAAAAGAAAGGTCGACAAGAATGATAACCAGGAAAAAAGATATGCACTACTTCGCAATGGTCGGGATAGGCAGATAACCAAACCAGGAAAAGAATAGATAAAATAAGCAACCAAGAATGATAAATTATTCAGAAAGATTTCATCTTTTTACAAAATTCTCGATTGGTTGAGAAAGCACACATTCCAAATTCTTTCCTTGCAAAAGGGATATCATTATTTGTCCGCAAGCCAATACTGTTGCCTTAAGTTGAAGGGAGAAATTCTCAATGAACTATCACAAAACGCACAATTTCTGATACAAAGTTGTCCAAAGGTTTAAGAAAGCATAAAAAAATCTAGTCTTTCGTTTTGCAAAAGAATCTACTTCGACAAACCCTAACGCAGAGTGGCATGGAACGCAAGGCCAAGAAAGGTAGAAAAACTCACGGCGGAGCAGAGGAATGCGGAGGCTTGTGCTGGAAGCGTCTTCTCTCCTCCGGCAGCGGAAGCGAACGGCGTATAAATAGGAGCGAGAAGGGCGAGATTATAACGTTAAACTGGGACGATCTGTTTGAACAAGCGGAGGCATCGAGATTCGGAGGAGGAAGTCGTGATGGTCGTGGGCTGGCGGGACGTGGGCCTCGAGGGAGGTTTGAATCGTCGGCTGTAGATCCGACGGCTGTAGATCGTTTGGCACCTGGAGTCGGCTGTAGATCCGACGGCCGTCGTCGTGCGGTGGATAAAGAAAGTGGGGAGACAGGCGACGCAGCGACGTCAGGAAATATAGCCGTTACGAGGGAAGTAGCTGGCGTGCGGCACTTTATGCACGATGCCCACGCCGAACGCGCTTGCGCCGTCATCGTCGCCATGTGCCTTGCGGCTAATTAGCACGGAACAGTTTCGTGTCTTCTTCAACTTTTGCAGACGTCAGACAGATCTCCAGATCTTCAATGCTGGATCTCTGTGTGCGTAGCAAGATTGTGGAGAACTCCTGTTTAAAGGAGTTACTAGAGTTCTAAATAATTCTTTTAAAAAAATTTTTAATATATCATATCAATATTACGTCAAAAATATAAAAATTTATTATTCCTTAATTAAAAATTTTTTCAACGAACCTGAAATCTCATCATTAATTAATTAATTACTGAACTATTGCCTTTAAAATAACAATCTCAAATCTTGTTCATCTTTTTTATTTAACAAACTTCTTCAAAAATCTTATATTGAAAATGCAATCAATGTCACGTCTAAAATATAAAAACATAGTATTTTTTTTCACAGTAAAAAAAATCTCTCTACAAACTTCAAAATTACTATTGCTCTTTAAATTAAAAATCTCATACCTCACATCCATACTGATTCAAAAATTTTTGTTCAATTTTTTGATTTCATAATTCTCTTTAAAAACCTTGCATTAGAGATGCAGCAGTGAAATTTCAAAATTATGTTTTCTCTTTAAATAAAAAATAATAAATAAATATGATTTGATAATTTAGGACCCATCAAAAAAATTTATTGAGAGGTTTTCTTTTATAGTGGAGAGTAGTAAGTTTTTAAGGCATCTCTAATGATTAGAGTCCTAAATGAGTTTTGTTATAGTTCTCAATATACCCTATCAAATACAAATTTCACAGGGTTAATTTCAAAGAAAAAAATAATTTTGAAATTTACTACTTACTATTAAATTAAAAACCTCAAACCTCATCTCCACGATGATTAAAATTTTTAATTTGACAAAACAATTTTATATTGGAGATACTCAAATCTCATCTCCATGATGTATAGTTGAGTTGGTTACGACCGTGTCCCACATATGATCGTGGGATCGATCGTGTGGGACCGTTCATTGATACGGTATTGACGTAGCATATCGGGGACCAGGAAAAAACGCATTTAGAGCTGACGATTGGAGATGCCCTAACTTGATCAAGTCATCCACGCCAGCTTGAAGAGTGTCTGTATATTTGACAGACTAGCCACAACCTTTATGGACAGTAAAAAGCTTTCAGCGATCGATATATCGTTAGTCACTACTTGTTAGTGTACACTGGACATAATACAAAATTTTCAAAAACGATGTTGCATTGAACATTTTTTGAACAAAATCCAGAAGAAATGCTTTGAAAATGATTAAGATCTAAAATTTTATAGTATATTCAGCGGGCAGTTCATTAATTTTCCTACTTCTGCGACTGAACATTGTAAGGTTAGGCAATCAGAAACTGTTCGATAAGAAATTCATTTCATCTTTCCAGCTTTATGTTGTTTTTCTTCTTCTTCTTCTTCTTCTTCTTTTCCATCGTTGACGTTAACCAAATAGCAAACGATTTGGGGATATCCAGATTGTCATCTTCTCATCACTACGCGATTTGGATTGCACTGTGGAAATCCATATCGTTCAGATTTATCTTTTCTTCCCTTTGCAATTCATCATCAAGGTCCAAGGAGGACAAAAGCAGATTTCACCCGGCGTTGGCTCTTCGCGGAGATTGCAGGGTCGAGCTTCGTCCCCTCGGCCAGTGCAACTGCAAGCTCGAGCTTTTGTTGTTCAATCAGTTCGTTGTTCCAGTTTTTGGACGATCACTGAGCTTTTTATGGCATGCCATGGATTAATAAGTTAGTTGCTCGACAGCTTCTCCGGCGAGACCGTTGACGCCGCCATCAGGTGTTGGAACAAGGGCTGCAGGCTCGGAGTCGTCGGATGGGCCGTGCTCAGCATGGGCCACCTTCATGTCCTTGCCGAGCCCAATTCGAGTTATGTAGGTCATCGTCCGCATAAAGCTGTTGGCTTGTTGCTCGCGGCGAGGAATCAACGATTCATTGGAGACATTTCGCCGGCGAAGATGGCGGCGAGCATCCTTGAACCACTGGAGATCTGCTTCTCCGATCTTCAACTCATGTCTTCGCATCCTCCTCGACTCTCTCCGGCGGAGCTATCGCGGATCGAATCCCTCACTGCTGCAGTCATGCAAGCCCTAGGGCCCTCTGGGCCCGGCCTTCTCGTCATCAACGGCGTGCCCAGAGCTCCTGGTCTCCGCAGAGACCTTCTTCCCCTCGCCCGAAAGATCGCCCTCCTCGGCCGCAAGGACCGCGCTCGTGTCCTCCAGGTACATCGCTTTATCAGCAGCCCATTGCTTTGTTCTCCATGGCTGGTCGTTTTAGAGCCCTTGAATTCTTAAACAAAATTTCGGCCAAGAATTTATCGGCCATGTTTGAGATGCTAATACTTCTCTCCAACAATGCTCTGGGCATGCTTCAAGGTTGCTCATGATGCTCCAGTGATGCTAATCTCTTGTGACCATTGTTACTAAATATGTACAGGAGCATGGCTTGGGCAGTGATGTTCCCTTAAAGAATCCTGATAGGAATGTCTCATCCTTCGCCTTGCAGTTGAGGTTTTCACAAAATCTAACTTCTCAATTATCATCAACTACTCTGAAAAGTGCTGGATATCCTGTTGATGATCGTTTTGATAAGATTGATTATATGGAGTTTAAGAACCTTGGAACCGCTTTCAAAGAACTTGGTCTTTGCATGATGGAACTTGGTATTCAACTGGCAGAAGTTTGTGATAGAGCCATTGGTTACAAAGAGTTGAAACAAAGCATCATTGATGGCAGTGCAAAAGGGCGCCTCATTCATTATCATTCTGCCATAGATAACATCATTCTCAAAGAAACAAACAGAAGGAAAAAAGAGTTTAAAAGCAAAGCTCAACAAGCTGAGAATGGTCTTTTTCCTTCAAACAGATGTACGATGAAAAGACATCCTAAAGAAAGGATTAGCAAGTCTATATCGAATCTGTGGCAGCAATGGCACTATGATTATGGAATTTTCACGGTTCTAACATCACCATTGTTTATGGTTTCCTGTCAGGCAGAAGATTGCAATCATATTTCATGCTGTCAGCAGTCTTCTTCACCAGATGCACATGCATATCTCCAGTTGTTTGATATAAAGAAGAATATAATCTATTTTGTGAAATCCCCACCTGAGAGTTTCATCATTCAGGTAGGGGAAGCAGCTGATATATTAACTAGAGGTAAGCTTTGTTCCACACTTCACTCTGTCAGTAGGCCTACTGACATTGAGAACTTGAGCAGGGAGACTTTTGTTGTGTTCCTGCAGCCAACTTGGGACAAAGTTTTGCCTTATTCTGAATATCCTTGCCTAGACGAAACCGGCAATCAGGTAGAGAGACTTGCAAGAAATGTCAGCTCTGTAACTAAGGAAGAAAATGCTCCTACAAGGCCTACCATCAGTGATTCCGAGGATGTACCAGAATTGATGCGAGAGATACTAGAGAAGATACCACCTCTATCTATTAGATATAAGAAAGAAATGACCTTTGCAGAGTTTTCCCGTGAGACTACAAAGCAATACTATAGCAGCAGCGGCACCCAGTCAACAAGAGAGTAACATTTTGTGCAGCCCTTGTTTACTTGCTGGTTTACTTTTAGCTCAAAGCTTTTTATCTTATTGTTCAGCAATAACATTTTTGATATTAGGTTAGAAATCCTGAAAGATTCAGCAATATCTGACCTATTTCTCTATTAAAAATCATGAACATTTCTCCCTCTGCAATCCACACTACGATTTCAAATATATGACCTATTTCTCTTTATTCAGTTCTAAGTCTTTGCGCATGCTAATTTTCAGTATCCTTTAACACATTTTATCTATTTATGTTTGTTTTAGGCACCATCAACTACTCATGTGCCAATACTTCTGCAAGTCAAATGGCATCTACCATGCCGAGTCTAACAAATATCTCTTTGTATAATCGCAAGTATTATACAAATGTCCCACAATGATATCATATCGCATAACCTTGTTCTTTGATGCTTACTTCTTTGCATACTCTTGCATGCAAACATCTAGTTTCAATTATTCTCAACCAAAGCAACTACCCTTGATACAGGAGCTGCAAGATGATTTTATGATCATAATTATCGTTATCCTCTACATCACAAAGTGAATGCCAACATAACTAATGAACATGTAGGTTCTCTTGGAGCTCAAACTACCATGATTGTATCTTATGGCTCCAATCACATAAAGATCCTTTTAATACATTTTGTTTTAAGAGTTGATGTAGATGAAGAGTATAACAACAAACATTTTCTTTGATGGGTGGTATCTGTTTCTCTTATGGACTAGTATGATTGCAATAAAAAGATCAAAAAATATATATATGCCTTATGGTGATTTGCCACAGGCTTTAAAGTTCATAGAAAGGCAAATGCTAAGAATTCTTTGAAGTTGAGCTCAAACCACCAATTCGTATAGTGGAAACTCCACAAGCAGTCGATTCAAGAATGACAAAACAAAATGGAATGCAGAACGATTTGTAATGCTACTTTGTCTGACTTTGAAATAAAAACGATAGCAGAACCTTAAATTAACCACCATGGATCTAACGCTACAGCCACCTCCATTAATCGAACAAACTGAAGCCCATATCCTGCAATAAGAAAAACATACAATGAGAAACGAGCAATTAAAAAAGCGACGATAAAATCAGATAATTTTTTTTTTAAAAAAAAACTGTTTTGGCTAATCTAAATTATCCAGAGGGTTTGTTTGGCGAAGAGAATCGAGAAGAAAAAAACATAAATTTATGTCGGAAACGCAAATTTGGAGGAGGGAGGACAGGGAGTTTCACCTCGTCGGATTCCTCTTTCTCCTCCACCTTCTCCTCCTTCTTTGGCTCCTCTGCGGCTGGGGCGCCGCCCGCGCCGCCGCTACCTGGGGCGGCGACCGCGATGGCAGCCACAGCGCCGCCGGAGGGCACGGAAGCGAACTTCTCCCGGCCGGCAGCGATGAGCTCCGTTATGTCCTTGCCCTTGACTTCCGCGAGGAAGTGGTTGATCCTCTTATCCTCTGCCTCCGCTCCCACTACAAGCAAGAAACAAGGATCACCGAAATGAAACCGAGACAAATATGAGAAGGGAAGAGAGTTCGACCTGATTCAAGGATGGATCTGATATCATCGGCGGAGGGGTTGGGGCTGCCGCCGATGACGGCGAGGAGATAAGCAGCCACAACTTTCATCTTCGCTTCGAGATTCGCAGAAGACGATGCCGCTGTTGCAAGGTCTCGGTGATGAGTGCGTAGAATGAAGCGGGTCGGCGTACTTCAATTTCAAAACCCTAGGGTTGGGTCCATTGTGACGGCGGAGAGATGTAGCTAAAACGTGTTCCAATCTAATGATTGAAATTATTTTTAAAAATATGGTATAAATCAGACGTCAATTTTTTATTAATCATCAAAAATGACACCTTTTTAAATTATTATTATCGTAAATTATACTATGTGGATTTTTAATTATAGTACTCCAATAAACTTTTTAGGGTCGTGATGTAATCGATTATTTTTAAAAATACTTAATTTCGTCATTAGAAAGTTGATATTTGGATGAATCAATTTTTAATTATAATACATTAATAAATTAATTTTATGTATAATTCATTATTATAATTAACTTAGTTAAAATAAACTTTAACATATGTTTACAAAGTCCATTGTTCTTGAGGCTACGATGAAACCCCATTGACTATCTGTGAGGAAATGATTGAAAAACGGTGCAGCGGAAATTTCTCGATCCCCACGAGAGTAAATCGGTCATTTGAGGAAAATTCGTAAATACATTATAGTTGGAGATCGAATCGGGATGCCTGAGTGACAACTTAAATGTCCTATTGGTACCATTGTCCCGGGGATGATAAACGATTGACTTAAGAAGTTTAGGTTAGTGGACTGTCCATTATAAATGTTTTCTAATTTATCATGTTGATGGATAAAAAATTTCCATGAAATCAGATCGAAGACACTAAATATCCAATGTGAACAATAAATATAAAATAAAATTATTCATATGGATCAATATCCAATATCTAGAAAGGAAGCCCAACACCGTCCACTCTGTGGTTAGAGGGCCACCCGCCTCTCCCTCCGCCGGAAGTCCCACTTGTCAATCGCCGGAGTCAGTTATGTTGCTACGAACACAGTGCTTCCCTCCTTAATTAGATAGATACCTTAATGTTCGATCATTGTGGACCTTTGTTTGGTCGGTATAAATTCCTGTAATTTAGAAGCGCCCGATCCAATTATAGAATCGAGAAGGAATTGCTACCAAGAAAGATTTGTGAAGGAACTGCGACGGACAGAATTAGTTCGGGCTTTTGCTTTATCAATTCCAAGATCATTCATCTCCCCTCCGTTCAATATTCCATTCCTATCGTTTCTCATGACGTTACTTGTGACGATCGAGAGGGCCGCATTGGCGTCGTGGCTGCTGCTGTTGTTCGCGGTATGGGCGTTCGCGGAGGCGCTCAACGTCCTGTGGTGGCGGCCGCGGCGAATGGAGCGAGCGCTCCGGGCGCAGGGGCTCACCGGCACCGCCTACCGCTTCCTGTACGGCGACCTCAAGGAGATGAGACGCTTCCTGAGGGAAGCGGTGTCGAAGCCCATGCCTCTCTCTCACGACATTGCCCTTCGCGTCGCTCCTTTCACCACCCATAAAATTAGGGAGTTCGGTGAGCGCCCTCCTCCCAAGTCAGCAAAACCTTCATCTCCATTAATGGAGGTAATTTTCTTTTGTGTAGGTGGAACATCCTTTACTTGGTTAGGGGCCGTTCCCCGAGTGGCTCTGTTGGAGCCAGAGCTGGTGAAGGAAGTCTTCGTCAAGAAGTTTGATCAAGTGGAACGACCACGCTTGAGCGTCTACCAACGATACTTCGTCACAGGCATTTTCAGCTATGGAGGCGAGAAATGGTCCAAGCACAGGAAGATGTTAAACCCTGCTTTCCACTTGGAGAAGTTGAAGGTAATTAATCCTTCTCCATATCTTCGACACAATGCTCCACAGTCTCGAACATGCTTTTGTTGTCTCGCAGCAAATGTTGCCGGTGTTCTGTAGCTGTTGCACGGAAATGGTTGAGAAATGGGAGGGGATGGTTGGCCCAGAAGGGTCTTTCGAAGTGGATGTTTGGCCAGAGTTGCAAGACTTCACTGCAGATGTTATTTCTCGAACTGCATTCGGTAGCAACTACAAAGAAGGAAGAAAGATTTTCCAACTACAAACTGAGCAAACTGAGCTGATACTTCTAGCTTTGCAGTCTGTATATATCCCAGGTTTCAGGTGAATTAATTCTGTTCCTTGTCCATCCATATCTACGTTGAAGAAAGACCATTTCATCTACTCTTCGATGCAATTCTGTCATGTAGATTCTTGCCTACCCCGAAGAATAACAGAAGGAAAGCAATTCATAGGGAAGCCCGATCAATTCTAATAGGTATAATAAGGAAGAGGGAGGAGGCCATGAAGAAGGGCGAACCAACAAAACAGGATCTCTTGGGCTTGATGCTGGAGTCCAGCTTCCAACACGCCCAAGAAACTGGCGAAAAGAATGCAGGGATGAGTTACGAGGACGTGATCGAGGAATGCAAGCTCTTTTACTTCGCCGGACAAGAAACAACATCCATCTTACTGACCACCACGATGATCGTCTTATGCATGCATCCCGACTGGCAAGAAAAAGCCAGAGAAGAAGTTGTGCAACTCTTTGGAAAAGACAAACCTGAATACAATGAACTGAGCCGTTTGAAGATTGTAAGTATCTAATTACATTTCTTCAGGATAGTGGATACAGATCGAACAGATGCAACAGTTAACACTAAATTCTCGTTACAGATGACAATGATACTGTATGAGGTTATGAGGCTATACCCACCGGTTCCTCTGCTTGAAAGAAAAACTTTTAAGCCAGTACAGATAGGAAGCCTGTTGATTCCGTCAGGGGCAGTGCTCGTCCTGCCGACAGTGCTGATCCACCGAGATCCAAGTAACTGGGGCGATGACGCGGATGAGTTCAATCCGATGCGATTCTCAGAAGGGGTTTCCAAGGCATTGAAAGAACAGTATGGATTCTTCCCCTTTGGCGGGGGTCCTCGCGTCTGTATCGGTCAGAATTTCGCAATGCTTGAAGCTAAGATGGCGCTTAGTGTGATTCTACAGAGGTTTTCTTTTGAATTTTCAGCGTCCTACGCCCATGCTCCCACCTCCCGTTTCACCCTTCAACCTCAACATGGCGCTCCGTTGAAGCTTCACAGGCTCTGAATAACCTAGTCCTCCTTTTATGAACAAAACTTGCTCACACAGACTTGTGTATGTGAGGTTATGTAATTAGAGTGATAGGTTATGATCATAATGCATGATCTCCAATTTCCTTCTCAGTATTGTAGTAGTTTTCTTGAACAACAAGAAGAAAAAGTATGCATTTTAGACGTAAATTAAACAATGGATTGCACCATCTTCTGAAAAAATTGCATTTCTGGAAATTGGAAACATATGTGTTCAGTTGATTCTTGTAATTTTCGAATACTGTTGCTATTTGATGAGCATCAGAAAGGGGGAATCGAGGTGGAAGGTAAAGTAGCGATCGAGCTAAGAATTATTACTCTGTCATGTTCTCTCTAAACTCTGTTCTTGCATCAACGCCCTCCTCCTCTTGTCCTATCGAATCCATGGAGCATGCACGCCAACGCCCGCATTGCGTTCACTTGCTCCTGCAGCGCCTGGACGTAGTCGGCCGTCTCCTCGAACAGCTTCTCCACGCCGAGGTCCTCGCCGCCGGGGACAAGCCGCTGCAGTGTCCTCACTCGAGCCTCCACCAGCTCCTCCTCTGGCTCTTCCACCTCCAACGACGACGCGGCCGCCTCGCACGTCGTCGACGTCGTCTCCTCTTTGCTGACCAGAAGGCGGCGGCGGAGGAGCGCGCGGCTCCAGTGGCGGCCGCGAGAGGAGCGAGCGAGTCCGATCTCGGCCGCCATCTTGATCCGCCGGCTCCGCTCGAGGAGGCCGGCGTCGGCTTTCCCATCGTTGTCCATGGATATACGTCGGTGATAGAGTAAAGAGATCAAGGGAGACGAGGGCAAAGGAGAGGCCGATTCTATATATAGCTGGGAATCTGGGACTCAGCGGCAATTGCAGAAGAAGCGATGGTGCGGGCGGCGCAATTATGGATGCAGAGATCGCCATGCAGAGCGATAGGAGCGGGGTCGGTAACAGCTACGGCGAGTGGGAGGGACCGGACAGATCGCCATTGTTCTGGGGCCGCGAACGAACAGTTTGTGCAGGGGGGCATGTTGCGGCAATTAAAATGCCTTGTCTCCGCTTTTGCCGGGGGGAGGCCACTGGCGAGGCTCTCCGCTGTCGGCTTGGCTCACGAGAGCCTCACCAGCTAGCTTCCATTCTATCTAGTTATGTCTCTAGCTCTCACCCTATGAAAAGGATCATTCTACTGAATAAAATTCTCATTCATTTACTTTACTTCCATGCGGAATATCATTTTTTCCTTGTAATATTTCTATTATGGGTTGGTATGATTTGATCTAGAAGATCAAGATCCGATCTTATTAGACAATATGTCGGATAGAAGATTGGACTCCAAGGTTGATTGGCTTAGTCTCGTGCCCCAGCTTCATTTCGTGCTCACGCTTCTAACTCTGTAAAGGTGGTAGGGTCTCGACTCGGCAATTGGTATAGATCGAGATCCAATGTCTGACTCAACAACCGACACAGTCCAGGACCCCAATACCTTGACTCGGCATTCAGCTTAGCTCAGGATCCCACATCAGACCTCTCTCAAAACTCAATTCGATATTCGATTTCGAGCTACGAGTCTGAGCAAGGGCTCCACTAAGTCTCCTGACCGTATCATACCCGGTCTCAACCCCAAGATTTGTCTCAACTGATTTCGCCTCAGGCTCTCTCTATCGCTCATGCTCCGCCTACTCAGTGTCTTACACCGCGCTCAACTGACTTTGTTCTCTTTCTTTTCTCATTTAGCTTGGCAGGCCACTATCAAAAGGACACATGCAATCATATGATATGTCGGATAACTCATCTATTATATTAATATAATATAATAGCATAGTTTGATGTCATCAAATATGAGTGATAAGACTCTTCACTACTGATAAGATCTCCACTGAGAGATATCCTTTTTAATTACAATAACTTAGTTTTCTCATTTTTCTCTTTTATAAGTCTATATAACTTGCACTCTTCTTTTGTTCCACATTCTTTTCTCGATATAGGTACGCACATAAGTGTCGGAGGGTCAAGGTTGAACTAAGCACACTCATCCTCTTTTTTTTTTCTTGCAGTGGCATTTGGTGCTAGAGTTCATTGTCCTCTTCCTTCATTGCTCATGAGGATCATCTTGATCGTCAACCTATAAATCAGGTATCGGTAGCCGGTGACTCATCCAAAAGACGATATGGAACAATTTCTTTATTAGTTTGATCATTCTCCAAAACCAAACTGTAAACCTGGACAAGCTCAGCTCCTCGCGCCATGAAAATATAATAGCTAGTGTTTCATTATGTGTATCAGTATTTACTAACAAATGGTCTAGCTTTTTTTTTGTTTTGTTAAGTTTAAAATCGTGGCTAAGATCTAAACTACTGTGAGATCGTGCAGATCTACAGGAGTGAATCTTTCAAATTCAAAGGGCAGTACTATCTAATTATTTTTGTGACACGTCAGCCACATGATCAAATATGATGAATAATGCTTTAGGCATCCATAATATAATGGAGGTATTTAGAAGGGTTATTTCTCTAAATATCTTCAAATTCCAAATCTTCTCCATTGGAAGGGACGGAGACGGAGATATTAGAAGTCGGGCAAAGAGTTTTGTTCGGTAATTTTTATTTTAAAAAAATGTAAAAAATTTAAAAGATGAGCTGTAGGACTGTGCAAGCACGCGTGGGTGGCCCTGCAGCAGGGCTCACTTGTGCTGTAGCTCTTTTTATTTATTTTTTGTTATTTTATTTTATTTTATTTTTAAATTCAATGTGAACGTTTGACACACGTTTATTTAAGTTGATTGAGAACGTTGCCAACCTCAATGCTTAAAACGTTAGGTAACGTTTATTTTTTTGTTATATATACAATATTTTTTCATCCATCTTTCACCGTCATAAAATCACTACATATTCAAAAATTTAGAGAACAGTGTATAAAAATTTCAATTATTATTTAGAAATTTGATGAACTATCCAAATATCTATAAAAATTCAAGTAGATAAAAATTTTAAGTTAATTAGTCATAATCTCTTCAATCCTCAATTTTCATTTCTCACATAACATCCATGTAATTTTCAACATTTTTCATACCCACCACCATATTATTATAATTTTTAAAGTTATTTAAATTTTTTGAATAGCGACCCTCAAGCTCCGTATCCCTCCCAAATATTGCATAGTAGTTAATATTTTATGTAAGTTCCATCTCATGAAATTAATCTGCTTCAATCATCAGGGATTCAATCCAATAAATCGACAGGGCTATTGATGAAAGTGACAATGATAAAGTGATATAAATATCTCATGTAGCCCCGATTCACAATTTCATTCATTCTCATAAAAAATAGAGCTTGATAATGTTATTTTCGATCAAGCAATCAAGACGAACAATGAATCAGATGGAGATCATAACAAGCGAACAACATAACTAGTAGCAAATGATAAACTCTTTATAGCAGTCTACACAATCATAAGCGAAAATCCAGTAGTTGATAATGCCCAAAAGAATGAGTTTTTTTTTTTAAATGGATGGTGGCATACTATAATATCAATCAAGATAAAAGACCTAAAAAAATAATTGCAGATAAAGCAAAATTACATTAGACTTAGGTGAAAAAGATAGTGAATAGTTATAATAGAATCTACAATAAATAATACAATAATGGACTAAGTGGATGGAATGATGAGGATTTGATGGTGCGGCTCATGAATAATATAAGAGTAATTTTGAATCTACTTTCCAATATAAACATATGTGGAAAATTGTAAAAGATAATCCAATGTACGTTCCTCAATCCTCAAAGCGACGGACTGCAAAGAAAACAAGGACATCAGAATCATCAAGTATGCATACTGACTCTTCTAATATAATCCTAACACAACTGTTGGTATAGATGATAGAAAAATCCGATCTCGTCCGATGGGATAAAATGCACAAAGAGGAAAGACAACAAAGGAATGACCCTAATCAATGAATTGAGTCAGATTATAAAATAGTTAATAGCATATTTGGGGAAGTATAATAACAATAAGAAAGTAAACCAAATCATTTAAACACATCAACTTCTCGTGATGGACATACAAGGCATGACAGATGAACTAGAACCATCTAGTGATATGTGAGCAGCTGAAGAAAAAAATTAAACATGTAATAGATTTATTTATTTTATTAATTTAATGTGCTTTGTAATTTCTATTTTCATGTCATATATTTAAGTATCTATGTAATCCACTTTTTGATTATTAATGTTATATATAAACTAACCATTATAAATTAACCGTTACAAACTAACCGTTACAAAATTGATATAAAAGTAGGAGATGAAACATTCACAATTCTCCACACTATATCTATTATCCTCTTTCTGACACTAAACTTTTCATTTGTTCCAAAATGTCTCAAGATCTTAACCAAATTAATACAGAAATCATTCTCGAAGACACAATAAGCCATACAACAATATTAGATCCCGACGAAGCATTATTCATGATAGTAATGCACAATCAACTTAAATTGATTGAATTCATGCAAAATTATTATGGAAGTACATAAAGAAGAAGGTCAATTAACAGAGAACGTGTAGCTGGATACACTTAGCTTGTCAATGATTATTTGTTTGCTGAGCGAGTGTATACCAATGACATGTTCTGACGATGATTTCAAATTAGAAAAGAATTATTTTTGTACATAGTCACTAATTTGAAAAATTATCCCGGTGGATATTTTAAATGAAAGGAAGATACAACAGAGAAGAAAAGGCCAGTTGACACTTTAGAAATACTATCCGTCAACTGGCTTATGGAGATTTCGTTGACCAATTGGATGAGTACCTACGAATGGGTGAAACAACTGCCCTCGAATGCTTGTCCAACTTTTGCCAATATGTGATACAAATATATGAAGGTGTGTACTTAAGAAAACTCAATGTAATTGATATCGTTCGTTTGCTTAAAATACATAAACAAAGGCACGATTTCCCTGAGATGTTAGGAAGTCTTGATTATATGCATTAAGCCTGACAAAATTGTCCGATTGCGTGGAGGGCATAATACACACGAGATGATCATGGCTACCCAACAATTGTATTTGAAGTGATTGCATCTATTGATTTGTGGATATGACATGTATTTTTTAGAGTTGATGAGTCTTGTAATGTGCTTAATGAATCGTCTATTTTTAATGATGTCTTGAAAGAAAATGCACTAGAGATTAATTTTATTGTGAACAGTACACAATATACAAAAGGGTACTACCTAACGGGTATTATATATCCAAAATGGACCACTTTCATCAAGAGTTTTCCTGTCTCCAGGCAATGGTGGAGCCAACCCGGGCGATTTACTCGGGTTGATCCCAAGCTGTGGGTCATGAACGTGTTGTCACCTGGGCTAATCTTCTCATTTTCTATTTTCTCCTATAGTAAATCAGAATTTTTCTCCTTTCTAACGCCGTCGAGCCCCCGGGCTACAGCCCGGGTAGGTTTGACTGTGGCTCCGCCTTTGCCTCTAGGATCCAAAAAGAATAAATTTTAAGGAAAGATAAGAGACTGCAAGAAAAGATATCGAGAAGGCATTTAGGGTGCTCCAAGTTCATTGGACAATTATAAGCGGTCCAGTGCGACATTGGTTCATGGACAAATGCAAAAAAAATCATGTATACATGTATTATTTTACATAACATGATCGTGGAGGACGAAAGTCATGCAATATCGATTTGGGATAGTAAAAAACAAGATACTATCACAGTGAATCAAGGCTCAACCACTGAATTTGCTGAATTTGAAGAAATTTTGAGTTATATGGTATATTCAAGTGTATTATCAGTGTCGTCACTATTTGGTTGAACACATCTGAAACACATATCGCTGTAATAAATGAATGACTAATTTATCATCTATAAAATATTTAATTATTTTAATTTTAAATTTATAAAATATTTATATTCGTATGTTATACTATTTCTCTTAAAATTTGTGCGTTATATATTGTACTATTTTTGTTTAAATAAAATATTAATATTAAATTAATTTTATTGAATAATTATATGTAGATAAATATTAAGTAAAAAATATTCATGGACAAATTATAGATGAAATATATTATATTGAAGAATTGAAAAATATAATTAATTTCATTTAAATATAAAATTAGATGTAAATTAATAAATTGACAACAATACTCATAAATATTTGATTATAAAAATTATAAGTGAAATATCTGATGGGTGGATTAATAAATATTTAATTTATAATATATTTTATTGTAGAATTTGAGATATTTAATTTGAGAGACAAATATTCTTTGTGAATGCCCTTAATTAGAAGGCAATAACGAGGGAACAATAAATGTTATAAAAATGCTAAAAATAAAAAACACGCACATCACGTTGGCGAGAAATTAAGTTGGAAGGTTACATTTGTATTCATTTAAAGTTTAAACAAGCAAGATCTCTCTCACAATTATTCTTCTTCTTACTCATGTATGGAGACAATCGACGACAGAGCACGATGCATGCGATTGATAGCAGGTCAGGGACGACAGGTGACTGACAGAGAAAGCGGATCGGAGCAACAGTTACAGCAGCTGAGGAGGCAATCGCAACAAGCTAAGGTCCCATTCATGTCCATGCATTGCAGCATGCGTCTCCTCACTCCTGTAACAAGACCTAATCCTCCACCAGACCACCTCTGTCACAGTGCCACCAAACCACTTGTGCTGACTGCTCTGTTTTTCTCTGTCGATCTCAATCACCCCCATCACCCACTCTCCCTCCCTATCCATGTGCCTGCGACGCCATGATCGTGACATGCCCATGTGACCCCGAAAGCAACCTGCTCTGCCTCTTCCCAGTGCCTCTCTTCTTTCGCTTGCCCATCGGCAGAATAGACAACAGTGCACGGCTCGTACCGCTGGTCCATCCCTCGCGCCGGCCGAGCGAGGTGGTGGCGGCCACATGCTAGAACATGCGAAACCTAGCTACTGCCCATGTGCGCGCCCTTGGAGCGCCGCCCCGGCCCCATGCAGCCGACATGGGGCCCCGTCGGTGGGCCGCGGGCGCCGCTCGAGCAATATAATCCAGTCGCTGTCGCGCGCTCGTGCTGCATCTGTGCAGGCGAAGCGCATTAAATGGCGCTGATGCTGCCGGTCGCTGTCACGGTTGGCTTCGCGGCTCGCAGGCCGGAGAGGGGATCAGCACCGGAATGGCCGGCGCGCGCACTCACAGCTTGTCTCTGCATCCATCGCGAGTTTAATTGATGTTGAAACATGAATTCCACCTACAAAATTAGCAGGATTCTTTCAACAATTCAATATTGAAGAACTCAGTCTTTGCGTGATTCGGATCACACCACGGACGGCGCAAATTTATGCTTATTTTAACTGTATCAATACTTTACTTAGTATTGTACTGCCTAATATATAAAGCATAGCATATCAATTAGGTCTGCGTGATAGAATCTCCGTTAGGGTTTAAATTATATGTTTTATTCGATTTATAATATTAGTTAAATATGACATTTACTTTTAGCCTGTGGCCGATCGGGCCGTGGGTGATAGTCTGATGGCCCAGAAATCTCAGGCCTTATTCGGCCCATTTGGAGGCCCAATCAAATCCGTCAAGTATAGGCGCGCCCGACGCCGCCGTCTTCCCCGGCGACGGCGAGCCTCTTTCAAAATTCAACCTCGCCGTCCACCGAGGAATTGACGACTCAAGTGTCAAGACCACCACCGATAGTTTCAGCGACGTTTCCCTCCGCCGGTAATAGGATTTGCATCACGGACCCGAAGTCGTTTCTTTTCTTCGCACACAAAAAAGCCATGTTCGATTCATGTTCTTTATTGTTGTGCAGTAGTCGACAAAAGAAATGGAGCTAGCTAGAGGACATAATTGTTTCACCGAGTTATTACAATCCTTTAATTAATTAAGCATGTTTGGTAGAAAACAAAGATATAAATAGTTGTCTGCTACAGTAAAATTTGATGATTGCAATTGATGTGCCGTTTTTAATTTAAGAGTTACAGCTCAACAAATAAACTTCTCGGGAATCTAGAGTAGTTCTAAGGCTGCTATCTTCGGAGTTGTTGATAAATTAGTCCCGCAGTTTGTACTTAAATATAAATCACAAGACAATCATTTCTAAGTAAATTTATCTCTAAGTGCGCTAGCTTTAAACCAATCATATTTGAACGAAATAACCTTCTTCTCTTTTTTAAATCATGAAACTCCTTAGTTATTATTTCGATCGATACGGTTATTAGTCAACAAATCTTTAGCTCAGACATTGTTGCTCTATGCGGTGAAGGGACATGAGAGGATCAAGTTAAACGAACGAATTAGTTTGGTACTGAAGATTTTCAGTAGACTACTCCGATGCTCAAGTCAATTTTAGTGGAAGAGAAAGAAGAAAAAGTAAGAGTATGTGTGGTTGCTCAAGTTGTGGGGGAGAAGTTTTCATACCTGCGGAAGGATTTATATACTTACGATCGAAAAGGAATATCCACATCAATCTAAGGGCAGACGATCTCTGTCGAGGTCGAGGGGACAAGTTCTAACAATTGCTGCCAGGTGACCCCAACATGAGACACTAGGGAACCAAGTCTATTAACCTTGTAACTATCCTGTGACCCGACAATGTTGATTATTCTTACCTTTTGACTATAGACACAAACACAAAGGGGTCCAAGGAATCGGGTCTGACAACCTCGATCGTAACCATCCTGACCCTTTAACAGGGCTCGCACGCTTGAAGGATCTTGACAGCTTCTAGGGTCGAGATGACTAATAGACCAAGAAAGATGGAGTGGCTGAGGTGGTCGAGATCGAGAAACCGAGATAGTCGAGGTCGGGATGACCGAGCTGGAGACCGAGAGATATATAGAGATGGTCGAGATCGGGATGTCTGAGAGGTCAAGAAAGATGAAGTGACCGAGGTGGCCAAGACCGAGATAGTCGAAGTCGGGATGGCCGAAAGACCAAGAAAATAGAGTGGTCGAAGTGGTTGAGATCGAGAGACTGAGATAGTCGAAGTTGGGATGACCAAGATCGAAAAAGATAGAGTGACTGAGGTGGCCGAAGTCGGGATGGCCGAGAGACCGAGAGACCGAGATGATTGAGATCGATATAAGAGCGCTAATCTATTTAAAGTTGACTATTGACTTCCTGAATTCACATCAATCTTTTTTTTTTTTTTTTTTTTTTGATCTTTCATACTATGTAAGACTAATTAGAATCCACCGCATCAATTATTACCATGTGTACAATATTCTCCTTTACATAATGGAATGATGGAAAATGTTTAATTCTCAAATATGAATACACTTGAGTCATGCATGTACGCGTATAGTGAGGAACGCGACTACGGTTGGAATTTGGAAATCAAATCTAGCAAGCAAGCATTACGGTAGCTGGCCGCCGTCAACCATGGAAGAAGCCATAGTCTTGAAATGGCAGGTTCTGCAGAGAAGGTGGCAAATTTTGCAGAAGCACGCTAGGGTTTAAGCTCCCTCTCTGGCTAAGTTTGTCGTCGTCCAACTGTTGCAGTACTTGTTGAATCATCAGGTCATGGCAAAAGCTCGCCGGCATCACCTGAGAAGAAGAAGGCGGCGGCGGCGGCGGCGGCGGCGGCAAGAGGTGCCCGCTGCCCCTGAGAGATGTGGGGCAGTGATGAGTGTGTCTGCCTTCGTAGGTTGTTATCACGATTAATGGATTCTGGTAGCACCTCTCCACCCTTTTCTTTACGGGGCACTTCTGCGTTGTGCAACGGTAGTAGCTCCTGAAATTTGTGAAGGCAGTCGTCGATATATATATATATATTAAAAACAATCGATGGAATTAGAAATTAAAGATGTTTAATTAATTATTACACAGATATATAATTGACCTTGGGTAAGGGCTGTTCTTGACTGCTTTCTGACCATACTTCCTCCAACGGTAGCCGTCTTCGAGATGATCGACTTCGCTCTGGGTAACGAAGGCAAAACTAGGATCTCTTGCTCGCTTCTCTCCTTTCTTCTTGGGCTTGTCCCTAATTCCACATAACAAATAATTATGCAGATCAGGAAGCTTTTCAAGAGTTAGATGACGTGATTAATTAACATTCTTAAAAGAATTATTATCGAATGCAATCTTAATTGTGATGATTCAAGAGCAAAATTTAATTATATTCTATGATCAATTCACTGTGTTAATTTCTAATTTGTAGCTATTTGATTGATTTGAGGCAAGGAGTAGTTCTTGGTTTGTTGTTTAATTTATAATTAGACAAGGTATGAAACGCTAGAGAATTGTGTGCTAATTAATTAACAAATTAATTAATTCCAGTCAATCTCCATTTCAATCTGTTTGGATCAAAATAAACAGCAACAGGAATTGTAATTAATTTCAAGCTAAGAAAATCGATCTGATTCACTTGAAGCAAATTAAGGGAGAAATAGAGAGAAATTAACTCACAATTTCTTAGATATATCACTCTCTGTATCCACCTCCTCAGGCTGTTGCTTCACCTCCTCTTCATCCTGCTTCAACTGCTCCTCCTTACGCCGTAACTCATCCTCCTCGCCGGCGCCGGCGCCGGCCTCAGTAGACGAAGACGAAGTCGATGAGTTAGGCGTTAGCGGAGTACTCGCAGCTCCTCCATCGCAACCCAGCGTCGTCGTCGTCGGAGGAGGAGGAGGAATATTACCAGCACTCAAGGTGTTAACATCCAACATCAGCTCAGAACCAACCGTCCCCACTGCCGTCGCCAGTTCCGAAGAGGATGATGATAAGCCAAAAGCACTAGCCGCCTCCGCCGCCGCCGTGTAGTCGATCATCGAGCTCCGTAACAAGTCGGTGATGCTCAAGAACCTCGTCGACGGTGCTGCTGCCTGCAGCGACGCATCGTGGTCACCGACACCGGGAGCTCCGGACGACTGCTTGTGGGAGAAGAACGGCCAGGGTTCATCGTGGAAAAAGAAGTTGTAGTGCTCCGGCCGGTGATCTTGATCGCCAGACATGGAGATCTGAGCTCCTGGATGGATCCGCCGAGAGAGTCTTCTCCTAGCCAGTGCACTGCAGAAGAGGGCTGAGGCTGTGCCCTTATTTATATGTGATTATTTTTATTGCTTTTAAAGATTTTTCTCACACAATAATTAAAAAAAAAATCACTTTGCCCTCTCCTAAAGTTTTCGGACTTTTTTTGAAATGCCTCCCATATAAGATTTCTTAAGTGAATAAATTTTTCGGATTAATTCAGTGGGGCAAAAATTATTTATATTAACTTTAAAATTAATCAATTGACCTATTTTGAACAAAATATTGGGAGAAGCATAAGAGCAGACGTGATTTGGTAAATTTATAAAATCAGGGGTGTAATTTAGTAAAAAAAAACACTGTTGACTTAAACGGCAGACGTCAATCCAGCAAAGGTCACCGGCTGTTACCGGTCCAACAGAGATGTGTCGGCATAGCATAGGACCGGCACCCACCGACACGCGACACGTGGATCGTGTGTGCGACGAGCGATGGTTGACCGTTGACCGCTGCGCGCCTGCAAGATCTGCCGGAACTCGATCGGACGGCGGAAGGACGTCGAATCTGAGAAGTGTGAAACGGGGTCAGCCGCGACGCGAGTCAACAGGGCGGACAACATTTTTGGTCTTTTTTTTTTTTTTTTTTTTTGTTTTGCCTCTCAAATCGCTTGAGGAAGACATGCTTGGGAGGATGGCAACAGCCAGCAGCCCTTTTCGTTGACCAAAACCTCCCATTAATCACCTCGTGCATAATTAAGGGAGGTTTGCAGCTCATAAGATCACCATAATGCAGACAATTATACAAACACTGTAGTGAGGTTTGACTTTCGTGCAAGGTCGTTACAGGTCACACATCTCTCATTTAAATATCATGCGCGAATATACGGCCTTCCAGTGGATGACGATGATGTGTGCACCTAATCCCATCTTTGAAGTTGTTGACCAGAACATGCATGATCGATCTTCATTCAGGATCTAATATCAACTGCACCCTTTTAATTTTCATTTTTATTGGTTGGAAGCGAGGATAATCGAGGAAGAAGTTGAAAAGAATTTGTTCGATTCAAATCTCTATCAGGAAGAGTTCAATTAATTTAGATAACCTCGTTTTGAATGAGAATTAATTAATTAAGCCGTTTCAGATATCCAAATTAAATAATAATGTGACAGCAGCTTAATTATCATATATAGTCTACGAATACGTACAATATGATGTGGGGTTGGCCGATCGAGTGCTTGTTTGTCGACTGCGTTACACGACAAGGAAATGTGAAGAGAAATAGAGAGGGAGACGGCCTGATATTGTTGACTGCTCACTGGTTTCGGAATAATTAATTAATGTTACACTGTCATGGACATCACAATTAAGACAAAAGCATTTAGGCTTAAGGATCTATCGATCGATGTGCATCTCAACTTGTTATGGTTGCGTCTTGATTTTGATTTGATTTTCCATAGAAAATGGTAAGAAGTATTTCTACTTTATTTTTTCTCGACAGTCGACATATATACATGCATGTAACCAGAAACTTATTATGTGTGTTTCATGACTGGATTCTATTTCAGCTGTTCCTCTATTTAGACAATGTGTGTGTGTGTTTCATAATTAATTAAACGTCAATGTTTTGAAAGTCAAGATGCCCCTCCATTGTTTGTTTTACAAACTTGCGTGATACAAGTCAAAGCTCGTTAAAGCATGTAAATAATGCATGCCGTGGCTGGTGGCTCATCTGTTCCATTCCCGCAATAAATGCTTTTGACTTTTGTTAGTTTCTCTTCTTCTTCTTAGTTTTTATTTTATTTATATAATCACTTTTCTATAGAAGTAGCAAGTCATTCACATTCATAGTAGCAGCAAATACATTTAGTATATAATAATAAAGATCTTATTAAAAGTATATATATACCTTTTTATTAAAGGGTGTTGTCACATAATTCTTAATTGTATTATGACCAGGAGCAAGGAGGTGCTACACTTGTTGATATAGATTGTGACAGGGAGTTGGCAAAGCTTGCTCTGGGTTTGACTGACGTCTCTTCCGGTAAGGTAGTATTTTCATTATAGCAGTTGTGGTGCTTGAATTCGTTCACTAGCTACTATTCAAGAACTTGGGTTACAAGGCAGACTCAACTTGCAAGTTAAGTATAACTTCCTGCTACTTCGTGCCAATTCAGACTTTGAATCTTCCACTGAGAACAAAACTGTCCCAGCTTAACACAAGTTCCGCTCTAGTGAATTACTCGATATGATGTTTAACTCTCGGCATTTCTTGCAACAATTTTGTAAAAGTCAGGACATTGAATGAAAGAAAATTATATCTACAACGCCAAGCACTGAGAGATTATTAATGTACAAGAGACAAATTGAAAACCCACATAAGCATGCACCTACCAGCTTTTGTCACCCAGCTTGTCCATTCAATCTATCGAGCAGAGAATTAAAATCCAACGGTTGCCCACTGTCGCTCATCCTCTGGACAACATTTATAACCTGATTCCTATCGAATCCCATGCTAATTGCTTTCTCAATCATCTCCCCATACGGGTGATTGTGAGTTGGACGAGGTACTTGCTGATTCCTGGCAGCTGGAAGGTTGCTCGGTGGGTAGCTGTAGGCAGCATTGTAGCCTTGTATTTTGTGCGATGGAGGTGGATAAGGTGGAGTGCTCACGTAACTGCCACCCTTGCCCAGCTGTGGTGCAAAGGAGCTCTGGCTGACTGGAGGATGCATAGGCCGCTGTATGCCATGATGCAAGGGCAGAGACGGCTGCGACACTGTGCTGCCACTTCCTCCATAACCATATGGAAAAGCTTCAGGGCGGTTACCTCCAGGGTGCGCAATTACTGGATTAGGAACTTGCGTAGGCATGCTGCTAGGAAATGTTTCAGGACCAGGATTCACAGGCTGAGATGGGTAAGGGGTATATGATGGAGGAGGTGGAGATCTGATTTGAGCCTGTGAAGCAGTTTGTTGCTGCAAGTGCTGATCTGGCTGTGGAGGTAATTGCTGGAGGTATTGAGGAAAAGACGGAGGCGGGTTCTGGTTTACTGACAGTGGCAGCTGTGGCGGTGCTTGATGTGGTCTATCCTGAAGCTGGGATCCTGGTTGTATGTATTGTGGCTCAGGTTGGACAGGTTGGTTGCGTTGGTCTTGCAGCACTGTTTGATGCTGACCATAATAATTGCTAACTTGGTTTGGCATAACTTGGTCCTGTTGAATATTAGGAGGGGCAGGTGCTTGCTGGGGTATAGATAGTTCTTTGTACCGCTGAACTTGCTGAGAAGTTACAGCGGGAAGCACTGTTTGATCAGTTTGTCGAGGTAAAGCAAGCGCCAACTGTTGGTTCCCAGTGTCAGGTTTCTCATTCTGGCTTTTTGGCTCTGATGCTTCTCGTACATTAGTATTCTCATTCTTCTCAGGTGCTTTCTGTGCAAGTTTGACTAGTTCCCTTTGAGTTTCCACAAGTTCTTGCTTATCTCTTAGAACTTGAACAGATCTATGCACCTGAACAGGAAAACATAAAAAGAAAAAAAAAACTGCTAACTCCCAGAAAATGGAACCGATGGAAGAATAAAAAGAGCTAAAGAACACTCTCGGAATTAAAGACTTCATATTTCTCAGTGAACATGACAGAAAGCATTGAAAAAATGGAGAAAACAGGTGAGGAATAAAATTTCACTGTTGTGCCCCACTGAACGGATTGAGGCAACTGTAATTTCAAGGGCATTCATTGGAGCACATCTACTGAAAAGCATTAATTTTATCATTTCTGTGCTTGGGAACACCAACAAGTGTAACAGAATTCTATATTTGTATAGATACCCATTGAGTTAAAAATCCCCTATTCCCGTTTGCAGGAGAAAGCAGTTATCTATACCCATTGAGTTAAACAGTACGTAGTTCTAACAGAATCAAAAGGTCTACCGTTTGAGGATACTAGACTGGATACAAAAGAACAAAAAATTATAATAATTAAATACAAATTCAATTAGGTTATCTTCACTAGAGAATCAAGTGAGAGAATATATGTCATGCGTAGAGATGTTCAAGAGGCTGATACTTTATTTCCCCCAATTTAAACAACCAAGCATAATGGTGCAAGGTGTTATAGTCAAGTACAGAGATGTTCAGAGATAGGGAAAGAAGTTTGCATTACCTTGACACATGTAACAGTTAATGGCTAAATGGCTTAGGCAATCCATGTAGTCACCCTGCATAATATGGGTTTCATGTTTTTTTGTTTGTTCTATCTATAGTAGTGAAGTTCACCAAAGACCATATACATAAAGTTTTCAGTTTAAATCCAACTGGTCAATACCTAATAACATGAGACTTATTTTGATGTATTGAGGACTCCACTGCTTTCTGAGATCCTACCTGATCTAACCGTCACTCCAATCTCATTGATATGGATATAATGGCTGCAAATATCGTACAACCAGGATAAAGGTTATCAAAAAATATTGCTTACTATGTCATTCAGTGAGATTTTAAGAATGAAAAAATGACCAAAGACTGCAGGCAAAGTTATTTAGTATCACTTTATAAGAATAAAGATCATCTATGATATTGTTGTGATTCTAAAGGGATGAAGTTGTTGTACCATGAAAATTTTAGAAAAGAGCTACTGAGAGGAAAAGAAGAGATGAGACAAACATTTCTGAAAATCAATTCAATTTTATGCTGAGGTGATTGAGATCAAATGCTGCCTATTTAATTAGACAACTAACGAAAAATATAGGGAAAAGAAAAAAATATATGTGATTAATGTTCATCTAGAAAAATAATATGTTGATAACTTGACAACTACTGTGGTGGATTTTACAAAAAAAAATCTGTAATTATATTAATATGATAAAGGATATGTATGATAATAGAGTCATTAGTTTTACAATTATTGGTAACTTTGCAAATCAGCTTTCTATAACTGTTGGTTTAACAAAAACGGTTAGCTCTAAATTTATATTTGTTTACGTGAGTACTTAGAAACTAAAGGTTTTAGCAAATGGAATTAAAATTAAATGTATGAAATGCTACTAATAAGAAAATATCTTGGATCTATTATTCAACAAAAAGATATTAACCAGTATATGGTAAATAGGAACAAAGAGTATGTTGTTGTAATGGGAAGCTTTTGGAATCTTGTGTGATTGTCAAGTAACACTTAATCTTAAAAAGCAAATTTTATAAGACTGCTATACAATCCTCCATACTCTATTGATTAGAGTGTTGTTTTGCTACAAAACAATTGATGAAATAGATATGACAATGTTAAGAAGGATATTTGGGATTTTACTATAAAGGAAAAATAAAAAAATATTACACATTGAAGCAATCGCATGTAGCTCCAACCTATGATAATGAGAGAAAATAGATTGAGGTGGTGTACATGTTCAAAGGTGACAGTTAGATTCTATAGTTAAACCAATTGAATCAATTAGAATAGAAGAAATAGAGTGATTAAAAATAAATAAATAAATAAATATACATATATATATATATAACTCAGGTGAATGTGCTAAAATATTTTAAATAATTTGGATACTAATAATGCAGCCTTACATAAAGCTCAATAAAAGAATAAAATTTGTATGGTGATTCCATAATTACGAAAAATGCAGTGTTGATTATGATGGTGACAACAAAATAATAGTTTGGTCATCATTGAACTCAAGATGTCACGAAATCCAACTGGTCAGAAATCTCTTATTTTGTATTCAATCTAGTCACTGTACTATGGATTGGTAGTGAATCAAATTTTTTGACCATTAGTTTGTGGTCATGGCAATCATCAGTTACTCATATGAGTCTAAAGTGACATAATAACTATGCCAGAATCAAAAGTGAACTATGGAAATATCAACCAAAAAAAACTGCAGAGAGCTAGTTAAATATTCCTTAATCTAAAAGTGATGATAGAAATATAAGTAACAAAGAGTCCCAAGCACTAAATATATCTAGAGTGAGATTTTGACATGAAGAATTAGAAACTGGAAGGATATTTTGAATTGATTATTTATAGTAGTAGAAAACCAAATCAAATAAGAGTTGATCATATTATTCAAATTCACAGTGAACATTGATGAAAAGCTTTCAATGAGAACAGAAAAATAAGAATGCAGCCACATAGATAAATTGTGTTCTATGAAGAAACAATATATAACTATTGTTTAGTTATAGATTTCACCCAGTAGAGCTAATAGAATGTAATAAATGCATATTTGAGGCTTTCCAACTATAGTGTGTTATAATGAGAAGCTTGTTATAAATTTCAGATAGAGAAAAGTGTCAAAAAGAAAAATCATCATTCAGTCAAGTTTTGGAATACACTAAATGATCCTAATAACACCAAATTGCAAGTACCATTAGAGTTTAGGAGTATACTATGTACCCTCTTAAATCCCAAGGACTAAAACATTAGCTTATTTGTTGACACATGTGGAAAATTTAAGTGCCACTAAAAAAAAATAAAGCGATATTAAAAAAATTCCTTGCTTTCATGCATGATTCTTTTCTAAAGAACAACTATTGCTGATTTATGTTTATCCAAAAATAATTTTGTTAATTTGATTGCCAAGTACCACTTTTTTAAATTGAAAAAGAAAAAAGTAAATCCACAAAGGGGTACATATTAATCAACTAACAGTGGTGAATCATATTTTATATCAGCACTTACTTCTTGAAGATGCTTCTCAAGAAACTTGAATTTCACATCTTTTTCACTCTGATCATGACTAAAATCAGCTCGAAGTTCACCAACAGATCGCTCAAGTTTGTAGCAAACTATCTCCAACTGTGACAAACGGCCACATATACCATCAAGTGATCGGAGTAAATTATCAGCATATTTCTTCATGCATTTCTCAACAGATGGTAATACACCCTCCCTGGAATAATCTTCTTGCTCATAGATACTGACTAATGGGCTTCTCATGCTATTCTCATGGAGATCCTGTTCAGTGATGATCATGTACTTAAGAAAATGAGCTTTGTTGGAAAATCAAGGACTGAAACAAAATGAAACACAATAACTTCTATTATCCCGATAAGAACTTTCCAAATAGTTAACACAGCAAGACAAATCGTTAAAAGATGCTCCTACATACACAATTACCATCTAAAATTACAAGAAGTGAGAATTATATAAAGACTTCATCTTGGGGCATTACTATTCATGAAGGGCTTGCAGAGGGCCAACGTATAGAGCATCTTGAAGATTGAAGATGGCCATCTCAAATGGGAGACCTAGATTGCTTCAACAGACAATCTAGGCGGCCAAATTATTGCATGATGACAATGTACATCCAAACAAAGACAATCCAACAGAAAACCATGAAACGGGGACCAATCAAATTTCAGGAAAATGGCGAACAGGATGCAAGGAAAACGAAACCGTAATTTTCCCTTTCCCCGAGCAAACAATCGGATTAAACCTGCAGCAAGATCCAAATTACAGGTAAACATAAAACTTCCTATCCATTCCAAGACTCGAAACCCCTTCATAGCCATGACAAATTCAGGCATAACCTAACCAACATCAAGACGCACGACGCACAACATTGAAATGGCACATCAAGAAGCGAAATATATAAAAGAAGAAAAAAATAACGACGACAACCTTTCCGGGGGATCCGATCGCTTCCCAACCGAACTGTCCTGCGCGGAGAAATCGTCGTAGGAGCGCAGGATGTCATCGGAGCCGAAATCGAACGATCTGGAACCTGAGGCGGCTGCTCGTCCGGAGGACTCACCCGATGCCATGGGAGAAGAGACAAAGAGGGGAAGAAAGCGGGGAGGAGAGATGCGGTTGCTTGCCTTCGGCGACCAGTAGGTCTATGAGCACGCGACGGCGAACAAGCGGAGACCGTCGGGCGGGCGCTTGAGCTCGCCGAATTGGGGATTACGATGCAGATGCGGTCGCGACGCGTTTTTGTACCTCAATTTCCACCAATGGCAATGAGAGAGAGTGAAAGCGTGGAAAAGGTAAAAGTCTCAGATTTGGGGTTGATTTGCTCTTTTGGAAGAGAGATATTTAATTATTCATTTTATTTATTCGTTCCTTTTCTTTTCCACGTTGGCTTCATTTTAATGGATAACGATGGCATCGTAGAAGTAGGAAATAAGATAATAATAATAATAATAATAATGTGAACCAAGGAGAGCCATTTATTTGTACGGAGCTTTCTTTTTCCAGAGATCGCCAAACACCCAAACACCAAACCCGTTCCGATTCCCCTCTTCCTCTCTGGCCATCGATGCCGGGCCCCACTCGCCGGGCTCCTCCAGTGCCTCGGTGGCCGCCTCGGTGGCCTTCCTCCATTGCTCATTTTGCGCCCTCAGCCGCTTCGTCTCGGCTTCCGCCGCTGTCTTCTCTGTTTCTGCCGAGCGCAGCTGCTCTGCTAGCAGCTCTTCCTTGGCTGCGCTTTGTTTCAGCTCCTCCTCCACCGATCTTACCTTCGTCATCAGCGCCTCTTCCCTTGCACGCGCGGCAGCGAGGGCGACGGCCATCTCTGCCGCTGCACTCGCCCGGAGAAGCACAGCTTCTTCTCTAAGAATCACCGCCTCTTTCTCCTTCTCGAGCAGAAAAGCCTTCAGCATGGCCATCTCCTTCCGCCATCCTTCCTCTTCGTCTTGATCCCCTACTTCCTGCCCAGAGTCATCGTCTTTATCTGAAGGATCCTTGTGCGCATGGGGAAGCACGCGTTCTTTTTCCTCATCGGCTAATTTCACGGCGACAGCACGCTCGGCGTCGAGCTTCGCGGCCTCCCCCAAAGCCAATTGAGCTCTCAGTTCCTCGAGCTCCTCCTCTGCTTCGCCGAGCTTCAATTCCAGTTGATCCGCATCTCTAGTGCCGCGCTTCTTCTCGTTCTACAGAAACAGGCAGCAGCAGCCTCGAAGTAGTTCCAATAATTACAGCTTTATGTTTGGGCTCGGAGAAGTTTACCTCATGCAAGCAGCCGCGAGGGGAATGACGACCTCCGGACTTGGGGGCGGCGCCGGTCACCGCGGACACTGTACGGTGGAGGACGTTGGCCTCGGAACTGGTCTGCAAGCGGAGCGGCGCCGGCCGCTTTGGGAATTCGAACGCTCTGTTTCGGAGAAGAAGATCAGCAAACGGATTCTGAAACCAAGTGAAATCGAGAGTTTGAACTCTGGCATTACCTCGATCCCGACATCGGAGAAGACGAGCTCGAGATCCACTTGCTACAGTAGATTATTTCCCCTGCTCAAAACGCGGATCGAGATTGGCAGCAAGACCGTGCCAATAAATAAATAAAGAGCGAGAAAAATTTTCAAATTTCAAATCAAGATCTTGCCGGGTAGAATACTAGTTCATGATCTATTTACACGTTGATCCACCAACCTGCGTAATTGTGGATGAATGAAGAACAGTAAATCTTGCCGGGTAAATCTATTTACACGTTGATCCACCAACCTGCGTTCTTGCCGGGTAAATCTATAGATCCTGAGCAGCCAACCATATACAGGCACTTTCGAGTGTGATCTTTGCAGTTGTCTGTACACAGGTCAACTTATTCTAATGTGCATATATATATACATAGCCATGCTACACAACAGGCTCATTAGCCAGTAGTCGATGTATGAACTCATATTCACAAGAAGCTTAGCAAATGAGATAAAAGTATCCCGCTCTTACGATGCGATTAATCCTGCAGATGATTGATCCGATTCTTTTCCATTTACTACCAGAGTAATTCTGAAGGTGATCATGACCTACTATGCTGATGCTGGTGTGATAGTTGTCTTTCATAGGGATCAGCATGGTCCACTGTAAGAATGTATAAACACTAGGAGAAAAGACATCAAAATAAAGTCCAGCTAAAGTTATCAGCATTTGGAGTGTCGATGAGAGGAAATGGTTTGTCCACCAAAAAAGTAGTGAGCATCTGAAGAAAAATCCCTCTACTCCAGTGTCTCAATTGGCAACTAGCCAGACAAGGCTTGAGTTGAAATGCTCAACACATGTAAACCTAACCACAAGAAAATTTGTAATTGTAACTGAGGATAAGAATCAAAATATAAGTTCTTTAAAAAGAATTATGGCTAACTTTCCCAAGTTCCAAAACATGTCCAAGGCATTAAGTTTGAAAATTTTCTATGACATAAGAAAAATTAATGTGGAAATGCATGAGAGTTACATATCGATAGCCAGACAATCCAATTCAGGTGATCCGCATGCATATCAAATGTAGAAAACAAAAGCCTCGTATTGGCCTTACAACACTAGATGATCATTCAAGCCAAGGAATTTAGTTAGCCATATGCCAACCAAGTCAACTTAATTACTTTCAGTTGTTGACCACTTGAGCCTATAGTAGCTCCCCTCTCTACTTCTAAAAGAAAATAAAGGTTATCAAATTTCGAGTGCAATTTTTCGTTGAAAATCTTTAACAAACAATCTACCCTGGCTAGGAGTCTAACCATTATACAATACTAGTCACTAGGTTGCATGTTCATGTCTATTAAGATACAGAAAACTGAACTTGAATGTAATTCTAAAACTTTTCTAGTGTTTCTTTTTCATATAAGTTTAGCATACATCTACTAAGGGTGAAGAACATTTTTTAATTCATTTTAAATTAAAAATTTGAACTTATCTTTCAGGTTTTCATAGTTCTGAGTTACAGCTGCTAGCTTTTTTTTTTAACACTATAGTTTGAGAGGTTTTTTGTGAATAGTGAACTTACTGTTTATTCTCTGATTTCGGGTTAAGCCCTTATCATGGTTGATATGGTGGAAAGGAGAATATACATCTACCAGAGTTAAGTCAAACATCCTAGGTGGAGATCAAAAGTCAAGCCTAAATGGAAGTCAAAGTGGTCATCCGACTCCTCGACTCCATCAGCTTAGGCCACCCGACCCCTCTCCTCAGCTTGGCCATCCCGACTCCTTTATCAGCTCAGTCACCCCAACTCTAGAGGACTCAAACTTCTTGACTCTACTAGCTCGGCCACCCCGACTACTCCCTCAGCTCGGTCACCTTGACTTTAGAGGACTCAGACTCTTCGACTCCATCAGCTCGACCACCCCCGACTCCTCCCTCAGCTTAGCTACCCAATTCTAGAGGATTCATACTCCTTAACTCCATCAGCTCTGCCACATCGATTCCTCCCTCAGCTCTGCTATCCCGACTCTAAAGGACTTAGACTCCTCAACTCTATCAACTTAGGCCACCCGACTCCTCCTCCAACTCGGTCACCCCGACTTCCCCCTCCACTCGACCACTCTGATTCTAGATGACTCAGACTCCTCGACTCCATCAGCTTCGCCACCTTATAGGGGTCTACTGATGGTTATTGTAAATATTCCTGAATATAGCACCATAGGTGAATCGAGGAATAATCATGTGGGTGTCAAACTTGATCCCCCAGATGTTCTCCTACATACATGTGACATTTAGCGAATAGAGAAGCAAATAATAACTGTCGGATTTGGTCTGTCATCATTGCTGACGTGGAGATACTCTTTTAGCAACTATATAAATTCTAGAAAGGGCATGTGCAAGGATATGGTATGTACACATTTAACTCCTTCCATAATTCTACTACTTTCATCTTCTCTCAGCCCCTGTGCTAACTTAAGCGTCGAAATGGCCACGCTAAGCCCCTTGGTGTCCATTCTAACCTTTGCTTGAGTATTGCAAACATTCTAATGCCTTCCTTGTCCTCAACCCGTCGTCTTCTTTGTCGTTAAAGTCTACAATTTCGTCTCCCAGCAGTCGTCTTCGACTGATTCACCAAACTGTGGTGTCAGACAGGAACAATGGTCATCACCATTTTGACCCATTTAAGTGCCAACAATTTTGGTTCAACTGAATAAATCTTATTTCTTCAATATTTTTACCCTTTATGTCATATGAAAATTTTAGAACATTTTTCCATCTTACCTACCAGATATGCACTAAAATATCTTCTTCATCAATTAATATTCTCAAATAAATGCATTCTTCTTCGGTTCGAAAGTGGCAGCAAATTGCAAGCTTAAACAATAGTGAAATTCCTATTATTGCAGAGGATTAACTTTTGAGTGTAGTGGACAGCACCCGACCATGAAAGAACATGGACAGAGTGATTCAACATTCTTAAAGTCAAAATATAATTTCTCTGTTCCAAGTCAAAGAAAACTAGAGAAGTGCTAGACAAGTGAGAGGTGCCATGACTTCAGCTAATTGCGACAGGTTCTTAATTGGCTTATCCAGCCTTCTGTAGTTATCTCGAAGATTAAAAAACAGTCACAACTTGTTCAAAAATTTCCTAATTTATGAAGAAATTATGTGATAGAGCTAACAAACAAAAAAGAATATGGAAAACTATATGATAGAGCTCGAGTATTCAAATAATTCATGATAACCTGAATAACATTGTCATACTTGGTCAGATCTTGGATATCTAAATGTACTTGTTAGAAAAGGCTACTGTGAACATGTTATATCCCGTTCATCTTAATCCATGATTTTTCTAACTCGGTCAATGAATGAAGTGAAGATCCATAGAAGAAGAAAAAAATATGAAGAAAGTTACCTTTTTTCTATTCAATGTGGGAGGACTCATAGACGATGTCTTGTAACCCTGGCTTGAGCTCCTTATTGCAGAACTCTTCATACTCCTCTCCATTGCCTGCCTTCTTCTTCACCTCGACTACAACCATTGATGGCGTAAGCTCATATACATCCACGCCGATCGTCAAGGGGCCCTTCTCACTCTCTCTAGTTCCTTCTAAGCTGATCTGGCATCCCTTCTTCCTGACCTTAAAGCTTACTACCTTTGCAATGTACTCCAATTTAGATACTATTACTGGGACAGGCTCCTTGGACAGGAACCTGGTCATCTCCCCTTTTTCTTCAAACAAACCTGAGAGGTCAAAGCCACTGGAGAAAGAAATGATATCAAATGCGGTAAGGCTTGGTGGCCTCAACAATGAATGATGTTGGTAGGGCTCGTCGTAGAATGATGCCGGACAGGAAGACACGGAGCAATCCGATTCCGACCCTGATTCGTACGTCTCGTCTGGCTTAGGTTCGTTACTCTTCAATTGTTCATCTTCTGAATTTGAATCGTTAAAGCTATGCAATTGGTTGTCTTCTATATAAAATCGGATGTGCCGGAACCCTTTTCTGAACCAGGGATTCTCCATGATCTCCGGAATGGTGGCTCGGGATTGGGGATTGACATCAAGGAGGCGATGGAGGAGATGGGTGAGATCTTGGGAGAACCACCGTGGGCACCGGAAGGATCCTTTGTGGATCTTCCGGTACATGGCCACAATGCTGCGGTCGTGGAAGGGGAGGTAGCCAGCCATGAGCACGAAGAGGATGACACCACAGGACCAGACGTCTACCTTGGCGCCATCGTAGCCCCTGCGGGCGATAACCTCCGGCGCGACGTACGCTGGCGTGCCGCAGAAGGTATGCAAGAGCCCGTCGACGTGCATCTGCTCAGCCACAGCCGAGAGGCCGAAGTCAGAGACCTTGAGGTCGCCATTATCGTCGAGGAGGAGGTTCTCCGGCTTGAGGTCCCGGTGGAAGACGCCTCTGGCATGGCAGAAGGACACAGCGGAGATCAGCTGCTGGAAGTAGCCGCGGGCGGTGTCCTCGAGGAGGCGCCCCTTAGCGACACGGCCGAATAGCTCACCGCCGCGGACATACTCCATGACGAAATAGATCTTAGTCTTGGTCGCCATGACCTCGAAGAGCTGCACGATGTAGGGATGACGTACACGGCGGAGGATGGCAATCTCGCGCTTGATGTGCACGGCGAACCCTCCCTTGACGATCTTCTCCTTGTCAAGCGCCTTGATGGCCACGAACTCATCGGTGCGGACGTCGCGAGCGACGTAGACCTTGGCGAAGGAACCAGCACCGAGGAGCCTGCCGACATCAAACCGCCCGAGGAGGAGACCACCTCCTCCGGCATCCTTCTTCCTCCTCGTCTCGGCCAAGCTCGTCTCCGGCGCGGCTGCTTCTGCCATCGGAGACGCTCGGATTCCAAATCCCTATTCCGATCTCAGAACCTCAAATGGTTAAACTCGATCGCTCGCTTCCCTCGTCAAAGAGAAGCGCAGCGCTTAGGTCGAGAGCTATATAAGGGTATCGGCCGCGCGTCGGAGGGGGACCGATGACTCCGAAGTAACGGAAAAGACAGAACTCGTCGCGACGTCCTCTGGTGGATAACGGATGATGGCGATACCGTTACGGCAACAGCGAATTGAAAGCCCAGTATTGCTTGCACGGTTACCAATCGCAACGTGCTCCAACGGACACTCCAGTTTCTAGGGACACGTGGAAGGACAGAGGCATACGCAGTTCCGTTCGACAGCCGGCGATGAACCGTCCATCTTAATGGAGTTGCCTGTTTCGCAGGAACGAAGCAGTAGTAGACTCCTAAGACCCAAGACTTACCTGCCTTGTGGTTGGAGGAAATTGTGGGGCCAACGAGTATTCCTCGTCGGCGCCACAATTTTAGCGAAAATGAGTCACATATCCTTAAAATTATAAAATAAGACCTCTGGTATTCCTCGTTGACATTCGGTGAGTTCTTTATTTTGACCAAAGGAAATGATAGTCTACTATTTGATATTTGTTTATGACTTTCAATTAGATTAGCTTACCTAACCATTTTGACCAAAATGCCAGATGGTATTCTAAAATGGATAATACAAGAACAAACAAGAGAGCTTATTTTAAAGAAAACTTAACTAATCCAAATCAATTTGACAAATTTGTCTGGTGGAGAGGATTGAGGCCATGTGGCAAGACTCAATCAATCAATGTAGAGGTCACGTGGCATGCTTCCAAACTTGATCAATATAGATATATAGGATTTGATCAACATAGATAGTTAAGACATGACCAAAGAAAATATTCGACCGACCAAAGCGATCTAACCTATCTGGCCAAGTCGATCTGACTTCTCAATCTCAGCCTCCCGAATTGTCGATTTTCATACTCCCAAATTATCGACATCCCGACTTCTCGATCTCTTGGCATGCGAAGGGACACAATAGTTACTAACATGAAGGGACACAATGGTTATCAACATGAAGGAATATGACATTTTACAAGGTGCATTTCTTGGCTTTCTCTACACGAGGTGAGTTCTCTAAGCTTCTTTTTATATAAGGGGAGGGGACTCTCTAATAGGGCATTGGATACAATCTAACCGCATCATCTATTTTACTATATTTTTTTATCATTTATTTATTTTATATTTTTTGAGACTATCATGATTTAGACATCAGAGAGATCTCATCAGGTAACTTTCCCTTTGACGCATAGTATGCTTCACAAAATCGACTATGCTGTAGGAAAGGCTACTTCACGAGAAAGAAAGTAAAGAGAAACCTTCACCGTCCGCTCGATTGCCACATCGTTGACCAAACCTGAGAGCTTATTTTAGAAATTTAATTAATTTAAATTTGTAATTTTAATCAAAATCATTAGATATATTTTTAAAAAACTAGATTGGACCGTCCGCTCGATTGCCTGGACACAGAGGGCAAGAAGAGCTTGCCGGGCCAGTATGGCAGTATTCGCCGACCCAAGCAATGACAGACAGCACTAAAGTTCTTGTCTAATTAAATTGGCTGACTTATCTGCACAGCCAGTCATCATCTGCTTAGAATCCTATCCACTCTCATTCATACCTAATCTTTCGTCTCCAGATTTATACCGATTTTGAATGAGGACCCAACACCATCTATATGTTGCATTTGGTCATTAAGTCGTCTCTTGTGCCAATATCTTGTTGGAAATATGAATGGAAATAATGAAATGGAATGAAGGAGAAGATCCTCATATGGAAGAGTTTAATCCCACATTGGTAGTTGAGGGACAATTTAGTTGGTTTATATTATATCACAAGTATTGATGTTGTGAACAAATGCAAAAGAAGAGATTCTCTTTCACGTGTGAGTGTGCAAGAGGGGTGCGAGTATTGAACGTAGGCCTCGACTACTCATCCTCTCGACGGTTCGGGGCCTCCGGTTTTGGCTGCAGTATCCAAAAGCGTTTTTCCCTTGTTTCTGTCCCTGGTCAAAAGTCCAAGCAAAGAAGCCATTTTTCAAACTGAGTAGTAGTCAAACCCTGTGTTAATGTGCTTGCCTGGAAGCTCAGTTTTGCCTGAGTATATATTTCTGTCAATTTAATTTCCATGTTTAAATAAATAAACTTTAAATTGAATATTTAATTGATTTATAAAAAGTAAAAAAAAATCTTTGAGAGATCGTAATTACTTATTTTAATCGAAAGTAATTTTTCTGTTATAGGCAACAGAAAGCATTTAATGTCTGCGGTTGAGTTGGAGAGTTGTCTAAACCGGAGTCTCTTTCTTCCCTTCCGCTGCTCTTCCTTCTCCCTTCGCCTTCCCAACCATCTCACATGGCCTCGCTGCCGCTGGGGCCACATCATCCGCCGGAGCACGACGCCTTCCTTGCTGCCTCCGCTCCTCCCCGGAGCTCTCAGGTGGGCGATCTTCACCTTGTCTACCGTTAGGTTTCCTGCTTCCATTTGCTGCTGCTCTGGGTGATTCGAGCTGGTTCCTTGATATTATGGCTCGGAGCAACTTGTCAGATGTGTGTTCCTGTCCTGTTGGATAAAAAAAAATCTATTATGATGTGAATAATTTTTTGCTCCTTGATTTTATTTTGCCGATCCTCCTTGGTCCATTATTTTGTAAGGTTGGATGGTGGATCTCAGAAGATAGTCGCGTTCTTTCTGTCTTATTTGTTCTCTTAAACAGCCCCAGTTTTTTCTGGTAAATTTTTAGAGAGCAACTTTACTAGTTCTGCTCGATCTGTTTATCTCTTATATGTAGTTGTACTCGTAGTTTACTCTTTTTCGTTTTTCATGATTCTCAGCTTTTCATTAGCTTTTCCTTTTTTAAGATCTCACGGTTTTATGCATTCTATGTTGCGGATTTCAGCTCGGGTCTTAATCAAGGGGAAATCCCCATTTTTTTTGCAAGACGTTTTTTTGTTGGATTTATGTTTTAAACATTGTATACTCGTTTTTCAAACTTCTTTTCCTAGATTCTTCAATGTGAATTACGAGATTTTATACACTCTTATGGTCCTTTTTGCCTGATATGGAGCCTTTGACCGTTTGATGCCCTCCCCAAGGTCTTGGTTTTGTTGTTCAGATTAGGTTCATAACTTGGATTTGTTTGCGCCATTCACCAGGGATACGTTTTCTCTCAGTTTACTGAGCTTCTATGTTAGTTGCTAACACATGCCTGATTGCAAGTATTCATGTTCCTTGAGTAACTCCAAGTATCGACCTTGATATTTATTGTTTTACAATTTTCAGTTGTTTTGTTTTTGCCTACATGTTGCTACCAATTATGTAAATCAAACTTCTTGTTCATAATGAACCTCAGCAAGCTTCTGTTCTTGAGGGAAATGACGCAGTCACTGGTCATATAATCTCCACCACCATTGGAGGCAAGAACGGTGAACCCAAGCAGGTAAGCAGCTGCTAAATAATTGTGTATGGTATTGAAATTTATACCATTCTATCTTCATATTTTCAGTCTTTTTATTTGATATGCAGACCATTAGTTACATGGCAGAGCGTGTTGTGGGAACTGGCTCATTTGGTATTGTATTCCAGGTATTTTATTTTTTCATTTCCGATAATATGAGTCTAGCTGCTGCTGCTTGTAATGTGTTCTTATTGTGGCAGGGAAAATGTTTGGAAACAGGAGAAACTGTTGCTATAAAGAAGGTTTTGCAGGAAAGTAAATATAAAAACCGTGAGTTGCAGCTGATGCGCTCAATCGATCATTCAAATGTGATATCTTTGAAGCATTGTTTTTTCTCCACCACAAGCAAAGATGAACTTTTTCTTAACCTGGTAATGGAATATGTACCAGAAACTTTATATCGGGTTCTAAGACATTACAGTAGCATGAATCAAAGGATGCCACTTTTCTACGTGAAGCTATATACATATCAGGTAAATCTCCTTTCTTCTATAATTCCTGTTACACAAGCATGATGATATGTATCAACCTGTATATTTTTTTTTCAGTTATTTAGAGGTTTGGCTTATATTCATACAGTTCCTGGTGTCTGTCATAGAGATGTAAAGCCACAAAATGTTTTGGTAGGTCCCTGTTCTTGCAAAAGTGCAATATTTCATCAACCTTGATTGATTCAAACTTTTGTAATCAGTTAAGCTTTCTGCAGGTAAATCCTCATACGCACCAAGTCAAGTTATGTGATTTTGGAAGTGCTAAAATTTTGGTATGTGTTATTTCAAATAAAACCATGGATGCCAGTTTTATTTATGGCCTACCTTTGTTTCTATAAAAGGGCTTGTTTGTCTTTTTTAAAGAACTAATTGGGAAAGTATTTAGCTGAAAAGATTCCTCAGTAAGGTTTTGGCATGTGTTGTTTTGGAATGAAGCAATAGATGTCTGTTTTATTTCTGGCCTAATTCTTCTTTTTCATAAAAAGTCTTGCTTGTTTTAAAGAACTATTTGAGAACAATAATTATCTGTATTTAGCTGAAAGTTTCCTCAGTTAATTGGCATCTTACTTTTGCAATTTAGGTTTCTTGCAGTATCTCCATTGTGATTTTGTTGTTTTTATCTGATCTTTGCTTGAAAGCTTTGAGCATTTATACCTAGAACATCAGCTCATAGTCTATTTTGCCAATTTCTAAGACATGAAGAACTGAGAAGAGTTAATTTCATTTTAAAATTTTTAGCAGATGTGAAGGATCATTATGGCTAGATAATGCTTCCTTCCAAGGGATATGAAGGCTTTGCTACTCTCACGAGAGATGGCTGAAGGCTTGACTAGAGATATACCAAACAAATAGAGAAAATCATACGATAGTAGGCAATTCTTTCCAAATCCCAACATGTTGATGATTTATGGTCCATTATCCTTGTAACAAAAATGCCGGTTTGTTGCCGTGACTTATTTAACTTGTAGCATAAATTGAATTAGCTCATGGGATAAAACCTGAATTCTATAATGATTAGTCTTTTGACAATAAGGTTAGTTCTTAACACGTGGTGATTCTAATCAATGTAAAATGTCAAAAAGAATTACATGTTCCAATTTATTATTTAGTTGGGCACTTGATTCCTTCAAAGAATCTGGGAGTTTTAATGCGTCAAATATTTAGGTTAAGCTTCCATAAATTTGTCAAAAAGATACACTGTGACTGTGAGGTGTGTGTTCCATGATTGGCAAGAACTATTCTATTCGTTATACAGGCTAGTGTTCCATAGTAAATCTCTTCTGGAAGTAACAAAGGACTAAAAAATGTACTGGGTAATGCCTAATGAAGCTAGGGAAAGATTAGATATAAATAAAATCATAAAAAATAAACAAGGAAGATAATTGCACAAGGTGATTATTAAGTAAACTTAGACTTTTTTTTTAGATTCTTTGACCTGCATATTACATGTGAACAATCTTTTTGTAATACTTATTTTTCTCTTTCTCCAACAAAAGGATACTGATTTTCTTGAATGATGTTGATTTGTTTTCATTATTGCCATTGGCTTTTTATAATTCATCTTGCCCTTTCAGGTCAAGGGTGAACCCAATATTTCATACATTTGCTCTCGCTATTATCGTGCTCCAGAGCTTATTTTTGGTGCAGTAGAATATACAACATCTATAGATATTTGGTCGGCAGGATGTGTCCTTGCTGAGTTGCTCCTTGCTCAGGTACTATTTTTTTTAAAATTTTCTCTCTTATGACTTCTTTGGTAATCCTTCACCCCCTCTATCATTGATTGCTGTACTGGGTAACAATGTACATAAATTTCTTTTATATATTTTCAGCCGTTGTTTCCTGGAGAAAGTGCAGTAGATCAGCTTGTCGAGATAATTAAGGTACAGTTTTGCTGCATTTATGATATTGGTTCTTGTGGTTTTAAAGAATAAGGCCACATGTCATAATTATAACTTTCCTTTTTGTTAGGTTCTTGGGACTCCAACTCGGGAGGAAATCCGGTGCATGAACCCTAACTATACGGACTTTAGGTTTCCACAGATAAAAGCTCATCCATGGCATAAGGTTAGTTAATTCCATTTTTTTCATGTCAACTTTGAACCTTGAACTAGTTATGGAACTTCATAATACGTGACAGAGGGCTAGGATCTTTGATCCTGACAGTTTGATTCTCTTACCATCCATATAATCTGATTGACTTCCTTAAGGTGTGCACTTACTAGTCAACAAGGTTATAATTATTTTCTGATGCTGCTTATGGTAAATTGAGAATATCGAATTTGGTCAACCTTTCAAGATCTTGATAAGGGGAGGCTGATAAATTTAATTCCTTGACAATTATTACTGAACATAATGTGATTACTTCTGGAGGGGGGATGCTGTACTTTGTTTTTTTTGGTATTATGAAATTTGTGATGAGAATTAACATCTCTAGTTCTCTACTGCAGAGTTTCCAACATCCAGGTCCCGGTGTCAAATTTTCTAAATTAACCTATATAGAAGTATAGAAATAATTATTAATTTTTTACATTTAAATCATTGTAAATTTGACCTGAAATTCCAGTCAAAATAGTATACAGCACGATAGTCCTTGTGCAGGGGAAATAGTTTGTGCTGTTTACAACACCTGGGAAAGCTATTCCCTGGGTACCTTTGCTTCTGCCAGCCCTTCTGGCATTAGGCTTGAAAATGAAAGATGCTATACTGGGCCTTCTGTCTGTTTACTTACAAAAATTTTCTTGCTATATATATGTATATATATTATTTACTTTCTTTCAGGAATCTGATAGTTTCTTTTGATTTTATAGATATTTCATAAAAGAATGCCTCCAGAGGCAATAGACCTTACATCTCGCCTTCTCCAATACTCTCCAAATTTTCGCTGTACTGCTGTAAGTTTTCCCATCAAGTGTAATGATACAGTAACAACTGCTTCATGTATTTTTAAATTTATGTAACATATACTACTTCCCTGCACTGAAAAATAAAAAACAAGATGGGAAAATGCTATTCACTTGTGAAGGCTTGGTTTCTTCTATGTTGTTCAATTAGTATTTAAATTCATTCTAATGTTGTTCAGTGAGTTTATTTAGTTGAATTTTTCTTTTACAGCTGGAAGCATGTGCACATCCATTTTTTGATGAACTAAGAGAACCCAATGCAAGGCTGCCAAATGGTCGTCCTCTGCCTCCTCTTTTCGACTTCAAGCAGGAAGTAAGCTGAACATCTTAAAACCGCCTACCTGTAGTATAGCAAAATGAATTTTTGGACCTAGGATGAATGCTTTGCTGGAAAGTTCTTTGCTGATTAAGATAATTTGTGTTCATCTACTCTGATCGAACAATTTACCTCCTACCTGATTTGCTCACATCTAAATATGAACATTAGGTTGTCTTACTTTAAAGAGAAAACAACTACAAATTGTGAGTTCAGTTATCTTGGATAGGTTAATGAATTTTCTACTACCATGAACTTTATGCAAATATATGCACTCTAGCATCCAAAATCTTGCTTCTCATCTGATAAAGGTGTGATCTTTTGCTATTTGGATGCACATATAGTTCGCCCTTTGCGTATCAAGCCATTAGAACGGTGAAAGCTCCTAATCCCATCTATGGATGACAAATTTCACTTATAACATGCGGTTAAGATCCATACTCGTCAGATTGATATAGTTTTGTTGATAGGCAAAGCCTACCTACCTTGCACTTTTTAGAAAAAGGAAAATTATCCGTTTATTGAAAATTTAGTATATTTTCCTGGATTTGGGCTGCTAGAAAAGACACTGAGAAATGGAAACAAAGAGGAAAATTTTGTCATCATGTTGGCCAATTCATGTACATGCTTCTTCGATCAAGAGAAGTTCGACACTGACAATTTAACTATGCCTGTGTAACAAATAACAGAATTTTCTTGATAAGATTGATTGATCATTGTCTTTTCCATTTTTTCGCAGTTAGCAGGTGCATCCCCAGAGCTCATCCACAAGTTGATTCCAGAACATACCAGACGGTAACCTGGTCCTGGAAGATCGTAAAATGTTCTGCTTAAGATGTTATTATGAAAAGCAAGTAATCGACAATGCAGTTTTCTTACCATGGTAAAGTCTGGTAAGAATACTTGCAGTGTCAACCGCAAAACCTAAGCTGATGCTCGGTTGTATGAAGTGATTCTGATATCTTACCCTCCTTCTCATTCTTCCAAGTCTGTACAATAGTAGTTAATAGGGTGAATATGATAATCTAGCTTATGGTTCCAGCATTAGCTGGCTTGTAGATTGGTGTAAGCTTAAACACTGTTTATTTGATAGTCTCAGTGTTGGTAAGTTTTGGAGAGTCGGGTGTAATTTAATGCTTCTTGCCTCTTTTTTGTATCGTATGAATGTATCAATGCGAGTTTGAAAGCTTCTTGTAATGCCATGCTGATGGAGTCTCTCCAACTCTATTGTTTTGCCTTTGTTTGTTCCACATAAAATGTGTTATTGTAATAGCAACAGCACTGCAGCATTTGCAGAAAAAGAAAAGGAAAATGGTATTTCCATCTATCAAAAGAACTGCTAAATTCAATATTGAATCAGATTATGAGCTTGCATAGATTTCCTCCTCGTCCTCTCCCTCACCGTGCTCAGGGTCAAGGACCAGACGCTGACTGCCAATGGCATCTCCCTCCTCCACTTCAACGCCGCGCCCGGTGACTTCGCAGGCGGCAGCCTGGTGTTGCTCAACGCCACGCTGCTGGTGGACCTGTCCCTCGACCCCAACGTGGCGGCGTTCGGGTTCCGCGCGCAGCCACCAATTTCTATGACGGCGAGGAGACGGCGGGGTAGGTTGGGGCGCGGCGGACCCCTCGGCTGACCGCAACGGTGGACGTGCTGACCGACCGCGTGGCGCGGCAGATGAACGTGACGCCGGAGATGGTGGCCCGGGGGACGGTTGCCGTGGTGTTCACCAGCTCCACGGACGTCGGGAAGGCAAGCATGCTCGGCGTGTACAAGAGCGCGATCGAGATCGGCGTGAACTGCAGCTTGACGCTGTACACCTTCCCCCAGCCCTCACAACACACACTATGATCTCTCCATTTGATTTGTGCTCCTGTTTCTTGACTGTAATTAATTAAGGGATGTGGAGATTGACTACAAGAACTGGAGATTTTGATGTGGATAACGCAATTGAACGATTTGTTGATAGTCGTTGGATACGGGAGTTGAATCAGTAGGTGGAGATTAAGAGATGGGCCGACAAGGCCCAGAAAAAGGCGCCCGATGAGGCCGTGAGGCCCATAAATCACTTGGTCTATAAAGTGCCAGTGTCTGAAACCCTAACGCTCAGTTTACTTCTCCTGCCCTAGCAGCCTCTTCGGAAGTGGAATCGCCGCCCTCCTCGCCGCCGCCTCCTAATATCTCTTTTCTTCTCGACGGAGGATGCGATGATGAGAAATCATCCTCAACGCAGATCGCCAGTTCGATTCCGTTTCAAACCCGGCGACATGAAGCCTTATCTGGTTCATATTCTCTGAGCTTCCCCCTGATTCCTTCCCGTTCCTGTTCTTGATTTTTGATCCACTTCCCGCTCGAAGGGATCCGCGGAGGCATCGCCTTCTAGTAAGGTGCGTTGTTTTCTAAGCTTGCCTTCGCAGAAGAAGAGCGAGATGGGTAGCCGGTCACTCGATTCCCGGCGAGACCTAGCAACCCACGGACCTGCTTGCTTTTCCGTTCTTCTTCGCACTCGATTTTCCTTGTTTTTTCCCCTAAGATTGATTCCGATCGGCGCGTTTTCTGGAATTTCGATTTGTTAAGATGTTTTCTTTGAAAATAGCAAGCCACTGCTTCATCACGGTTACTGGACATAGATCTACTTCTAGTTCTGCTGGTCCATAGGAAGATATGAAGCATAAATCACAGTGCTCCCTCGCTATCCGATGCAGTCAAATCCATGCTGCATTTGGACGTTGGCGAGCCACATCCTCTTTGCATTTGAGCAGTGATGCAAAGTGTATGAACTCAATCTCTCATTTGAGTTAGAAATTGTGTTTTCCAAGATCTCTCACGGCGTCTCTCAATGCTAATGCTGATCAAATTCATCATACTTTTTTGGCCAGAAAATTCATACTCTTTTCAGGAGTTGGAAGCTTCGGATTAAAGGAGATAGTTTTTGCAGTTAAATTCTTGTAATCAATAAAGTTTCACAGCGAGTATGCAAAATTTTTATAGTGCTACATGGAAAGCATGTGATAAGAAACTCCATCATATCAATTCGGCTCGAAATTGAGAAAATTTAGGAAGAAGGATCGTAACACATACTATTTATGGATCATGGATTGGATATTGAAGATGATGCTCTGTGCTTACTCATTTTTTATCTGAGTAATCATCGTTTGAAATTAAAATATAGGAATTGTTTTCTTGAATGATATTTTAAATACATTAAAACCATGTGATTAAACTCAACTTAAGAAAAGGTATTGTTTCCCTAAAGATAAACCTTCATTATTTAGTTAGGTTGTTATTCGTGCTCGTTCTTACGCCCTGTTTACTTGGGATATATCAGTGGAAAACTTTTCTTTATATGTATCTATTCATCGTTTACTTTTATAGCTTTTTAAGAAAGGATGAAAACTTTATCCATCAGCGGATCGTTTTCTTCCAAAAACCTGTCCCTCCGAAATCGGGCTGAATGCGACGGACGGACGAAAAAATAAAAATAAAAATTTTCTCCGCTCGCGAAACCCACCCGATTCTTCTCCTTCTCCCTCGATTCTTTTCCTCCTTTGCCGTTGGCGCACGTCTCCTCTGTCGTCGGCATGCCGCAGAAGGTGTGGAGCAGGGCGTCCTCGACGTGGCTTTGCTCCGCGACCGCGGAGAGTCCTCGTTGAGCTCCAGCGCCCGCTGATTCTTCTTCTCATCTGCCGCTGACGCACGTCTCCTATGCCGCCAGCGTGCTGCAGAAGGTGTGGAGCAACGGGGCGGAAGTGAAGAGGGAAGTAGAGGAGGAGAAGGTCGGCTGTAGCACCTTGGATTGCGCCGATCCGAAGAAGAAGGTCGCCGAAGCCGCAGCGGAGATGATCCGCAGACGCCTCTCCTTTTCCGATCACGTCTGGGCAGCCCCGCCTCTCCTCTTTCGATCGCGATTGGATAAGCACGGTGAGGACGTTGTGGCGAAGCACTCTCTGCGGAATGCGAGTCCTCCGTTTACTATGCGCGGTGCAGAGATTTCGTTTCTCTTCCCTAGGGATTTATTTTTCCTAGGGATTTCTTTCTTTTCTTCATCCATTGCATGAAGTAAACATAGCATTAGGGATGACACTAATGCCTTGCTTGGGAGGAGGGGAGGAAAGGAGTGGGAAGAGTAAAAAAGGGGAATTAGAATGTTGATTTTTGTTTGGAGTGGAGTGAATTAAGGAGGAGGAAAAAAATAGGGAACGGTAAAATTTATTCGTGCATGATCATTAAATTTCTTATATTTTGATTTGAAGTGTGATTGAGAAAAAGAAAATTTTAAAAATATTTTATTTTAATAATATTTTTATTTTAAAATATTAATTTTTAAATTAATTTATCTATTTATATATCTTGCCTTTGTGGTGTTGTTTTTCTCGTAACATTGTGTTATCATCATTAAATGTTTAATTATTTGCACTTTATGATATTGGCATTGATTCAAGAGGATAGAGAAGATAGTTTTAAGTTTTTTTTTCTATTCTAAAGATAAGAGATTTATTTAAATAGTATGCTTTGTTTATTTTAGGATTTTTTATATATCAATTTTTATATGTAATAGTAGGATTTTATAATTTTTATTAATTTTTTATATGTGATTTTTTAAAAAATTAAAATGTTTTTATAATTTATATATTTAATCTTTATTCTTAGACGGAGCATCATGTTATACAAGAATGAATGATCATCTAGTGGATTAGTTGATTTGTCGAATTAGAAATTCAGATTATAAAAAATAAATGACAATGGAATAGGGTGAGGAGGGTCATAGACTTTCCCATCCTCCTAAGGCTATGATTGTCATGCCACGTAGGTTACTAAGATTTGTACGATATAAAGTTGGTGGAACAGGGTATAAAAATCTTATTTCAAATCTATTTTATGTCATATGAATATATATGTATATATATATTTATCTAGTCCTATGAAATTCATAGGAGATATCTCTCTTTTTTTTAAGGATATTTTAATTATTATTGTTTAGCTTTTAATTAATTTTTATTATCAAATTAAATATGAATAATCATCCTTATTCTGGGTTTATTTAAAATAATTTTATCTTCATATTATCGTATATTTGGAATCAATAATTTTTTATATTATCTAACTCTTCTATGTAAAGGTGGAATTTATCACTCCAGCAGTCTCACACAATTAGATCCATGACTATCTATGAGTTAATCGAGAAATTGTAATTGATTATAATGGAGGAGGATATTATTTGACTTTGTCGAGATTCAAACTTTTGACCTCTTTTATAAGTCTGCTCTGTTATAATCAACTCAATTATGTCTCGAGACTACATTATTGAACTCAATCACTTGCTTGTTGGCATTACTCAATTTTTTTCTATTGAAGTCTATCTATCTTGTAGAGGTGTGCAAATTGATAATTCAATTTGAGTTGGCTAGTCATTCAAACCGCATTCAAAGTTGATTAAAGATGATAATTCAAGTTGAGTTGGCTAGTCATAAATAGATTGTCTAATTGCCCCATAACACGTTTAATCTAAATCTAAACTTTTGTCCCATTTAATAAACAAACGTGTAAACTTCTGATTCACACATGACTCATTTATAAGTTTTAGATGCAAACTATATAATACTAGTTACTTTGCTTATATATATATATATACATATAAGAGAAATTGAAATTAGAGCACGATGGGAAAATTAGAAGCCATGATTCTCGTTCCACACGTAACCAAACAAGCAAAGCAACAAATTGGGAAAGCAGCGCACAGAGGAACCCAAAATGTAACGGCCCATGCATTCATGCATCCAAAGCTCAAGGGATATTATTGATCTTCTTAATTATGCATGCGCAGTGCAGTGCAAGACAATTAATAGACATGCTCACATGCATATGCTGCCTCCATTCAATTATATTGGATACTTAATTCTCATGGCCAATATAATTCTCTATTGCATGCATGCCTCTTGTCCTCCAGCAAACTACGCTAGCTATCTGGTTAGGCAAAAAGTCATGAGTTGGTTTGTGTATATATAGCAAATGGATTCAGAGAGGAGACGAGCACATGAGCAACGTGCCTGATGATCGATCGATCGATCGATCGATGCTACAAATCATATAGCTAGCTAGACTTTCGAGTAATAAATGGACGGGTTCATGCATGCCTCGGGCCTCGGCAATGGCACCTGCAGCACGGCCGCCGAGGGACCAACGGCCTTCTTTCGTCCAATTTCAGCACGTTGTTCAATTATTAGTTAGTTAAAATCACTAGCTACAAATTTAACAAAACAAATAAATATCACCATATTTTTCTGGTCACAATTGAAACGATCATGAAAATGGAACAAAAGACATGTGGCCGTAAATATAATAAATTATCGATGCTCCATAATAGCTGGGAAATTAAAAAATGAAAAATTATTATCCAGGCGATGTTCAATTATCGATGCTTTAAACTTGAAACTGCAATTTATCACAGATGGTCGTGACATGGAGAAACCTTTTTGCAGAAGAAAAATGATACAAAAATATAACATGACACACTCAACTACATGGATACAAACCTCACGGTATGGATATCGGATCCACTACATGGAGTATGTCAAACTGAGTTTCATACTACATTTTTCATGTAGTATATCATTGCTCATATAAATTATAATATTGGTCGAACTCGAACAACTGGTCGGGCCCTATCTTTGAGATCTTGGTATAGCAAGGGATTTAATTATTTTATCAGACCCTTCAATTTTTTAATATATATATATATATATATATATTGTATTCATTATATAAAATATAATTATTAATTTATTTTGGAAACATATATATGATTTGTCTAGTAAATATTAATTTGAAATTATAAGTTAAAATAAATTTTAGTGAAGATTTATTTTGATGGATAATTTTAATTTTTTATTAGTTAAAATTAAATTTTGACAATGATTTTTAAATTTTTATTGGTTCTTATTATATTTGATTAATAATTTTTAATTTTTTACTATCCAAATTAAGTTTGATAGTAATTTTTAATTTTTGACGGCCGTAGTTAAATTGTACATATAATTTTTAATTTTTTTAATGATCAAAATTATATTTGATTGATAATTTTAAATTTTTTATGATTAAAGTTAGATTTTGACTGATAATTTATTATTTTTTCTAAGTCAAAATTTGATCATTAATTTTAATTTTTTATTAATTAAAATTTAATTTACTGCAGATAAATTTGTCTAATAAATTAAAAATATTTATTGGTCATACTAATTATAATTGATATTTTTATAAAAATACTTTTAAAATTTTAAAAATATATTTAATATTGTACTTACATTATTTATCTCTAAATTTTATTTTTTTTATCTTTCTCTCTTATCTTTCATCCTTGCTCCTCCACGTGTTATTATGCACACCCGCTGTGCTTTTTAATTCACTGTCTATGTCAAAAAAAAAAAATTACTGACTAAATATTTTTAACTAAATAAATTTGATCGATAATTTATCAAAATTAAAATTAATAAAAGGATGCATGAATTAACTCCCACTAATGTAGGATTTGAAGGAAAGTATATATTGTATGTAATCATATTTAATTTTTTACAAAACATTATTTTCACGACTTGAACCAATGTGACTTCTAGATCATACTAAAAAACTTTAACATCACACCAAACTCCCCATCATCAAAGTTGACATTAATTAAAAAACAAATTAAATAGTAATAAAATGTATATTAATAGTATTATAATAATTTATCACTCATTGTCAAATTTAACTAATATTTTTAATATTTTATTAACACATTTTAATTTTATTTAGTTAATTAAAAATATTTATTAGATAAATATATTATTTTTTAATAAATTATACTTGAAAGTTTAAGAGAAAATTAATTTGTATCTTTAAAATTTTATTCATAAAGAAGTGAGGCTTAGCATAATAACAAAATTATTGCTTGTGATTTTACAAACTCTTCTTTTAAATTTTACTAACAAAATTAAATATATTTAATAATATTTTTAAAAAATAATTAAGACTCATTTTTTATATCTTTATATTTTTTTCTAGAGTCTTGAAAATTATTGAACCGATAATAATGCATAATTAATTGGTTTAGTTACTAACCGTCGTCGGTACACATGGACAAAGTCCTTTAAAGATTAGTGTTTCATGAAACATGCAGTGAATTATTTTTAAGCAAGTTGACTAATTAATTGTTGCATCTTCAATTAATCACGTAAAGATCAATGTGGACGATCGACAGGAATAATTAAGCTGGAGTTAAATTTTGAAACGCAATATCTCATAATGAGAATTAATGAATTAATTTAATCATAGATACATCCAATGCTAAGTCAGACATCATGCAAATTACGTGGTCAACTCTTTTATTATTAAAAAAAGGGAAAAAAAATACTGTACTTAGTCGATGTGAATTGGTTGAATACTACCATTTATACATACTTATTGACTATGAACATTAGTTGACTTGATAGCCAATCAGCATTTTATATAATTTTATAATAATATTTATATATACAATTATTACTTGAAATTTTACTCACTCGACCTATTTTGCCTGCTAATTCATTTAATTTGCATTATATATACAATTTAAATTATTTTTTATTGTTTAAAACCAAAAATAAAAATTCAAAATTTCGTTATCCAACTGCTAGATCGCCACTTGTCCACCACGTACCTGATGCCGGGGATAGACTTGTAACCGCCGCCCGACAGCTGTCAGGAAATATCCATGCTTACTAATTTCTGTTCATTAAGTTGCGGAAGCCAAAACCTGGGTGACGTGGCACTTTGTCCTGTAGCACGACCAATGAAAAATCAGTCACAATTATTTTTATTATTATTTTATTGTTTACGTTTTGGATTATTTTCTGCCATAAATTTTGCTTTTTTGTTTTTTTAAAAAAAAAAAATTGTATCTTTGGTTTGCTTTCGTGATTCCACTATAAATACCTGAGCAGAGATTGCATAAGCAGCAGAGCAAGCTCGGGAAGGGATAGGGGAGGAAGTCGATCGCGATCGTTTTCCGCTAGTCTTTGATCACGGCGGCTTGCTCGTTGGAGAGAGAAAGGTGAGAGATTGATGTGTGTGCTTGCGTATAATATTCTTTGGCTTTGTTTGTTACAGTTGGACTTTCTTTGGACGGGAATCGTCGCCTCGCCCTTCGGCGGAGAGGAGCTAGCCCTGCGAATCTATCTTTTATATATTGTGACCTCGATCAGAAGAGGGTTGTTCCTTGCCGACTCGGTTCTTATGGAGGTCGATGGGAGATCTGCAAAGGCGTGAACTTTTGCGGATTCGATGCCTATCACTTGAGGAATCTTTGAGTAAAATGGACCAAAGTTTGGATTTCTTTTTTTCGAAAGAATTGTTCGCTCGAATTCGTTTTGTTGTTGTGCCGCCTTTGTTTTGTTTTCTTTTCTGTTCTTGCGGCAGGAAACAGAGAGTAATTTCCCGTTCGACTTTTCTCTTCCTCTTGCTATTTTGTCGTGGTTGTCCTATTTTGACTCTTCCTACTCCATTACGCCTCTTGATTCCTGCTGAACTTTCTGTCTTTATATATCACCAAACTTGCTCATTAATGGTTGCATTTGTTATGTGCTCCAGGCAAAGCAGTGATCTTGGAGATTTCTTCTTGAGACTTTACTGACATTATCCGGGAAGATGACGGTTTTCAGCATTGAAAGCGTTATAGATGAATTTGAAACGACGACCAAGAATGCTGGTCACCACCAGAGAGAGACCCTCCGGCAGATTCTTGAGCAAAATGGCAAAGCAGAGTACTTGCAGAGCTTAGGCCTTGGCGGAAGAACTGACCCAGAGAGCTACAAAGCATGCGTCCCCTTGGTCACTCACAGTGACCTGGAGCCGTACATCCAGAGGATCGCGGATGGTGATTCTTCTCCCATTCTGACAGGCAAACCTATACCTGCAATTTCACTCAGGTGGTGCTTTTAGACTCGTGCGTCCCTTTTAGATTGCTCATCTTGTCTTCCTAACTCATATAGTTCCTCTCTGATGGTTCAGTTCTGGCACCACACAAGGGAAACGCAAGTATTTACCATTCACTGAGGAGTTAGTTCAGTCCACAATGCAGATATATCGGACTTCATTTGCATTCAGAAACAGGTATGTAGCTTCAACACACTAGGCACATTGATCTCCATTGCTAGATTTCCTAATTACTTAATGTTGCTTTCAGGGAGTATCCGATAGGCGATGGAAAAGCTTTACAATTCATCTATGGCAGCAAGCAGTTCAAAACTAAAGGAGGTCTTACGGCGACAACAGCGACGACCAATGTGTACATGAGTGAACAATTCAAATGCACTATGAAGGATATCCAATCTCAGTGTGCAAGTCCTGATGAAGTTATATTCGGTCCAGATTACCAACAGTCCTTGTATTGCCACCTCCTATGTGGGTTGATTTACTCAGATGAAGTGCAGTTCATATTCTCCACCTTTGCTCACAGCCTAGTTCATTCTTTTCGAATTTTCGAGAAGGTGTGGGAAGAAATCTGCACAGATATTAGAGTAGGAGTTCTCTCAAGCAGAATTACTGTTCCATCTATTCGCGAAGCTGTTTCTAAGATTTTAGTCCCCAATCCTAGTCTGGCAGACTCCATATACAACAAGTGTGTTGGATTGAGCAACTGGTACGGTGTGATCCCGGCGCTTTGGCCTAATGCCAAATATGTCTATGGCATCATGACAGGGTCTATGGAGCCATATCTGAAGACACTAAGGCACTATGCAGGCAACCTGCCCCTTATGAGTGCTGATTATGGATCTTCAGAAGGATGGATTGGTGCCAATGTGAATCCTAGCTTGCCTCCAGAGTTGGCTACCTTTGTAGTGCTTCCGAATATCGGTTACTTCGAGTTCATTCCTTTGGAGAAGCCTCAAATGCAGGAGCTGGAGATTAGTCCCAGCTCCATTCACTACGTAGAAGCCGAGCCGATAGGCCTCACGGATGTTGAGGTTGGCAAAGAATATGAAGTTGTCATTAGCAATTTCGCAGGTATCTTTTTTCATCTGCACATCCTGTTTGCTAAGCAACTTTTCCAGTTAGATTAACATTTCCATCATGGTTGTTAGTTTCTTAAGCAACCAACTAGCTGTTAACTTGCATTCTCCATTTACACACTGAAGGTGCTTCTGAATTGGTTTCCTTAATCTTTTCATTTGTTCTTGGTATCCATCAAAAACACATTCTTGTCATATGCCCAAGTTTTGATACACATAACTGATCAATGTGCATTCTACCGCAGGTTTGTATCGGTATAGATTGGGAGATGTGGTAAAAGTAACTGGCTTTCATAACTGTGCGCCCGAGCTTCAGTTCATATGCAGGAGAAGCCTAATGCTGAGCATCAACATAGATAAGAACACTGAGAAAGATCTGCAGTTATCAGTTGAAGAGGCAGCTAAGCTTTTGGCTGAGGAAAAAATACAGGTTGTAGATTTCACTAGCCATGCTGACACTTTGACAGACCCAGGACACTATGTGATCTTTTGGGAGCTAAGCTCGGACTCGAGTGATGAGATTCTCCAAAGCTGCTGCAATTGCTTAGACCTATCTTTTGCTGATGCTGGTTATGTTAGCTCCAGAAAAGTCAGTGCTATTGGACCTCTAGAACTTCGCATTGTGCGGAAAGGAACATTCAATATGATCTTAGACCATTATGTTGGACTCGGGGGCGTCTTGAGCCAGTTTAAGGTTCCGCGCTGCATCAGCCAATCGAACAACAAGGTTTTGCAGATCTTGTGCAAGAATGTTACAAGCTGTTATTTCAGCACTGCCTATGAAAAGTGAAAAAAAAAACATGCTTGTAAACATCATCTGATGTAGTTTCTCATGTATCCTTTGAGCATAGGAGTAGTCCTACTCAGTGCATGATCTTCAGTACCTGTTAAGATTTGAATGTAGAATCCTATGCCAATGCCAATCCTTTCAAGTTAAATTTGGTCTCTGTTTATCCTTGCACAAGAATTGGCTCGACTACCATCTGTTATCAGATTCGAACGACAGCTGAAAACAATTGACAGGTTGGGACTTAAAATCCTTTGTTTGCTGAAACTTTCTTCCTACTGATGTTTGTAGATGTCCATCCACCACATCCCAAATTGCAAAAGCCTTCTCAACAAGTTTGCAAAGCTATCTAAATCATTGAGAAAGAGATAGAAAAATGAAAATGTGGAAGGTTGCTGTTTTTGACACTGGATTCTGCGGCTATCTACTGATTTTGTCTGATAGTTGCACAATGAATATGACAGTTTTGTTGGTCAGTCCTATGCTTGTTACCACTTCATTCATATATAATTGTAGCATTTTTTTTTCACTGAAAGATGTTCATTTCTAATATGCAAGATGTTCACTCTTAGTCTCTTGCTGATTTAATGCATGTAAGTACATAAAAGATATCCTTGTTTAGACTTTTTTTTTTAATTTATCTGTTTTTTTTTAAAAGTGTAATCTGACTTCTGTTATAATGTCAACTAACTCTTGTATGAATAAACACTTCTGTTATAATGCCAACTAAATCTTACACTTTTTTAAAAGTGTAAGATTTGACTGGGATTGACTGTTATTTGGTTGCTTCAATCTCCAACTTCTTTTTTACTGTGCATATGTTGGATATATTTGTGGAATTATTTGTTTAAAAACATTATATGATTGTAAAATATTAATTATACATGGAAAAAAATGGATTATTCATTATATTGGGGTGATGGCCTTCTATGATTATGCACATTAGTTGAATTCCTACATTAAGACATTTGGTCGGTGAGCTTGCATTTGTAGCAACAAATATAAATGTTCTGCTAAATCCGCAATGAGTGTTCCTTTACAGGCTCTCGGAGTAATAATCAACAAATGAAACTAGTTGCTGCAACCCAATCCAATGGACTCGACTGCAGGCTTATCTAACCGACATGATGCGTTAGAAGATTTTCATGAACAGGTGACGAGTGAAGTAGGGGAAAATTGTCGATACCAAATTACTTGAGTAGCTTCTGCGTGGAATTCAGACATCTATCAAGCTTGAGCAGCTGTGGAAGCAAGAGGAGAATCTACACCCTGTTTATCGTGATCGAATCTAACTACGATGCATGTTATGTTGTCCGCGCTGCCACGGAAGAAGGCAGTCTCTGTTAACTTCCTTGCTGCAGTGTCAGCTTCTTCTTCAACTTTCATAATTGCAACAGCATCCTGAAGACAAATGTTAGCAATGCATGTCACTGTAAAATTTGGACCAAACATGCACTGGGACAACAAAATGTGACTATTTTCTCCAATTCAATCTGTTATATCTGATATAATACTCATCAAAGAAGACGGTGTGAAATTATATATCTAACCTCATTTGTCACCACATCCCAAAGACCATCGCTGGCCAAAACTAGATATTCCAATTCTCCATCCACCACTTGTTCCTGACAATATGTTGATGCAAATATGACTTCTCTATGCAGGACCAAAAGCATAAGCACACGCGTGCGCACACACACAAAATAAATAAATAAAATAATTGGCCTCTGAACAGGCATATATGGAAAGTATTGATCTGAATCTTTTTGAAGTTGGTAACAAGTCGACAGGGAAAAGCTTGAGGTGTCTATGCAGTAGTGAACTACCTGAATCTCAGGTTCTGCGACAACAAACTGTTTTAGAAGGCGGTTTCCAAATGCTCTTGACATTGCCAATACACCTCCAACCCTCCAAGTGCCTATATAACATAAGTGTTAACAATCAACGCGTGGACTGGAAACTCAGTTAAAATTCACATAAAAGAAAATTGGTTTGCGAGTGAAAACTCTCAGCCACTATCAACGCTCATCAGGAATGCAGGGCCAATATTTCAAACATCAAAAACAGTTCCATACCCATGCCACTTGCATCTTCTCAAAATTTTGTTTGCTCAATGAAAACTCTTCCACCAATATGATAGCTTATCAGGAATAAAGAACCTATATATTTCAAACATGAAACTCATCTAACTACCCATATGAAATTTATTTGTTACCACCAGTCATCCTATCCCAAATATGCATCATATTTCCCACCTGTCTGCTATTATCCTAAACAAAATATGGATGAGAAAAAAATATATATTGCATCATGAAGATAAGAGAGAATGTTTGTGCTGATAGCTGAAGTTCGAAATCATGTACTAGAAAAGTATATTAAATGTTGTTCTAAATTATATACTAGTAAAGTTTATTCGATGATTGTCAAACTAGGAACCATGAGAAGGAAATATTTCAGAATGCCAGTAGACTTACCAGCCCAAATGACAACTCCTCCAGCATCCTCAATTCTCTTGCGCTCGTCACTTCTGTTTGGCTTGTGATCCTCAGAAAGGGGAATTGCTACCAAATAAACCAAGAAATGATGCTTTAGAACTCAAAAAGTTTAAACAGCTTAGGAGGTGATATAATTTCTAGAAAAGATTTGTTGGTTTTGAAACAATATGGAGGCTAAATTTAATACTTGATAATTTTGACAAGTAAAGAAAGTGTTCTCATATCTGAAATGGATATACAAAATAATTTAGAATTTTTGTAGTTCACATGCTTGTACATTAGGCAAATTTTAGAGTATGGTAAAAAGTAAAATACAAGAAGAAAAAACTGAAAATGCTATGTATAAGCAAATTCTATCCTTGTCATACTTGTTAATTACATGTACAACTGCCCTCCTGTGTCATATAACCTCTAAGGACACCCAAACAAAATTTCCATAAAAGAGAAAGGAGAATAAGATCAATATTCACCTTTTCCTGCCTTTGATATCACAGTACGTGAATCACCAACATTCGCTACATATAAGTGCTTGCCAATCAAGATAGCTGTCGAAGCTGTAGAACCATCATCTCTGGAAGAGTTGCTTTCCACATCTAAGAAATCTGTATCCGTTTTCTTGTATGTTTCACCTGCAATTCTTATGAAATTCTAGATGCGTCCAAGGAGAAGAAACTGACAAAATTACAAAATCAGTAAATTAACAAAGCTTGTTAATACTTATTGCAAGCTTCGTGTCAGTCATGAATTTTGAGTGTTTCATTAGGTTGTCAAACAAGTGTTCCTTCAAGTATTCAGCAGCTCGTGAACCGCCATGTCCTGCAATACCAAATTAACTAAAAAACATAGATTTGACACATGACAAACAGAAATGTGTATTTACAGAAAGCACAACAGACCATCAAATATTCCAAAAAGGCCGATTGTTTGCCCATCAATCGTTAATGATTTCAAATCATAGTAGTCCTCCATGCTTGCTCTTTTTCCCCTGAAGCTAGAGTACCCACAACTGAAACTTCCGTCCTCACTACAAGCATAGAGAAGTTGGCAAACCTTTAGATGAACAAAGATACTTGCAAGGTAATTATCACAAGTTTCAATAAACAACATATGGTAGTATTAACAATATAATATTAGATTGGATAACATTACAATCTACGTGATTATTATGAACTAGGCCCCCTAACATGTGGCTGGAAAATAATTTTTCTCTTTAATAAGACCCAGAACATATAATTGGTATCCAAATTCTAGGTAATTTGAGTATTTTTCACATCATCCCTGCAACCAGGCCTTCTAGGCCATTTTATTGACCCTAATTTTATTGACCCTGTAGAGACCATGATACTTTCACAACAGATCGTAATGGTTCAAGTTGATCATATTGTAACTCACAAGCTAGTTTATCCCAATAGGAATGGCATTGGGACAGGCATTTTTTATTTTTACAGTCTGGCATGGTTCAGACATAGCACAAGTTGGCACACCATGTACATGATGGAATCCACATGGCAAACCATGAGACCATTTTCAAGGAGAATGTTTGGTAAACCAAGCAGCGAAATAGGCTAGGAGAGTGGAATGATCCACGAATAGACTGACAAAATTTGAGAAACAAAGAATATAAGAAAAATACAGAAAATAACAACTGAGAAAGAAGGGTAGCCGGTTAAGGATCACCATTCGTTGGATGTACTTGTCCTCCCATATTCCCTCCTCCAGTACCAAGTAACACTGGTTTGTATGGTCATGTATCCTTCAATCTTACATTTACAGGTCCAACTTCTATGCAACACATGACAAAGTAAGACAAATCTTGACATTACAAATTTACTTAGCAAGGGGACAAGATTCATGAAGTTGATTCCAAATAGTTGGAAAATATGGCTCATGGAGTCATCGTTGTTTTCATTCCAATTTCAGAAGTGATAAGTGTCTGGGAATGGAATAGGGAGATTTGCCAATTTAAGAGTTCTCAAGTGAAGAGGCATTCACTCTGCAGACCGGACCATAAACAATGAGTAGCCAGAACAACATTTCAATGGTGTTGAAGCAGCAGCGAGATGTAAATAATGCAACTGAATGCTGCAGACTGAACCATAAACAATGAGTAGCTCAGGTGTTGAAGCTGCAATGAGATGTAAAGAATGTCATTTAATGGATAAACGTCATGGGCCTTTGAAATGGTTACCTCAAGCCTGCAGCAAACAACTTGATTCATTATGCCATTCCTATCAACATTCAAGTCAGATCCTCATTTATGAATTAAATACCTACCATGAACTATCAACCTCATGAAATTTTCTTTAAACAATGTTCCACTTAATGGAGAATGTGTACTTCATGATTTGGCAATTTCCTCTACAAAGGTAGGAACTTCTCAAATGTTAGCATCACAAACACATTGGAAATTCTGAAAGCAGAACTAAAAAATACCACCTAAAAGAAATGTCCTGATCATGATACCTTCCCATTGTTGGCCACGCATCTCATAGGGGCCTGTCCACGTTTCTCATGCTAACAATTATCATGATCCCCATGAAACCAAACTTGAACCGTACATGAGGAAGGACGCCCAGTCAAATATATATATAGTGCAACAAATAAAACATAATTTCTTAGATCACCAAAATATGGCAGAATAATTAATAACAAAACCATATTTGAAACAACTTGCATGTAACAGCTGTATGAAAATTTTCGTAGTAGTGTTCAAGAAATGCACATCGCTCGGCATTTATTATCGACTAACGGGGGAAAATAAATAAACAGAGGACAGCAGCAGTTACAGAGTTCGATTACAAGCGCTTGACGTACAACCATGCACATAATGTACCTTTTCCATCCTCCAGTGGCATAATCGCCAGTTCCTGAAGCATCCTTTTCAGGTGAAACATTGGATGTAGCTCCAGGACCCGCAGCTGTAGCAGAATCCACCATCATATTTAAAAATACTCAGAATGGCCGGTCCAGCCTCTTACCAACGCAGCTGTAGCACTCTAGTTCCCCTCTTCCAATGTAGCTTATACTGAGATAATAGCATACCATTTAAGCTGTCATTTGATGGTCTGCAAAGGGAAAAAAAACATAGAAAATGGGAAAGGAAACGTCATTCAACAACTTCCAACCATCGAAAAAATAAAGCGGCAAAGATTCTTTATGGATTTTGATCTGAAAAAAAAAATGCTCGGATCACCCAGAGAATCTTCAACCATGATCCAAATCTCAAAATACAAGAAAGCGACGAGACAGAGAAATAACAAGCATAGAGAATCATCGACTGAGCCTTCCGATTACTTAAAAACGTCGATCTACATCCGACCGAAGAGACCGTCGATTTCAGGGCGAGATCGCATGAGGCAGGCGCAGCGGAGAGAGATCGGGACTGGGGATCAGGTATTCGACCTGGGATTCCGAATACGACGCCGTTGATCGTCGGAAACCCCACTAAGCGCGCGAGAGCGCGTTAGAGAGAGAGAGGAGAGAGAGACTGGCGGTGCGGCGTTTGATAATAGTTCAAATTAAAAACGGAGAGGAAGAGAGATGGGGAGCGATGGGCTGGCAGGAGGGTGGGATAGAACGTGGCACGGTGACGGTGGCATAAAGCGGTATGTCGGTCGTTGTACCAGTTGATATCCGAAACTTATAACGCACTCGTTATTAACGGATTATACCGGGCGTCTTGCATAACGATGACGTTTTCATGCGGCGCTAATCTACGCCATGTTTACACTACCAAAAGATGGAACTAAAAGAATTCTCGAAAAGGATAGAGAAAAAAATTTAATAGAAAAAATTGAAAAAAAAAACGACAGACAACAAAAAAAGATAATTTATTGAACCATGTAATCGGAGTTTTGAAATATCTAAATCACGTATTAGGATTTTAAATTTCTAAATTATGTATCTACCTCTCTTCTTTCCCATATATTATTCGAATAAAAAAAACTCTAAGCTATTTTATGTTTTCCCCTTAAAAAAAATCATAATCTCTCAACCTCTTTTATCGTCATCCCAACGAGTTTTTGCAATCTTTGTCCGTTTGGACAGTGGCGGAGCGTGACCAAATTTAGGGACTGGGCTGCCAGTCAAACAAAAACAAAATACAGTCGAATATCAAGTTCAAATACAAAATACGAGTTTTACAAATCGGCTCTTCGAGATTTCATATTTTTAAAACAAGTAATAATGTCATCATAGCTGAATTTCCTTGCAATCTCCTTCTCAACATTCACCAACAAAGCATTCCTCAAAAAATCATCTTCAATCTTGTTCCGTAATCTTGTTTTTACAATCTTCAAAGCCGAGAAGACACGCTCAGCACTTGCAGTAGATACTGGCAATGTAATGAGTAGATGAAGTAATCTATAAATCAAAGTATAAGCAACATGTCTTCCAGTTTTCATCAAACTATGAGACAATTCAGTTATTGTCTCCACTTGCCTCAAATGATCATCATCTGAAATATCAATAAGAAAATGCTCCAACTGATTCTCTAATGCCGCTATCTCTAGAGCAGTGAAATCGTCTGGATAATACTTCTGAACACATTGACATACCTTGGAAATGTCAACAGGATAGGACTCACATGTAGGTAGAAGCATGAGCATCAATGTTAACAAATCCATCACCTTATCATTGAACTTGAGATCTATTTCCTGCACTTGTGTATCAATAGTAACTAAAAAGATCTCAACTCGATAAAAATGCTCATTAGTAAACTGATCAGCCTGATGACGTTGACGCCCTCCACGCAAAATATGAATATCATTCATATTTGGAACATCGACACCATGATTGCCACAAAATGTTATCACTTCATTAAAAAATTTATCCCATCCTTCATCTCTCATTCTCTGAAGTCTTTGCCTAGTTGACTTCACAAGGCGCACAACATTAACTAGATCTTGCTGCTTTTTTTGTAAAGCTTCACATAGCAAATCAGTAATTGTCAAGACTTCTTTCATCAACCATAAGATAAATACAAACTCAAATGAATATAGATAGCCATGAGCTGTATCACCATCAATACGAAGTCGATAACCTGAAGAAGAATCACTAACAATATTTCCGAGAACTGAACTTACAGAATCAAACATTTCCAAAATGCTACGAATTGAAGCCAAGTGAGAACTCCACCTTGTATCTCCTGCACGATGCAATGTAGTAATTTGATTTTTTCCAGGACCTGAATCAAGCTCACCGAGAGAAAACAGATTATTCAAATTCCTAACTTGAGAATCATGGAGTTCCTCATGTCGTTTAGAAGATGAGTCAACTGTATTAATGATAAAACCTAATTGATTAAAAAACTTTCCAACTGGAATAACATGAGTCGAAGCTGCAACTAGAGCAAGTTGTAGACGATGAGCATAACAGTGTATATAATATGCATAAGGATTTTCCCTAAGTATAAGAGCTTGCAATCCATTCAATCTCCCCTTCATATTACTTCCACCATCGTAACCTTGCCCACGGATATTCTCTACTCTTAAAGAATGCTTAGAAAAAACTTCAAGCAAATGGGTTTTCAAAGTTTCTGCTTTTGCATCTGCAACATGAATCAAATCAAAGAATCTTTCTTGTAATTCTCCATTCACATCAACAAAACGCAAAACCAAAGCCATCTGCTCACGCTTTGCAACATCACAAGTCTCATCAAGAATAACACAAAATTTTGAATCTCCTACTTCATCACGAATGTGCTTTTGTATTAATGATCCATAGATACTAAGAATCTCTTTTTGAATATCCGGAGAAATATATTTACAAACTGTTGGAGCATTCTGTAAAACAACTTTATCAATCTCAGGATTAAAGTCCGCTAGCAACTTAATCATTTCAAGGAAGTTACCTCGGTTACTTGATTCACTGCTTTCATCATTCCCTCGAAATGCACAACCTTGTAATGCTAGCCACCTTGTAGTTGCAATTGACACTTTCAGCCGTAACTGATTGTTCTTCTTTTCTTCTTGACTATGTTTATGAAAAACACTTTCAACATGTCCTGCTTGATTCATCAAAGAATAATATGATCTCTGAGCATTATTATGATGTGAAGAAGGCTCGGATCCTACATGGTTTAGAAATGCACACTGCTTCCCATTATTCACTCTTTTCCATCCAGAGAAACCTGCAAATATGAATACATCAGAAGCACCTTTCCCCTTATTTTTCTCAGCAAATAGATAGCAAATGAAACAATATGCACAACCGGTTGTCACCGAATACTCCAACCACAAAGGAAATTTCTTAAACCAAGCATATTGAAAACGTCTGAATTGATGTCCATCAAAAACTGGCTTATATTGATTTTTTTCCAACTTCGGCTGCATTGGTCCTAACATAATGTATGCTCTTCGAACTTCATCTCTTTGACTAACCGGATACTCCCATATTTGCGGCCTTAAACTAGGATCTCTTTCTAATTTCTCTACACCATCATAAAATACTGCTTCTACTCGGGGTCGGACTCTTTCTTCCATCTCAGAATCCTCTGCCTCTCTATTACCATCGCCGATTCCACTTCCAGGAGTGATTTCATTATCATCAAATGAGGGAATTGAAGAACTCCCAATCCCATGTCCATTTGCATCTTCTGTGGTATTTGTAGAACTAAAATAAGACAATAGACTTCGAGTTCTCTTCTTTTTTCCCTGAAAATTCATACTAAAAAATCAAAATGGTAATCAACAGATAACATACAAGAATCGGAACAGCATAGCATGGCTTTGAATTTGAACTGAACTGAACCCAGAAGAATTCATATTCATACCTTATAATTGGCATCGGAACTCATTTCACTGAAATTGAAAACTGAAATTGAAAACTCGAGATGCAGCAGTCGGGCCGTCGGCAATCGCAAGAGCACTTCGGAACGCCCAGAAATTGCAGAGCACTGCTCTGCAATTGACGCCCAGAAATTTGACGCAGCCGTGCTGCCTGCTGGTGTGGTGAGAAGAGAACTGAGAGTGGTGGCTTCAGGCTTGGTGCTGCAGTCGGCACTCCGCGCGCAAGGCCAAGGATGGGGGGTCTGGAAGCAGATTTCTCAATGGGCTTAGGCTTAGAGAGGTCAGAGACTAGGGCTTCAATTTTTTTTTTGAAGATGGACTGGGCTACAGCCCAGTCCAGCCATAACGACGCTCCGTCGTTGCGTTTGGAGGAGCACCGACGGGGGCTATTTGTCGTCATCCCCTTCATTTCTGCGTGCGCAAAGAGACACAGCAAGTCGACATCAGTTTGAGATCAAGGCTGGGAATAGATGGTATTTCTGGTTGAGATTTAGAAGAAAGCGAGCAACACGACACTCATGACGAACTATGCCAAAGACACTGAGCTGCAACTTGGTCTGTCAAGCTCTGACACGTCGGAGAAGTCGATCATGAGGGGTGAAAAATGAACACTTTCGATGGATGAATTTTAGAGTGGTTTTATTTTTTTTGACTAGTAGTTGTTTGATGAAATATCAAGGTGCAATTATCCGGACATACATTAAGAACAACTTTCAAACAGAGATGGAGGCGGAGACGGAAGTGGACGCCGCCAAATTATCTGTGAATGTTAAACATAGATAGAGCTTTTTACTTGAGAAAGATTGATCTCAAGATTTAGAAGGAATACAAAGAGCTCAGGAGGTCTTAGACAATATGTTCAATTATTTTTCTCTAGGTAAGCAGATATGACTTAATTACTGATATTATCAGAAATTGATATATATTTATGTTTTTCAATAATTATTATTATAAGTTATTTATTCTCATATCTCTTATAAGAGAAATATCAAAAAAAAAAAGTTGCAACAGATGTAAATATGTCATCACTTATGAAGATAAAGATGATGACTTGATATATATTTATGTTTTTCAATAATTATTATTATAAGTTATTTATTCCCATATCTCTTATAAGAGAAATATCAAAAAAAAAAAAAGTTGCAACAGATGTAAATATGTCATCACTTATGAAGATAAAGATGATGACTTGATTTTGATCGGAGAAGTTCCTTGGGAGTGATAGTCATACACTAATTTATGTGTGTTTGAGGAACTATTCCATACGGTTTCTTAATTTATCTTTTCATAAATAGTTGTGAGATCGATCATATGGGACCGTTGGGATGATAAATTCCACCTTTTACTTACAAAAAACTATTTCTTCTTCTCTTGCATTAATAACAATCTCTTTAATTGTTGTTTGTAAATTGTTTATCTCTTTTTACAAAAAGACTAAGATAATGAAAGAATTTGAAATAAAAGATCTCTAAGCGGGTGGCTTGATCCACTTTGTCGACAGGCTCTCGCGTAGCTTCAGAACGTGACAGGTGGTGGTTCTCCCGCGGCCACGTGTTCTCGTTTCTCTAGCACATAGCCACGCCCATTAACGGACAGTGACATCGACGCTTTGATTCAACGTATTTTCAATCTTCCATCGAATAATGAACAACTTTAGAGTCACTTTGGAGCTGTACAACGGATAGCAATGGCACATCAAAATCCAACGCCTTTAAAATAGAACAAAAAAAAGTCGACTTTACAAAACTTAGAAAAATTAAAATTAAAAAATAAATTAATACAATTAAGGTAAATAAGCATATTAGGGAAAGGAAATTCTTTTCTATTTAGGATTCTTTTCTTTAAATTGTTTCCATCTCTTAATCTGCAGAGTGCGTATATTAACGTGCGGCCACAAGAAGAAGAAGAGGGTCCTATCCGAATCCGATACCGCGACACCGATATAATATTATAACTTCATTTACAAAAGAAAAAAAAGAAGAGGAATCCGATACGGAGATAGCGCCACGATTCCGATATATGGCGTACTGGTCGTCATCTCGGAGAAGCTTTTATAGCGGGTTCCAGAAACCCCGAGGAGAGAGGCGAGCGCTGTCTTTAAATCTCCTCCGTCTCAGTCGCCCGAGCGTGCGAAATCGGAACCCTAGCGAGGTGTGACCGACGGTTTCATGTTTTTGCTTCTGGGTTTGAATTCGTTTATTTATTTATTTTTTTAATCTTTTTTTGGTTGGAATAGAGGCTGGAAACCTCGAGGAGGAACGGAGTTCATGGGAGGTGGCGCAGGAAATGGCTTGGAAGCTGGCAGGGAGGCGAAGGTGGATCTCCCTCCTTGCTGCAGGAAGGCCAGGGCTTCAGCTCCCGAGTCCGAGGCGAAGTGCCATGACACCGTCGTGTCGGGGTGGTTCTCCAACCCACAGACCGGTCGGTGCTGCTGACTTCTTTTTCGACAGTACTATAGATAGGGTTTGGTTGCTACTTTCTTTGCGAATGTGCTGCTTTCTTTGGTGTCTTCTGCAGATAAAGGTAGCAAGTTTATGTACTTCAACAATCCAATGTGGCCTGGTAATTGACTTATTGAACTATATATTACTTTATTTTCCCTCTGCATGCCTGTTTATTTTCATCCAGTATTTACCTTCTTGGTTTCATTTTTTTTTCTGTATGATTCATCCACTTAGAATAATAGCCTTTGTTTTGAGATTCTTTTCCCTTTTTCTTGAACTTTGTTTTGGACAATTATTTAAATTTGATGGAGGTAGATAGACACTCCTAATGAAAGTTGTTGGCTAATGCATTCTAAATTTTATTTGCAGGAGAGGCTCATTCATTGAAGGTGGAAAAGATTCTTTATCAGGGAAAATCAGAGTTCCAGGAGATTCTTGTTTTTGAGGTTCTGATTATATTTTGCAGAGTATATAAATACAAGTCTTTTTTTGCTCAAATTGTTTTCTTAGCTAACGACTTGTTGCCTATTTTTCAGTCTTCACTGTACGGAAGAGTACTCGTCCTTGATGGCATAGTCCAATTAACTGATAGGGATGAATGTGCCTACCAAGAGATGATTGCCCACCTTCCTCTCTGTTCAATTCCTTCACCTAAAACTGTAATTCTTTTACTGCACTGGATTTGTTTTCTAATGCTTTATTACTTGGACATAGCCTTGTTGGTCCTGTAGTCCCCACACTTTCTTAGAAATGAAAGTCATCTGCTAGTTGTGTGCTCATGAAATTCACCAACTAAGTCATGATATGTTAGATTTAGTGGTCAAATTCCTGCAAACAAAAGACCTCTTGGACATATAAAGGATAAACTTTTTTTTTTGCTTTAACAATGTTTAGTTTAACCTGTAAAATATATGCCTAAGATTTCAATTGATGAGTTGATATCTACTTCTCCCACTGAGAATCTTTATTGGAACTTTTTTATGCATGCATAATGGATGTTTACATTTGAAAATTCTGTCAAGCAGGTTTTGCATGTAATCTACATAAAAAATTTTCTATCATGCACTATCATATAATTTATACCAGAGCCTTAGCCCTTATGGGGATGCTAATTTATTAATGTACGAGGCCTAAGCTAATATGTTTGTTATTTAGGTCTTGGTCATATGTAATCTACATAAAAATTTTCTATCAAGCACTATCATATAATTTATACCAGAGCCTTAGCCCTTATGGGGATGCTAATTTATTAATGTACGAGGCCTAAGCTAATATGCTTGTTATTTAGGTCTTGGTCATCGGAGGTGGTGATGGTGGCGTTTTGCGGGAAATTGCTCGACACAGTTCTGTTGAGCACATTGATATATGTGAGATCGACAAGTTGGTGATAGATGTATGTAAAATTATACTATGAGGGCAAATGACATGGTTTTATTCTGTTTCTTGATTGATGTCTTTTATCACTTCAGGTTTGCAAACAGTTCTTTCCTGATCTATCTGTGGGCTTTGAGGATCCTCGAGTTCGATTGCATGTTGGCGATGGTAAGCAAAAGAGTCAGCTATTTCTGATGTTTTAAGTGGCTAACCACTTACTAAAAGAATTAGTTTAGCATTATTTTCCAGGTATTATTATTATTATTTTAATAGAAAATTATTACTTTTTTCATACAGCTGTTAAATTTTTGCGAGATGCTCCTGAAGGGGTGTATGATGCTATCATTGTTGATTCTTCTGATCCAATAGGTATGTAATGCCCTTGTTTCTTGTCAAAGTTCAGTGAAGGGATGTATGTAGCTGCCCCAATAGTTGGGATTAATGGCTTGGGATTCTTGTGAATCATGCATGGGGCTGCATTTTCAGTTCACTTATGTGACAATGTATTTTGTGTCTTTGATCAGGTTTGTTAGGGCACAAACAATCTTTAAAACTAAATCATTTTATCATATTAAGAATTTCTTTGGCTGAAAGTATATTTTTGCTAAAAATTATACAATGAGGGAAGTAGACTATTCTCAAGACCTGAAAATTCGGCATTTACTTAGCATTGGCTAATTTAGACTGGTTGACAAATTGTCAAGAAGTATAGTGGTAGAGAAAATGACATTTTGTAGCGATGTATCATAGCATGTTTTGTTCTAATTAGAATGCATCTTTTACAGATTGTTTTTTCTCTTTCGTAACAAATCTGAATCATTATAGCTGGATGGCAATATTTAGATGTCAAAACATTAACATGAACACAGTGTTCTCTAAATTTTTGTCCATGTTATTGCTTGGCAAGTTGTCTTCTTGAAAATCTTAGTTACTTTTGAGTTTCTGAAGGCGATCTTTAGCTAAAGGATAATTGCATCCTTTGGTTTGCTAAAAATTGGGTTGCTTCCTGGAGTAATCAAATTGATGACCTGTTAGATTAGTTTCATTCGACT